>NC_134422.1:16259588-16576941 GCF_030867145.1 Opisthocomus hoazin | reverse complement strand
AAAGAAAAGGGGCCAGCTGCTTTCTGCTGTTGAAATTGATGTGAAGTCCCTTCCATTGAGGTTAGAAAGTGGGAGAATTTTCCTCTCTGGTGAGTGACCGTTGCAATGCGGTCCCTCACATGGCTGCTAGCACTGGGACTGCACAAGAGGGAGCTGAGGCAGGCAATAGTCCCCTGCTTTGGGACTGGCCAGCAAAACATAGAGTTTGATTTGGTACTGTTACGTGTTGCCTGGCTGTGGTAGCCACATTTCACCAGTGGCCACTTGCTGCAGAGACTTGGCAAAGGGCAGGAATGGCATAACACATACATACATATCCTATTGCCTTTCCTTGTCTTCTCTCCCTGCCAAGAAGTCTTGCTCGGCCCATCTGCTTCAGACTTTTGAGCCTTACCTTATTTCTGAGAAATTTAGGTCAAATGGACTCAGCTGAGAATATGCCACCCAAAATTAGCTTCTAGTCCAGGCAAATGTGACACTCTCACTCTGCAAAAGATAATGCTGGAGTGGCCTGATGTACAGAAGAGAAAAAGGTAAAGTTTGGGGATGAGAAATAAGACATAGGTCCCAAAGAAGGCATGCTTATGAGGGTCCTTCAGCATCTCACAAATATTTTGGAGATGTCCAGAAAAGGTCAAGAAGCTTCTGATTTTCATGAAGTCAGTGAGGCACTTGCATTAGGCATGGCATTAGGATGGATACTAAACCGTGAGGTTGGACCAGTTGGAGAGAAGCTTTGCTTGGGCTGATCTGCTGAGCAGGAGTTAGAGTTTGGCTTGTAAGCATGGTCCAGGGTATATGCAGAGCTTGTGGTAGTTTCTGACACTATGGGAAAAAAGGTGTGCAACAAATAAATTCAGGGGAAAATTATAGTTACCAAGAAATGCACCATGACATTCAAGTGCTGTCTTATCTCAGTGGTCATGGTCATTAGAGTCAAGCATAGACTTATTTTCAAGGACCCACCAAAGGCTTATTTCAAGAAGTCTTGTGCACCACTACCACTGCTAAAGCACATAGGATTTAAGTTGGACTTTTTCCTCCTGCCACCTGCGTCTCTTTGGTGGACGTAGTTGGCAGAACTGGGGTTGACTTCACTCCCTTTGCAGAGAAATCCTACTGGAATTTTTCTTGTTTAATAGAAAGTTAACTCTGTCTGCAGAGCATCTGGAGCCATGTGGAGAACAGGCTGCAGCTTATGGCAAAATGCCTGCATTAGCTGTGAACTAAGTGGATTGGGGGCTGCAAAAAGCTATACAAATTACAAATTCTACATAAGGATTTATCAGGCCTTTATTCATTATCCTCTCTTAAGTGGATTAGGTCATGCTAGTAAAAGGAGAACAGACATGGAATGAGTGTTAAACCCGTGCCAGATCTGAATATATTTGTCAAGTTATTATAAACACACAGCAATAAGAGGCAGCAGGACTCCAGTAATAGTCAACTTAATGTGTTGTTAGTTTCAAGTGATTGTGCATCTTTTGTCTGCAGAAGAATTGTTTGCTACACAAGCACATTACATTTAGGAATAAATAAAAACACTCTCTAAATCTTAGCATTAGTGTGGCCTCATTTTCTCTTTCCTGGGACAATACAGATCCAGTGAACTATTCTGGATGAATTTTGTTTCACTGGGACACTGTATGCAGTTCATGAGCATCTCTAAAGCTTTCATAATGCATAAAACATAGTTAATAAGCACATATGCCTACTGTACTGTGGGTACCTCTTCTCCAAAAAAGCAGTGGATTTCTTGCCAACTTTCCACTGCAGGCTCCATTTCCTCTTTCCTGTTTCAGGAGACACTTCAAAAAAATCACAGTGATCTCCTGTCTAAAGGAAAAGGCTGATGTTGACCAGAGGATTTCTTGCCAAAACCTGAGCTGCTTTGGGTCTGCTATTTTTGAATTGCGACTCCTAGGAATAAAATGAAGAAGAAAGCTGGAAAGAAGAAGGGTACTGATGACTCTGAATGTTTTGGGAACATCTTCCTTACCTTCACGTCTGATCTCCAGAGCAATTCGCCCTAGAAACTGTGTGAAGTTCATAATGAGATGCACTATGTTCACTAGGAAGGGAATAAACTTTGCTAATCAGTACATGGAGTTTATTGTCCTAGCAGTGAAAGGAACATTTGACAAGTTGCTCTCCAGTGATCTGGATCCCCTAAAGGACCCATCACAGAGTAGGAGTGATGTGTAAATATCTCAAATAACAATTTAAAGCCTTCTTTTTATTAAAAAGAAAAAAAAATTCTGGTCTTTTCCCTTACAGAAATTGCCTTGAAAATATTACCCTATTGCTGGGACTGACAAGGCTATGAGTTTTCAAAATAAATAGGTAAAATCACAGCTTGCCTGCAACCTTACCAGCTGTGCTGCTGCGTGATGCCTCCCCAGCTACCACAGAACAACTCCTAAGTCAGTTATGCTCCTGGCAGAGCAGTGTGTGTGTTTGCTGGGAGCGGCTATGTTTTGGGAAATTTGGGCTGTTTTAAGGTATTAACCTTCAGTCTGAATTTCCTGTGGTTCTGATGGATGCTTGTAGAAATAACCACAATCTCTTCAATGGTGTTATCCATAAGGAAGGAAGCAAAAGATCTGAAAAATATAACAGGACTTTGTCAACCTGAATAGAGGTCTCTACCAGAGTTACTTTATATGCCTGTGTTTTTTTTCCTCTTTCCTCTGTTTAGACCCATAACCTGGAGCTGGCAGGATTTTTAAGGTTTATAAAGCCACTTTTCCTCTATCAAAGTATGTTTGTTATGAGAGGCACAAGGAAAGGGCTGGACTTCAGTGAATCAATAGCAAGGAACTTTTAAAAGTAGAATAAAATAGAAATAAATCTGCAATAATATAACTTTCTACTTCTGGGACTATTTAATAGACATTTTTATAAATCTGTAAAATTTTAACCCAGAACTGCATTGAATTGTTTTATAGCCAATGTTCTGCCATAGGCTTCCCACTTGGATTAGGGCACGTAGCTTAGGTTATCCCACATAGCAGTGTCCCACAGCGTGTGTGTTTGTTAGGAAATACTTTTAGCCTTGATTTCAGCCATGGAAATGTCTCAGCATATCAATAGGCTCACTGAAATCATCAGGATCAAGAACATTATTTAAGCTAAAAAGCATTTAAGTACACTGAGAGGCGGTATCCCTCAACAGGGAGATCTTCCTTTCTTTGGTGGACTAATCTTCTACCTGCAAATGTCCCAGACCTCCAGGGAACTAAGATGTCCTCATTTTCGGTTCTGTATCCTGCCAGGAAATATGATCTTTATTTTCTATTTTCTGTATAATAAGCAAAATAAATTTTTTCTCTCTCTGTCTTCCTCACCCTTTAAATTGTTGACACTCGCATTGTCTCAGCAAATATGTATTTACCATTAAAAATGAAAACACAACTCATCTTATTTTACAAGCATGTTTCATGCTCTTTCTTTAATCATTTAGTTCCACTGGTTTAGACACTTTCCTTTGTTTTTCATAATTAGCCCTGCAGATTAAGAGCGTGACAATTTGTGCAAAGGCTTATTAATTATTGGTAATAATTATCAGCTGCAGAACTGCAAATGCATTTAACCTAGCTCTGTAGAGGAAGGGAAGAGGTAAGGACTGGCGGATACGAGCATACTGTTCCTTCCTTTTTTCCCCCTTCTGGCCCATTTTCTATTGCTCATTGCTAGCTCTTTCACACAGAGTCCCTCTCTCTCTCTTAAAGGCTGCTGGATCACATTTCTGGTACACATCTCTGCATCAGAATTCCCGGGACTGAAAATTACTGCACCTGTTCCTGATATCCTGGAAAGTATCATCCCTTTGCCCGCACAGCCATTTTAACATAATTTCTAAAAAGCAGTTACCCTTCCAGATTGGCTTCAAAATGATTGAAATGAGGCAACCTGTAAACTTCTTCCTTATTCTAAATTCTGCTTAGAACCTGGTAATAAAAAATTGTTTGATGCCCTCCTAATTATCATAATTCAAAGTAAATAAATTGAAATATTATTTTCAGTTTAACTGGAAACAAAACATCCTGGCGATTTTTGGTTCCTGGAAACTTATGAGGCAAAACAAGCCTAAATCCCTTTAGTTCTGGGCTAAACAGAATGATTTGTTTGCCACAAAAATGGTGTTTGTTTGTTTTGTTGAAATATTTTTTATGTTTCAGTTCATTACTTGCCTTTAATGAAGCTGCACATCAGTTTCAAGTTGTAACATCCAACACCAGCTGCTGAAAAGGTTTCATTTAGAAAACACTGTGATTATTTTTCTGATTTCTTTTGTTAATCATAATTATTTTCTGGTGTGTTTTTAAGCTCTTAACTTAAACTATTCAAAATATATTCCTCAAGCACTTCTACCATCTGAGATCTGATTCTCCTTGGGAAAAACGAAACAAAACAAAACAAAACACATTAAAATACACACAGAAATGACTAGAACCTCTGACTTTTTGCCGTCTTCTCATCTTGAAATGTAAATCATTTCCCTTCTGATTCTCCCTTTTATGTTTATTAGCTACAAATCCAGTCAGTATCGTTTGTCTTGCCTTAAAAATGTAATTTTCCACCGTGCTTCAGAAATCTTGCTCTTCTGACCATACTTTTCATTATACCACATAGTCATTGACAACCATGGAGTCCACATTTCTTCCTAACCTGGCCCAAGCCCACCACACAACTTAGGGCACATGTCCATACCTGAACAATTTTGCATTAACACCCTTGTATGTGGAAATGTTATTGGTACCAAATGATAAGTGTTATCAGTGCTTATGCTTTTATCATAGTAGATTTCATTATCTTCTCTTTTTTTTACATTATTTGTTTGTTCCTTCCCATTATTTTTCCGTATTAATATTAAGCATAGCTCAATATGGTAATTATATATTACTTTGCTGTTCGTCCCTTGGTTTTTCATTTTGACTTCCCTTCTTTTTTAGATTCTGCTTCTTAGTTTGATTTTTTCACCACTTCGCTATATTTGTTTGATTTCACAGCCTTTCTGATGACCTGGGCAATTCTAGTTCCTAAAAGATGGAAAGGTAGCTGGGAGGTGGAGGAGCTAATGGGCAACAGATAGTTTTCCCTCTTTAGCTATTAAAAAGAGTTGTCCAGCCCACTCCTATAACCTGCTATATCTCAAGTTCTTAAAAACACCGCTGACCCTTTGACCAGCACCGTGGGTAACGAGCACTGAGCTGAGCCACCTTTCTCGCCCTTCCTTTTCTGTATGCTGGAGACTTGCAGCCCAAATAGCCTATGAAATGAGAACAGTGGCCGAATCTGTGCTGAGTAAATTGAGCTCAGATCTGTGCAAGTGGGGAAGAAAACCAGCAAATGGTGTTTGGACTGATATTGCTGACTTGCATCCCCTCTTGCTTTGGCACTCTAGGCTATGTGGGATGTGCCTTGTTGCCCTCAGTCACTTGATGGTTAGACATAGACTGTTTGCAGTAAGGGCTGCCTTGAAGGAATTCACTCCAAGGTGGGATTTCTCTGGACCTCAGTGGGTAAATTTAACACTTTTATTTCCACAGGAAATGGAAACATCTTAAGTTGCTTCCACAGCCATTGCCCTCATCCTGGTGGAGTCTGCTGCTGTAGTCTTTGCTACTGGCCTTGCCCTGTAAAGCACTCCCCTTTCCCAATCAACTCAGAGCACACAGTGCTGCTGCAAAGCCAACAAACGGTGATCTGTGCCGAGAGCAGAGCAGGAAGGTGCCAGCAGGGCAGGCAGCTCTCTTAACTACAAACTACCATATGTCCAAATACTGAGGCAAGCTGCTGCCTTGCTCCAGAAGCACTGCTATTTTCTCTCTCTCCCTCTCACAATCTGACATACCCTGTAATCTGAATCATTTATCGACAACTTAGTTTTCACCAGAACCCTAAGTGTGTTCTCCTTTAACCTCCTTCTAATCTCTAGCCAGCTGCAAGCCGATACCTCCTCCTGGCAACCTCATACTTTGCTTCCTTTCCCAGATTTTCATTTCCTTGTGGCAATTTGGCGTCTCCAAAAACCTTGTTATTCTCTTGAACCCCTTTTTTACTCTTCCCTCTCTATCATTTAAAGGGATAAAATCCTATTGTTGCCTTCTCTGAGAGCCAGAACTCCAGCAAGGGACCTGTATTTTAATGGCACATCAAACAGTGTCACTGATGGACCTCTAAAGCAAAAAAGTCAGAGTAGCCTGTACAGTCCATAATGGTATGGCTTTGGGGAGGAACTTCAGTCACTTCTTCACCTGTGTTAGGTTTCTCCAGGGCTGCTGTCTGTAGATATATTCTGTTTTATAAAAACAATGTAAGGAGATCAAGGAGGAGCTTTACAGCACATGACATTATCCAAGATGCAGCATGAAGTCCTCAGAAAGAGAGCGAAGACTCATTTCACATGAAACAAAAAAGTCACGCTTGCAGAAAAAACATACTTCACACTCCCCTTGAGGTAAACGTAGTTAGAGATAACATATGCCAAAAACTGAGGTAAAGAACAGCCAGAGGAAGACATTTGTCATGCAGAACAATGATGCCCTATTTTAATTGGTCTCACAAAACTGACTAACTAGGCCACGTATTCTTGACATCCATCTACTGACACCTTCTTAGTCAGCTATTTGAATATGTGCAGATATCGCTCTCAAACAATGGGAACTCCGTGGCCTTTTTACAAAGTGTACCAGAAGGCGTTATTTTAAGAGGGAAAGCCACTTTCCCCTGGTGTAAAATGTGTGGGAATAGGGTTGCTGAAGAGGTGCCAGCTCTGTAACATAAACACAGGCTGAGTGTACAGAGGATAGCAGCAGTGAAAACAGGGACCTTGTTCAATGTGAGGACAGGAGTGCAGGGAGGGAAAGGAAAATACTTCATATTTGCCAAAGCCCCTCACTCCCAGCCCCTTACAAATGTACACACATTTTCTCCTGAAAAGCAGTGATCAGCCATTGCACAAGTGAATTCTTGTTGGTTGTGTGGTTCATGAGATGAGGTGACACACATGGGTTCAAGGCCATGTATATATAGTGTTTTGGCGTAGTTCCCTTTCTGATTGGTGAGAAGTAAGAGGGTTGGTCGATGTTTTGTCTTTTTTTTTCCCTCAAAGTATTGCCACTATTTGGATTCTTAAAAAACCTCATATTTCATTATATATAGTCTCTTGAGGACAAAATATATCCTTTGGCTGCTACATCCCAGTCAAAGTGCCTTCTCGGTATTAATTTCTTCTTTACCAACCTTGCTGGGAAAGTGAAGTACGTGAAATAGGAACAGTCATTTGACATCCCTTTGGAGATTCATCCAGAAATAAGTGTTAGTACTTTTATGTCTGATGATCACTGAAATCTACAACTGTACTGGTGCCTCAGCACCTGCTGGCAAGAGAAATGAGATCGCAAGGTTGGAGCAAACTGGGGAACTGAGGAAGAGTGGCAATATGAAGGAAGGATCTGGAAAATGCTTCAGAAACTCCTCTGTGAGTACATCATGAGAAAGCTCTCCTGACTGCAAGTAGCAGCCTGCAGTACCTGGAATAAGAGTAGGTAATGTGAATACAATGTTGATTAAGCTGCTATTTAAAGGTGGTGTTAAATTATGTGCCTCACTTTAAGTAAATAAATACATCCAATAGAGATTTGAGACTGGGACGTATGAAGAACTTCCAAGGATTTTGGTTGTCAAGATTAAACAGACCCACTTTATCACCTAAAAAACAGATTTTGAAAATCTGCCTTTTGGCTTCAATAGATAAAGTCCTAATGCGAGAGCACTAAATGTGCTCAATTATCTTCAAAAATCAAGGCCTCAGAAAAAAATACGGTGATACCAATGGAAGGGACAGCTGGCGTTACCGTGTCCGGCTCCCTGGTACTGCAGGCAACTGTTTCACATCATTTCTTTCACACACTGAGTCATATTTCCTCCTAACTCCAATTAAGAATGCTTTCCCTATGGCTGGCTGTTCTTTCTAGTTTCACTGCTCTCTCAGATGGGGAAGTTTTTTTTTTTTTAAAGTTTTTCAGCCTAGGTGTTGTCCTGCAGTGGCCAGAACTGTTACATGTTACTAAGGTCAGATTCAGAGGCTTGAAATTGCCAAGCTCCCTTTTTGCGTCTTCTCCTAACCCTGTTTCCTCATTACAGGTGGTATATTTGTTATTGTCCAAACATATTGTCCCGTTCACAAAAACTTGATAGATTTATTAAAAATCCTTTTACCTGCAATTTCCAAATGGCAGGGTGAAGACAGTCTGACTTCTTCAGCTTCAGTTCATTCAGTTCCAAATTTTCTTTCTGTCTCATATCTGACCATGCTTTCTCTGCTCTCTTGTGCTGATCCTGCATTTGTCCCCATAGCTACTATCACTGCCCTTCTTGGAAACTGAGACAAAGTATGCAGGACCATGCCAAGATTGTCTTTCATCTCTATCCTCACTGCTTAGTGGCCCAATCTGTTTCCTGTCACCTGAAGGAGTATCTGAGCCTTAGGATTATTGGTTGCATTTATTTTTCAACATATGTCTGGAAGCCAGTCTACGTTACTGATACAATTCTCACTAGCCTCTCTCTTCCTCTAATAACATTACAGAAATTGCTATTCATATCCAACAGTGAACCTAGAGGGGGGAGCATCTATAACAAACTTCCAGTACTACTCAATAGAAGCTCTTATTATCCTTCCCGTAAGAAATTTTACACAAATGTAGTCTATTTTATCCATCTTACTCCCTCTCATTCATTCTGCAGCATCAAGCAAGGCTACTCAGCCATCTTTGCATTTCTTTGTGCTTCCAAAACCATTATAACTATGGTCATTATTTTGTTATGTTTCTGTTTTTCCATGAATGTCTGATTTTACATATAGCTTCAGTTGTTCTAGGACCTCTGCTTTATTGCTCGTGTACCTTGGATTAACATACAAAGCTTCACCTGTAATCCTCAATGTCTTGACTAGTCCAGGCAAGGTCATTTTGACAACTGTATTGCCATCCTGACAACTGGTGAGTCTCACTATGTGTTTGTTTAATAACACATCTCCATTATTATACACTGATGGAGCCAGCGTAGACCGCGGGGCAGTGAGGACTTTTGTTTTGGTCCAGTATGATCATTATAATATGTCAGTCTCAGTAGTACTAGGCTTTCTTTCTCTTCGCTGTTCATTTCCCTATTGTCTCACATTACCTTCATTTCTATTTTCTCGTATAATTGATTTTCCTTTCACTCTGCAATAAATGCAGAGGTGGAATCTACACACATAACTCTCTTCCCATTATTTAGTTTGAAGCTCATCTACTTGGTCTCATCTGCCTTGACCCCATGGTGCCTTGCCAGAGGTCAGTAACACCCTGACTTGCATTGAATAAAGAACTATTACCGACAGTTTTACACAATACATGAAATGAGGAGGCAGCCTATGTCACGAGGCAGTGGACAGAAAGCAAATGAAAAGATAAACTTAATTCCCCACACTGTGCACCATTAAACTGTTGAACTCAGGATGTATTTAAACAGAGGAGTTCAAGAAGAGATATAACAAATTCTAGGAAGAAAAACCTGCAAATACTTTTATGGAAAGAGAAACAACCTGAGGGTCAGGATGATTATTCAGGCCTTTGGTTCCAGGGAGCACCACCACAGGGGTGTGTTGCCCTGTCCTTTTAATCCATCTTTAAGCTTCAAATCATGTTCACTACCCGAACTAGGTAGCATTCAGATCGTTCAGACAATCTTGGATCACTTTGGGAGTTTACCCTTCTTTTTAACCTAGTTTGTGGACTTTTTTCAAGTTATACTGCTTTAATTCAAGGCAAATGGAGACCATTTGGAAGCTTCCAGGTGGTCTTACAGGTTAATCACAAAACTTCACTGCAATACTTCTTCCCAATATATTTGGACAGGGTTGTGGCTCTCGGTGTTGGGAAGCAGAGCTGCACTTGCAGCTGTACCCCAGGCTGCCTCCATGGTTCTTTGCTGTTACTCGCTGCTGGTGCTCAGCTCCCTGCATGCAGGAAGGAAAGTTCTTTACCTACTGAAAGGGGTTGTGAAAACAAACAGGCAGTTTTCTGAAAAGTACCATGGAACTGCTGTTACAGCGACTGGTGAGAGAACAGAGCATCCAGTAACTCCAGTGACTCGAGTTTTGATTATTGTTTTTACTCTCTTGATCATCAGACATTTTTTTTTTTTAAAGAGGTGAATGGAACTGAAAAATCCCATCTTGCTCTTGCTAAATATGTTGATTATGTATTCTGCAGCCAAATCCATAGTGCTGGCATTACACAACAGTAAAAAGTAATATCTGAGACAGAGAGAGGTTGTATTTCCCATCTGGCCAGGTCCATTTGTTTGGCTAGTCTAATGCATTCTGCAAAGGGGAGAGAGAAAGACTGCTTCTGCCCTCTGAAAAGCAGAAAGCATTATGAAAAATAATGAAATACAGTAGAGCCCTGATTATCAAGATGCCATAGGGAAAGCTGAATCAGCCTGGATAACAGAGGTTTCAGAAATTCAAGGGACTTGTCAGCATAATTAATAGATATCAGGGGGCATGGCCATGGTTTGGATAATAGAAAGTTTCGGACAATAGAGGGGCAGATGACCCAAGGTTGTATTGTAATACTGAAGCTGCATTGTAGCTTCCATAGCTCTCATCTTAAAAATCTTTCCTAATATCCAATTACCATCAGAAAATGCACTCTGTTCGAAAGAGAGAGAAAGAGGCAGTAATCATCATGGGTACTACTTGCAGAAAAATGGGATGAAGAATCCTGATGTTACTGAGGAAGGGAACAATAACTAACTATGTTTATACTTTCTTTCTCCAGAAGTGATCGATTTAAACAAAGTGAAACTACACAAAAGCCTACAAAAAGGATAAGCTCCTGCTTGGTTTAATTCCCTAGGACTTTCCCTTTTTACAGCATCCATTCACCCCGTGCACATTTGTCCAGTCACAAAACCTGCCCTTGCATATGCCATTTTAGGTACCATTCATAGACCGTTGCAGGGTAGCTGCTGGCAGAAGCTGATATTTAAATGGAAACATTTTAGTGTCAATTAGAATAATTTATTCCCATTCAATTTTCAAAGCTAAGCTGCATTCTGCTCTAAACATCAGACACATGAATAGATAAATGAATGGCTGTGCAGGCATCACACTGTCAAAACTAACATGGGCTGATCACATGGCAAGATTACATTTGGCATCTCACTTTGCAAATGTTGCTGTTCCAGAGATATCTGAGATGTTTTTCTACATCCTCCACGGAATTTTGATCATTTTCTTGTGAGAAAATCCTCTTAAGCACATTTTTCCATACTTGGGATCTGAAAATAAACCTTAGCTGACTTTAAACTTTGAGACACAGAGAACTGATAAAGGTTAGGTCAATGTGATAGTCCATGAAGCTCTTCATAGACCACCTCTTTCTGCCAGGGCCAGCAGCAAGTTTGCAAATCTACATCATAACCTTAGTTTGAAAATGTTTTTACCAATTACAGTCTTTGAAAATATATGCATATATGTAAAAGTTCCATTTTTTTAACAAAAATCACAAGTTAGAGGATTTTTCTCCTCAATCTGCATACACTCAAAGTGCTGTTACTGACAGAAAGCTTTTGATCAGATCTGTTTCATTGTTATACTTCGTGGCTGGATGTTATAGCTGTACGTCATACGCAGCTTTGTCTCCTTTGCTGTGGTACAGCTTCTTTTGTACAAGGTGACCGCAGAATATTGGCACTCTGGTTAAATCAGCTTTGTTGTTCTCACTCAGTGGGAAGACAAGGACTACTCTCTGCTTTCTTCCATCCTAATGCTATCACTGTTTTCCTTTTGTGTGGCTATTACTGAACTTCACGAAGAAACAATTCTGGAGTAAAATTAACTTTTTTTTCTTTTTTTTTTTTCGTGGGAATCGCTGGGACACAGTAGTAAGGACACTTTTTTATGGAGGTAAGACAGCATGCTGACATAAAGTGGATGCTAATCCATAGTATCAAATGCACTTGGTTTGGCATTCTGTTTCATGAGCTTCTGAAGCCATATTGCATCACGGACGTCAGTCCTTTAGATTTTGCAGTTCTTGTGTAATGTGTCATCGACATCTCTTGATTCATACAACAAAAATTCTAAGGGGGTCTGTAATGAGGGTATTAATACTTACCTTACTCCAAGGCATGCTCTAGACATAAGTGAAATTTTGAAAATGCAAAATGCTGTGTAACTACTAAGTATTTCTGTTGTGCTTGTTATTCAGTGTTTCATCAACAGTGACTCATTATCTCCATTAGCAACAAAGTTAGCATGGGAAATACAAGGCTCACCCCTTGACAAGGATCACTGTACAAATACAAGATTGAGTATGTTTTGGTTTCTGTGAGAAAGGTGCAGAAGGGATCAATTATTAGAACTACACACAACTGTTCTTGAAATTAAAATATAAAGAAAGTTCAAGGATGTATAATGCAGAGCTGGTTTTTGAACATCCAGGCTTCACAAGGCAGTCAGTTCAGGACCCAGGGCATTTTATTTTGTATATTCATTTTTCAAGTGATCCATGGTGAATTTAAATGGTGAGAACTCATACATCTCTGTTTTAATTTACTGCAGCAAAGAGTCTAGGTACTTCTTACAGCAAATCAACTCAGACGATGAACATTCATAAGGTGTTTTTTGTTTGGGTTTTTTTCTATCAACAATATATTGCTTGCATCAACGAATTTATGACATATGAAACCATAATACTATTTCCTGGACTGTACAAAGTGAATATGAATGAGGAAAAAGCCCTGCAGCAACACCCCGTTGCCTAAAACACTGTTAGACTAGCCTGCATGAGGAGGGCCATAGGATGGCTGGCTTTCATTCTGAGGTTTTATCAGAGCAAGAAATGTTCAGAAACTGTGAAGTCTATGGCGTGAGGTTGGGCCGCCGCGTAGTCTTACACCGGTAGATGGCTCTGTGTGATGACATCTGGAGTCAAGGCCAGCTCTGGGCTCCACTGATAAAACAGGGCAAAGCCTGGAGCTGAAATCACATAGTGGAAATCATGTTTTATGGCAACGCTTTCTGAAGGGTAACAAATAGATGACTTTAGAAAAAAAACAGAAAAAATAACAAACTCATCCTAGGAAAATCTTTGATTGCATTAAGAAACATAAAGACTGTCTGGGTTTCCAGCCAGGAAACAGTCATGATTCATTTGGGTTCAACAAGAAAAAAATCCAATCAGCTGACTGACAGGCAAATCAACTAGTTCAAGTGTGAAAGGAACATTTTATTTTTATAAATACACAGGAATTTCAAACCAGCTGAAGTTAAAAGTATGTTTTTTTGCTACCAGCCACTCTATATTTATCAGATTGACAGAGGTTTTATGTTAATCATTAACTGATAGGAACGCTTGACATACTGACAGATGTCCTAATGTATCTGTATGCTAGGTGATTCTCTCCTCCTTCCAGCATCTGTGTCACCAACGTCACAGACACACACAAACCTTGGTCCTTGATAGATGCATGTGACTAGTCAGCTGTGTCTTTGTTTTGGAGGTCGTTATACATGTTGATATACATATATTAATATATAATTCAAAGATACACAGCCAGGAAGGGGGTTAATTGCCTTCTATTCCTATTTTTCAGATAACCAAATCTGACACATCAGGATAAAACGTATTGTGCAGGCCTTGACCAGTCTCTCCAATCTTGCAACATGTTTTTTAGCAGTGAAAATTTCGGAGTTTGACCTGATATCTTTATTGCAACATCTGTCCTCTTGCTTAGATATGACCTTCATAATTCTTGCATCAAGTATTCAGTTGACATTGTGGTCTTAAGATGGTATCAGAGAACAAAGGACCCGAGGGAGGACAGATGTACAGTAGCCTGCTAAGCAGCATAGGAATCGTCAGAGCAGTGTGGGGTGGTGCTGGTGCGGGTAGACAAGTCAGGTAAAGGTTGAAATGGGAGAAAGGATTGATGTGGGACTAGGTGACGAAGAGATCAGCAAGGAGACTGAGAGGGCAGGATGAGGGAGTCGTGGAAGGAGGGATAATGAGATCACAGGATCAGAGAGTTCAGTTGAAAACTAGCTTGGCAGGTAGAGGTGTGAGAGAAAGTTCAAAGAGGTCAATTTACTTTTGTTGGAGAAAGTGGTGATGCACTGCAGGGGAGGAGTACTTCAAGGCTGCATTAGCCACGGAGGCCGCTGTGAGGTGGCTTCAGAAACAGGTACTAAGCTGGTGAACTTAATTGCTAAACTATTTGAGCAAATTAATTATGTAAATGTTGCATGTTCCTCATTTAACAAATGGAAAATTAAAGAGGCTTAAATTGCAAAGCAAATAGCAATTAAACCTGCTGCATCTGCACATGTGTATATGCACCTGGATACCAAATTGCTGTTATCCAGGGTCAGGACAATTTGCTTTAGTTGTAGCAGCTGAGGGGTAAAAAAAGAATGATGTGCTAACGCATTCGTGAGAAAACCAGTAGGTGCTGCAATGCTTTTAAGGGACACACTTTCAACTACAACATAAATATTTTAATCGAGTGATTTTCCGTAAATTTTTCTAATGTATATTCACTCAACGGAGTACTATAAACTGGAAGCTGAAGCCTGTTGTACATAAACAAGCATGCATGCATATTGTTTTTGGAAACAAATCTGACGTAGAAGTATCTCGTTAAGCCTCTGTAGTTTTTAATTAAAACAACAATAAGAAGGCTGGATGCAATACACAATACAGAAGTGAACAGAAAAAGGTCAGGCAGAGTGTCGGCCTTGAAATTCAGATTAAGGCAATTACTCAAACCAAGGCATAAACAAGAAAGCCAGAGGTAGTGAGCTCTCAAACAAATACCCTCTTCAGAGGAGAGCAAGCAGAGTGAAGAGCTGCCTTTCAACCCGAATGTGATGCCCTAAGGCTGAGACATAACAGCTGGGGAACGACTGCAAAATTTCGACTGAAGGGCAGATCAGCTTGACGTTGTGTTTCTGTGGGTGGCATGTGGAAATGGGTTCGGCACTTCCTGAGAGTGGCGACAAGGCAGGTGCTCTTCCTGGCAGAGACTTTGTCCTACCAGGGTGTTGCTTAGGCAGGGTCAAAGCACGCTGATACCCAGCTGCACAAATGCAATGGAAGCTCAAAAACCATGTTGATTTTGTCTTGTGACAAGCTCCTTCTCACTTTGCCATCAGATAGCCCGTATCTATTTCGGAGATGCTAAATGCTTTTGTCTTTTTCTCAGCTCTTATAATCTTTTTCCCTTTGTTAGGAGCATTTCCACTCCTCTCGGCTGACAGCCTCCGGATGCTAAATGCTTTTGTCTTTTTCTCAGCTCTTATAATCTTTTTCCCTTTGTTAGGAGCATTTCCACTCCTCTCGGCTGACAGCCTCCCCTTCCCTTCAAGTACCTAGTTGATTAACATATTTAGGTTAACCTGAGGGCACTATGTCTAACGAGTGGTCATGGCTTGACTCTTCATGCATCTTTGTTGGGACTGACGAAAGAACTGCATACCTAATAGCTTGCATGCTTTTCTATCCCTAAAGGGTGTCAGCTACAAACTATGCCTCATGAAAAGCAATGGCTGCATTTTTGCCTCTTTAAAGTAAATTTCCTGGGGAAATCCACCAAGATTTTAACCTGAAGACAGAAGAAAGAGAAAAAAATAAAGAAGATGAATATGTCAAAGTCATACACTTCCCAGCCTGCACCAAATCTCCTATGTGGCAATTCTTTTTCTTTTGACCAAGGGAATTATGAAAGTCCACAAAAATATGTGCTCCAGTCCAGAAATGAGTCTGACCCTGGAAGCACCTGCAGTTCCCTGGGTAGGAATGATAAAGTTTCACTGGTAGCCTTTTTGTCAGCTTCCAGGCACGAGCACAACAGCACTGAGCAGTGCCGATCCAGACTCGAAGGGAACCACAGTGGCCCCCATGAATCAATCACTGCCCTGTTCATCCTGCTGGGACAATGTGACCCACCTGTTTTTCTTGCTCTTACTGGTCAAAACCAGGACTCTCTCTGCAGCTGATTAGTGACTGAAGCACTTCATGCAGGCAAATGTTTTGGTTTTACTTCTCACTATCACTCGAACCCACAGACTTATATCCATGCAGTATACAATTTTGAAAAGATATCAGTGGTCTGTCTAGCCACAAAATGCCCCATTAGCCTTGTAAAGCAGAGGGACAGTTTATAGATTGTAAAAGGCCACAGGTTGAGGCTGGGACCCGGGTGTAAGCTCCCATCAGGAGCAGGTTGAGAGGAACCAGCCCTAGAGCATCCCTACAGAAATGGGTCTGAGCCTGAACCCTGGGGATAAAGTCCCCAGGGCACTGGGGGGAAATTTCTCAAAATGTTTCAAAAATTGGTTTCTGATTCAGTTCAGGACTTTGCTGATTTAATCTGGGGTCTATATAATAAGTAGTTTAATGGATACTGAGAATACTTCTTGGCCCTCCCTTTCATATGTTTTCAGACCTTGGATGCAGCACTCCTTGCATGTTTGGGTGTTTCACTCCAGTGCTATTGTGTTCCTCTGGACAGGATTTATCTGAAAATGGAGCTGGACATCTGAGGAAACTGTACAGACTCTGCTGTTCTCCAATTGAGGTTTACATGAATCTATACCAGCTTTGTGAGATACTGAACATTGTCAACAGAACACTAAGTCTGGATTCCCAAAAGATCGAGGATCTGTGCCCACAGAGTGCTCAGAAAATGACTTTCAGTCAAAACATTAGCAGTGACAGGTTATCTGCAATTCTCTTAAATGTAAGGACTTTAAACGTATCCTCTTCCTTTTGTTCTCTCTGAGCCTCAGGGCTTTTTAGTCCAGATCTGCTACCATTATTCCTTCTGTTTACTCAACTGTGTAATACCCTCAAAGAGTTTCCTTCTCAGAACCACAGGCAGAAAAAGTCCTAGTGCGACTGCTGGAGTGAGCAGCACTCTTGTTCTGCACTAAATCCAGGGAAAGTCAAACACTTTTTCGTAACCCGAATTTGAGCTTACATGGGGTTTGTAAAGACAGAAATATCCCCACCACGAACAAAACCACAAAGCGCTGAGTTGATAATAGCGTTCATCACAAGGTGTGCTATGAATATGCATGCCTATTTTCTTCCAGAGGGCTGCATTGCCTGAACTACACAGGGAGAGAGACAGATAGAGAGGGCACACTAACCCAGTTAATGAATAGTAATACGATAAAAGAGATGCTAAGGTCAGTCTTCCACAATTCCCGCTTTTCCCAGCATGGCTATCTGTCTGCATGAGAGCTGAAAAGATTCAAGGAGTAGAAATGACCTGCTGCCTGATGCCTTTTTACCAGAACAGTGAAAAATAAGTGTCTTCCTCCTGATAGAAGCTTCTGGGGAAGGCAGTCCCGGAAGAGAAACTTGCAACAGTCCCTGAGGCAAAAGTTTGAGCTATGTTTTGCCTGCTGCTTTTTCTCTTTCGTCGTCTGATGAAATCATATGGTGTTCAAGGTTGGGAATCAGGAAAACTGGATTCCTCTCTGATCGGTCATCAGGCCTGCTTCCTCCTCTATCCGAGTAGGAAAAAATATTTGAGTTGTCTTGAGCAGTAACCCCCTCTTTCTGCCTCTTCAACACCTAGCACATGGTTGCTCCTCTCACCTGGGATGCCTGAGACTGCTACTATAACATATATAGACCCCATGGCTGAAGTCTGCTTTCGCCGAATCATGTGGTAAACCCAAAATTTTTTGCATGCTGCCATAACCTTTTGCTCCACATCCAAACTGACAGCCATCTTGCTAGATCAGAGACCACACTGCCATTTTAAGGCACACTTTCTAGGAAAGTTCTAGCAAACTCAGAAACAAACCCAACTGGTATGTCATTTTTTTACTTAGGAGTTTCGGCCTACAGCTTTTGAAAGCAAGGCCAGGGAGGTTAAGCTGTGATATGTGTGCTCTAAATCAGAAGGAAACCAAAGCTGATAAATGAATGTAGGTAAGCCTCAATCAAAAACTTCAGATCAAAACACTTTTGGGGAAGTTCAAAAGACCGTTATTGAGATACAGATCTAAATCTTGCAGGTGACTTTTCTTTTTCTGATAAGCTGAACCAAATCCCAACATCTAAAGGTCTCACATCTTTCAAATGCCCTGAGCCTGGTACAGATCTGAATTCCGTGGTGGGAGCTGGGGTCCATCCAAAGACACATGAATATGCTGCTCATCTACAAAGGTGGCACTTGTCTGTGCTGCCTCAGCTTGGGGCCGTGTCCTGTGTAAACCACAGGACGTGCTTATATGAAAAGGTGCAGATCATTGCCCTGAGCTCAAATAGTGAACTGTGAGCTATAAGACTGATTCCCTGGTAAGATTTTGAACAAGCTAGGGCTTACATCACTGGCTTGAGGGTGGTGGAGAGAAAAGCAGTGAAAAACATATTGTTCCAGCTACAGATTTGCAAGCTGAGATCCAAACACATATTTCTGACTTGGTCCACCAAATATGGAGCAAAGAACTGAGCCACAGCCCAGAGAAGTTTCACAAGCACCAATGGCTTTGAATCTGCACTTAGAAGTAGTCAGTGACAATCTTTATGAATCTGGAAGGAAGAATGCAGGTTTCAGGAAGGAAGAATTAAAGTGAGCTGCCAAGAAACCAGTCAAAGCACACACGGTTTGAATGTCAGCTGTTGCTGAAGCATCTCAGTCAAACTTCTCCTTAACACAGGCAGGTTGTCCTCATGCTACCACCCAACAAAGAATACTCTAAACAAAACTTTTTTAGCAACATTCATTTTTGTTAAAGGAAGGGATTCCAGTGGAAACTGTTGATAAATTTGTTCATTTGCTCTTAATTCTCTCAGAAAAGGGCATGTTTTTTCTCAACAGAAAAATATCAGAAAAATCTTTCATGTTTTCAGTCAACTGACAAAAAAATTGCATACATATTTTTGAGAGAAGCTGGCACTTTTACTGTCATCTCAACCTCTTTTTAACTTTTGATGGAAAATTGTGGTTTGACTGGTGATTTCTATCTGAAGACCCCGTCAAGCACAAGAGCAGCAAAAAAATTGCCAGTCTCAAGTGCAAGAAGAAAAAAAAATGAAAAGACAGCAGTCTGTCCAGCAATTACGTGCAATCACATTTCTCTGTGTCTTTCTGTCGTTTTCTCTGGTAGCCAGACCATGCTTTATTAATTTAATTACAGCTCTCTAACCTCCTCAGGTGGCTGCCATGTCTGAGTTTGAGAGTGGTGAAAGCAGCAGAGTAGCAGAGAAATTCCTCAAACCCTTCATTTTAGTGATTCAAAGCATGGCATCTTATTAAATAACATCTTAATTGCCAGTGGCTCCAGCGCTTTTGTAGATCAGAGGTTAATTTTTATTTTCTCTCTCTCCCTTGCAGCAGAATAGCGATTCTTCAGCAGAGCGTGTCTCCCTTCAGTCATCATGCGGTGGTGAACCTGGCTGGAGGGAAACGATGTCTCAGAGGTTTGCAGAATGTCTCCTCTATATTTAATTTCAGTGGCCTGGTATTTATAAAACTCTACTCCCACCCACATTGTTAATTTTCATTAAAAACAGACAAGGATAATCAATCTTCAAGCTTGCGTTTGGGGACATTTTACAAAGTGCCCGAACCAAACTGCTCCAAAATGCCGCAGCTTTCTTTAAAACCAGAGAAGCTGAGGGTCCGGCCAGAAAGGTACTGAGCCATCCTGTGTCCTCAGCACTGTACAGGAATTGGCCTTTAAATAGGAAAAGTAAAGGCACCCTTTTCATTCTGTCTTCCTCAACCTAAACAACTGATGTCGTATCATCCATCAGGATGATGGAAATTATATAAGCCCATCATTTACCATCAGTAAAAACAGATTGAGGCTAGCTATGCAGCCTGAGTTTGGCTCAATATTTAATGACTCATGCGTTGCGTTTTATTTCATCTGCAGTAGTTTTCTGCCTCCTTATTTATTACAATCAACTTTATCCCCAGTAGTAGCACCTTGCAGTCAGACTGTATTCCCAGCTGCTTTGAGGGGTTAAAGCAGCCAGCTACAGAGCTAAGAAGAAAGGGACAGAGAAAATGAGAGGGCAAAGGAAAGAAAAGATGGATGAAGAGTTAAAGAATGGCAGAAGTTGTGCTTGCCTGTCTGTTTTGGATAATGGAACAGAGGAATTTTCAAGGTCTTTTTCAATCCTGTTTGTGATGGTTCTACTTTCCATACTAAACTAATATGTGAAGGTCTCAATTTTCATAACATTTTACCTTATTTCACCTCTGTGAGGTGAAGCAGGACTGTTATCCCTGTTGTATGATGGGGAGCTGTGTACCTCTCCCCATCTACGTGAGGTACCTGGCAGTTCGTCTCTCTCTGGCTTTTTCACAACTAGTGAAGGAAATCACATGCTTCAGGTGAGTCAGATTTTAGGTGGGGCTAAAGCCGTAAGGAGAGGTAAGAAACCTGCTGCAAGTTTAGACACTGAACTCCAAAAGGCTGTTACTCAAAATCTGATGTGTAACCCCTTAGCGTGGAGTATGTCCGCCAAGGCATCTTCTTCAGGCATGAAGCCCTGACAGTGTACAGAAACGCACCACATGCCCAGCTAGGCTAGCCATCTACTTCTGACAGGTACGGTCACGTACTTGGTGTGGAGAGCAGAAGATATAACCAAGACAATCCAAAGCTGGAAAGCTGAAAGAGCTGGGGGATGCATTGGTCCAGAAATCAAAAAGAGAGAGTCACCAGTGTCTGGGCTGAGATGAGAACAGGAAAATGAGCCATAAACATATTTGGTGTTACTAACACAAAGATATCAGGACAAAATCAGGCCAGGGAGACTGAGGGAAACAGATGCTTTAGGACACAGGAAATCTTCAGAAAGGGATACATAGTGTAATGATATAAAATTCCCGTATTTGCTGTAGTTACAGTGAAATAGATCGTTGTTCCTACCCATTGAAAAGAGTTGATTGTCTCCCCTTCTTTGGTGTCACCCTATTGCTTTCCCTTTTTATTGAGGAACAACTTTCAAAGTACATTAATATTAATGTGCATATTAGATAATTGATTATACCCAAATACTTTTCACTTGGGAGCAGGACTTAGTTTTTGAAAAATCCAACCGAAATTGAACTTGCCTCTTTTCTGTCATTCTAGGAAAACTTTTACATGCTGACTGACAACTGTCTCCTGAAATTTTGATAGCATTTTCATGCTCTTTTTTCCATCTCTTTTTTTAAGATGAGCCAGATGAAGTTACTGGCAGGTATGGCCCAGTTATAAAGGTATCTGTATTTACATGTGTGCATGCACGTGTGAAGGGAGGCAGGAAGCAAAGCTGAAGCTAAGTATCTTACAATGTAATTCTTTAATAAATACCGTATTTCTTTATGAAAGGGAGCAAGAGAATCTGTTTACAACATCTACTGCTGAGTTAGTGAGTAGAGGAGCCATTTCAATCCTTATGGTAGGTCAGAGCAGGATTAGGCTGAGATGGCAATGCAAGAGGTACTTAAGGAAGGACTTTAGAGCCATGATGGAAGGGAAAAGTGTGTCAGGCAAGCAGGTTACACCTGTGAAAGTGCCTTGGTGAAGTGGCAGGTTTAGTGGCAGTGCAGGTGACAGGGCCACATGCAGTGGGACCTGCTTCCAGCACCCACAGCCTCAGAAACTGCTGGTGTCCTGCTCTGGGATGTTGCTAGTTCTATGATGCAGGTGTCTGCCGGAAGGTCGGGTGGGTGCCCCAAACTGACTTCAGCAGAATCACCCTGGCCTTTGGCAGCGGAAAGTTCTTCCCTGGATGCCTTGTACTGAAATCCAAGCTCTAATTTGGAGCCTGACCTGTCATACTCTGTTTTATCGTAACATTAAATAGCCTACTAAAAGAGCATAATCAATGATAATTACTGAATTGCTTTACACACTCTGGCATAGGGATACACTGCTGATCCAACATTATGTGCCCAGGTAATGCCAAAGGGTTAGCATATTAGCTTCTGTTATTGCATATTGTTGAGGTAGTGGGTTTTTTTTTCCTCCCTGTAATATGGCTTCACTCATTATAGCAGAGCAGCATTGTCAGAGACATTAAATAGACCTTTTAAAGAAAAAGCCTGCCGTGCTATTCAGGACCAGATTAAGTCCAAGGTGCAGTACAAAAAACTGCATGGGAGAAGAGCCATAATTACATAATTACAGTACAATGGGATGCAACAACTGGTATTGAGGGGAAACAAGAAGATGACAGGGTCAGGGTATTATTGACCCCAGATTACAAGGAGGTTTCAAGAAAGCATGTAAATCTGCTGCCTCCTCATAATGCTAATTTTAGTCCCATTTTATTATTCATTAGTCTGTGTTGCACCCAGCTCAGGGATGTTCAGAGCAGGTAAGTGAGGCAGGGAGAGGCAGCAGCAGCTGAAGATGCCATGTTCTGATAGTCTCAAACTATTGCTGCAGTTCTCAACACCTCCCATGGAACATAGACACCTTTCAGAAGCGAGTGAAATATTTTTTATGGTTACTAAGGCAACATACTAGTCAAATTTATTTAGCATCCAGGTCTTGCTGTTCATATATTAAACCATTTAGTGACCTGAAAAAAATGAAGAAAAAGAAAAACAAAATGCCTGTATCTTCCCATCTCTCAAACTGCTCCTCTGTCTGTGTCCAAACCTGGAAAATGGTTTTACTCGTCTGATATGGAGGGAGAAATTAGGCTGAATAAGTGTCTTGTTTAGGAATCACAACTAACACTTGTTATTGACTGTAGAGGGAGTAAAGGTGGACCAGCCTTAATCAGGACTTTCGATCCTTCACTTGAACTAAAATATCATCGTCATAAAAGTTTTCAAGTACCACGTAACACTCTTTGACTAGTTGCTTCTACTGAGCAAAAGTTCTTGGAAAACAGAGTCAGGTCCAATTTGAGACTGTTGACTATGTGGGGGGTAAGAGGTAACTCCTATGGATCCTGAGAGCTGACACTGATTTTAGGAATGATGTTCTACGAGTTGGGTAGGAGAACACAGAGGAGACCCTCCAGGTAAACCGAACAGATGGAAAATGTATAGAAGTCAGGGTCACTGAAGCAAACAGTAACCTTGGGCTATGAACCTTCCTCTGTATGATTGTTTGCATCCAAACAATTAATATGAAGATGCTGGGGATGTAATCAAAGTGCTCTATTCTACCTTGGAATGGGAAACTGGGATTGAGGTCAGGGTCTGCTAGAGGGATTTATGATGAAAGAGGGTCTGAACAGTAATAAATCCTGTGCAAGCTTATTAACCATGCAGACCCTGAGTCTGCCCCACCCAGCTATGAGATTTCAGCGCCTTTGCTGCCCCTCCTAAGAAACAAGGACTTGTCACACTAGCCTGGCACTTAAGGATACATAGTGCCATGGTGGAAGGGGCAGAATATAGTAAAAGTCAAGCAAATTGTCCCTTGTGAGGACAGCCATGAAGTAAGGAACCTGTCCTTGAAAAGCATTTGAAAAGTTGGTTTGATGTTGGTACAATTTTTTTGGGGGTGTGAAATCAGTCACAACTTGCTATAACATTGATGTGCTTGTCTCTGTCATCAGGGATCCTGGTGTGGGAACTGCTAACACAAACAGGACTGTAGAACAGGTTTTGCTGAATTTGAAAGCACTGTTTTAATTCCATTTTATTTATCTCTTTGTGCCACTTGCAGTTCACTAGCATCATAGGTTTAGTCAAGGCAACAGAACAATGCTACGTAATTTGGGTGATCTGTTTGAAAACTTAGTGCATCAATGCAGGAAGAAGATGGTCTGACAGATTCCTGCACATCAGCCAAGCTGTGATCAACATCCAAAGGCAGAAGAAGGCTCACAGTTCAGAAAATAACATACATCTTCTGTTAAGACTGCTGTGACACTGTACCTCTCAGCAATCCTTCCACTGATTGCCACATCGTTACCCCCTTCCCAGGCTCATATTCCTCCCCCTGGTAACTCCAGTTCTCCTGTGGACTTCTGTTGAGCCTGTTCAGGACACTAAGCCAGATGAAAAAAGCTAATTGTTTTCACATTTTTTCTGTTACTACAAGGCAAGCCAGCTTTCTGCTAGCTAGTTTAATCGCTGTAGGCTGCCATGGCAATGCTGCTGGAGGCAGTGGCTCCACGGATATTTCTTTCTGCAACTAAGCTAGCTGGGGTCCCTCTGCTCGAGCTCACCAGGCAGCGGGTGCACTGCTGCCCTTTGATGAAGAGGTGAAATGGATTGGGGAGAAGTCACCTTTTCCCACACATTGGACAGGAGATGCTAACAATTACACAGTCATTTAGCGTAGCGAAGATATGCAGGAACTTGCTATATGCAAAACCACCATTTTTTTCATAGACCACTCAATCACAAATGTCGAATGAATTGTGGTAGAAAACTAAATAAAGGCTTCCTGTGACTTGGGCAAATCATCAGTCCTTGGTATATAGTTTGGCACCAAAAACCCAAGCACCCCATGTTTGAATAGCAGCTGCTTTTCAAAAATCTATGATCTGTTCAGTGCCTGGAAAGTGGAAGATACAGAGAAATCAAGCACAAGTAAATCCTTTCAAATGGATCACATATCATAAAGAATTTGACCTCTTCAACTGATAACAGTGAGTAGCTATAAACCATTGATTTATCTGTGCTCCCAACTAGAGTGATCTTAACTTTGATGTTATACATCTCACTCAGGCTTGTAGAATCCTCAGTGGGTAACAGACAGTCTGATTTGGAGAAGAAATGGGACAGATCTCTGGTGTCTGTGTGCTCCTGGTTCTCCTAGAGACTCTTGTGGGGTTGCCCCTGTAAGTGTGTGTGCAGACTCTCAGTCTTTCATGAGACGAATGTGATTTTTCTTTTCTTTTTTTTTGGTTGACTGCATTGCCAGAGGGAAGGAGAAATACTCTGTGGGAAAATGTGCTTCTGTAATGGAGGATTAATTACTGTTAGCAAGAAGGTTATATTATTTAGCTCAAGACAATTTGTGTTGTCTTAAGGGAGTTGAAAAGAAATATGCATATTTTTAAAAATCAGAAAAATCCACCCCTAAATCATAATCATCCTCTAAAAGAAGATGGAAGCTTTTGCTTTATTAGTTTGAAAAGATCCGGTTGAGTTTCAAAAGCTAATGTTCAGTAAAACAACCTGGGTAAGGTGAGATCGAAAAACTGTTGCTAAAGCTTATTTTCTCCGCTGAAAAGCAGCTTGTGTATACAGATTTACTTCAGAAGATGAATTAATGACTTGGTGTAGAGATGCAGATGATATCTGGTATAAATGGGGTCCCCTTCATAATCAGCATTAATTAGAACATGACAGTACAGGAATCATGTCGGTTTGTCCTAGATGAATTTAGGACAATATAGTCCTCTCATTGAGAAGAGATATGATTCCTGCACAAAAAGAGAAAAAAAGAGATCTGCCAGGGAATGATCTGCCATATGTTGGTGCTCTCTGTGTTTGACCCTCCTGACACCCAAAGATGCCTGGGGAGGCCTGTCCCAGCCCAGAAAAGACGAGTGCAGAAGACATCTGTGCCAATGGTGCCGCACCATGGAGGAAGCAGTGTGGCCACAGGTGCAGGGCAGACCTTCAAAGTCTTCGTTACCCCTTTCATCAACATAATTGCAACTAGTAGTGACTGCAGTCTTGATTAAATCAGAGCAGCCCTCAGGTTCCTCCGAATTTGAGATCAGTCCTGCACAGCATCATGGGACAGAGCTGCATGTCATCCACAGACATCTGCTCTTTGTGATGTCAGCATAAGCTGCACCTTTCTATTTCATAATGCTCTCAAGAAACAAGAAAAAAAAAAAGAACCCAAACAATAAGAACACCCATCAAGGCAGAGGTAAGATAAAAATCAAAACCTAATAAATTTGTTAAGTAGTGCTATGTGACACAAGTTAAGTCTTTTGATATTTTCTGAAAGAATGGATGTTTTAACAAGAACTGTAGAATACAGAAGAAGAGGGAAAAAAAACCAAAACATTTATGTGATGTAGAAACTAATACTTTGTGTGACTAAGTGAATGCCCAGTCACCAGAACTTCAAGGTCAAAAGCATTTTATGAATCTAAACTTTTGTCTTCACTGAAGAGCTGGCCCGCTTAAGTTGCAAATATGCAGAGAGATTGACTGGCTTACTCCCTCTGGAAGCAAGAAGAGGTGGATATAGTTCTCGGTTTTAATGACCTGGGGAGGTATTAGAAACCCCTAAACTGTAGAATGTTCCTAAGTACCAGTGAAGACAGTAAACAGAAAATTAAAATAAACTATGTGTCTTGGTGTTTATTCCAGGGGAGATCAGGAGATTCCCAAACAGGTAATGAATTTTGAAAAAAAAGGGCTAAAATGGAAGTGTCAGTGGAAGAGAAAGTTATGTATACCATAGCTCACTGGAAAATCATAAAATCGTAGAATCATTAAGATTGGAAAAGACCTCTAAGATCATAAAGTCCAACCGTCAACCCAACACCACAATGCCTACTAAACCATGTCCCAAAGTGCCACATCTACATATTTTTTGAAGACCTCCAGGGATGATGACTCCACCGCTGCCCTGGGCAGCCTGTTGCAACGTCTGACCACTCTTTCAGTAAAGACATTTTTCCTAAAATCTAATCTCAGCCTCCCCTGATGCAACTTGAGGCCATTGCCTCTCGTCCTATCACTAGTTACTTGGGAGAAGAGACCAACACCTGCCTCACTACAACCTCCTTTCAGGTAGTTGTAGAGAGCGATAAGGTCTTCTCTCAGCCTCCTCTTCTCCAGACTAAACAGCCCCAGTTCCCTCAGCTACTCCTCAGAAGACTTGTTCTCCAGACCCCTCATCGGCCTCGTTGCCCTTCTCTGGACCCTCTCCAGCACCTCATTGTCCTTCTTGTAGTGAGGGGCCCAAAACTCAACACAGTACTCCAGGTGTGGCCTCACCAGTGCTGAGTACAGGGGCATGATCACCTTCCTAATCCTGCTGGCCACATTATTGGTGATACAAGCCAGGATGCCATTGGCCTTCTTGGCCAGCTGGGCACACTGCTGGCTCGTGTTCAGCTGCCTGTCAACCACTACCCCCGGGTCCTTTTCCGCTGGGCAGCTTTCCAGCCACTCCTCCCCAGGCCTGTAGGGTTGCATGGGATTGTTGTGACTCAAGAGCAGGACCTGGCCCCCAGCCTTGTTGAAGCTCATACAGTTCGCTTCGGCCCATCAATCCAGCCTGTTCAGATCCCTCTGCAGAGCCTGCCTACCCTCAAGCAGACCAACACTCCCACTCAGCTTGGTGTCATCTGCAAATGCACTGAGGGACCACTCAATCCCTTCCTCCAGAGCATTGATAAAGATATTAAACAAGACTGGCCCCAGTACTGAGCCCTGGGGAACACCACTCGTGACTGGCCACCAGCTGGATTTAACTCCATTCACCACAACTCTTTGGGCTTGGCCATTCAGCCAGTTCTTTATCCAGTGAAGTGCACACCCATCCAAACCATGGGCAGCTAGTTTCTCCAGGAGGATGCTGTGGGGAACAGTGTCAAAGGCCTTACTAAAGTGCGGGTAGATAACATCCACAACCTTTCCCTCATCCACTAGGTGGGTCATAGAAGGAGATCAGGTTGGTCAAGCAGGACCTGCCTTTCATGTACCTGTTCTAAGTGGGCCTTATCCCCTGGTTGTCCTTCACACTCCCGGTGAGCACGCTCAAGATGAATTGCTCCATAATCTTGCCAGCACCTAGGTCAGGCTGACAGGCCTGTAGTTCCTAGGATCCTCCTTCTGTCCCTTCTTGTAGATGAATGTTACACTGGCGATCCTCCTGTGCTCTGGGACATCCTCTGCTAGCCAGGACAGCTGAGAGGTGATGGAGCATGGCTGGGCCAGCTCCTCCGCCAGTTCCCTCAGCACGATTGGGTGGATCCCATGCGGCCCCATAGACTTGTAAGTGTCCGGGTGGCATAGCAGGTCATTAACTGCTTCATCCTGGATTATGGGAGGTTTATCTTTATCCTGCTCTCCATCCCTAGCTTCCAGCACTGGGGCTGAATACAATAGGAAGGGAAGTCACAGAATGTGTTGAAAACAATGCCTTAGGCTGATAAAATACGCTTGTGCTTTCAGGAAGTTCTGGGAAGGTAAAAAAAAAGTTACTGGGGTAAAAAAAGAATTGGTGCAAATAATCATGTCTGGGTGAAGCATAAAGTCATTATGAGACAATATAGAAAATCTTATAAATCAATACCTGGTTACTAAAAGTCATCACTTCACAATGACCACTGTTGAAAGTGGTCACAACACAATGCAGCAGACTGAAAGACACCATGGAACTAGAGTGGATCAAGGTATTAATGAATGATCTGGGAAAAGCAGGGAGTAGTGAAGTGACAGAGTTTGCATTAACATGAACTTATTTAGATTCCACAGTCCTGAAGTTGATGGTGCAGATAAACAGTTGTGGGTGGATGAAATGGAGAGGCTGAGAAACAAAATGGTAAATGAAATTCAGTGTTGCTAGGTGCAAAGTAATGTACCAGGGGAAAAATAACTCCAGCTATCTATGCAGTATAGGCTTTAAATTAGTTGTTGCAAATTTCACTGAAAACACTACCCCTATGCTTGACAGGGGTCGAAAATATCAGTCATATCAAAGTACAGAAATGTCAGTCAAATCAGAGAAACAAAAACTTCTGCCAGAAATTATGAGGAAAGTAGTAAGACAAGGGCACAAAACACCGTTAATATCATCTCTGGGTCTGGGCTGTGCCCTTGTCTCCAACACAAAGTGAGCACGGGGATGACACGGTTTGGACAGTGGACAGGAATAGGATTAGCCTGTTCAAGTGTTGTGCTGGAACCACGGAGTTCTCTGGGACACGGCTAAAAGATGACCTCAGCAAGGACAGAAAAAAGTCATCAACAAGGGCTGTCCTCTTAAAAGACCTGTTGTAAATAGTAGAGGATTGTGAATCCCATGAGATGCTGCTGGCCCCCACCACTTGCTGCTGACCCTTTACAGAGGCAGAAGGCTGGGGCACCGTCACCTTTGGCCCAATATGGTGGGGAGGTTTGTTTCTTCTCATATTTCTAGCTGTTTTACTTGCATAGCAGATTTCTGTTATTTGGCTTTCGTAAATTCTTGACTTTGTAATATTCGGATTATCTAGCCAGCTGCCTAATAGACTATTAGGCCAAAGCTACTTCTCACTTGCTGTAGTTCTGCTATAATAAATATTCATAGCTTCATTACAGGCTATGGTTTCCCGACCTACGTACTAAGGGATTATTTGGGGGTTTTGCTTTAATGATGCAAAAAAACTGTAATAGTCCTTTTAGAGCCTTATGCAACAATATGTTTTGCTTCTTCTAAAAGCTAAATAACTCTTGTTTTGAATGATTTAGTAGCAAACTCACTAAGTTGCTGTGCTGTGGTTCAATGGTCTGCAAAATTTTCTTTTTAGAAATACAAACCCATTATGTAAATACTAAAGAGCATCTTCAGGAAAACTAACTTCAATTTGTTTTTGTCCTTTTTTTTTGTTTCAAACTTCGCAAGCTTGAGATCACTCACACAACCTTTTTTTCTTAAAGTATGCAAAATAAAATTGCTTTCTGAGTAAAAGCATCAACATAAGTTTTAGCCCAGAAGTAATGTTTCAGCTGAGTTTTATGCCTTTTGAAAATTGAGAATGGATGAAGAAAGATTTTCAGAGCACATCCCTGAGAAAGGATACTCATGCTGTTAGGAACTCTGGTTTCAAAACCTGGTCAATTTCTACTATTTGGTCCCACCATCTTCTTCCTCCTAAGTCTCCTGCTTCTGAATGGCTCCTTTGCAGAGTGGAGTGGTAGAACTGCCCCAAAATGCTACCATCCACAGAAGACAGGGTTCTAAACTTAGTGTTTGTTAAAAATTTGTGGGAATGGATTTTTCTGTATGTCCAGTTTCTGCCACACAGTCCTGGTTCTCTTTAGTGGGTTTATCTACTTGTGGAATATGGTTCTTGGTACAAAATCTTTAATGCTAGAAAAAAATTACCTTGTCAAGAATCCTCACAGTTTAAACGCTATAAAAGCTTTCATTGAGTAAATTCTGAGACTTAACAATTCCATCACTAGGAGGACTCTGCTTGAAGGAAGGTTTTGACCTTACAGACACGAACAGGGTAGGTATCTTCTAGCATGTACTAAGTCCAGAAAACACAGCCCTAAATGCCAACAAAACATTTTGTAAACAGTTGGGGTGAGATTGAGAAACCAACTGAGCCTATTTGTCACACAGTGGTGTTTATTGAGCCATTAAATCTATGTTATGAGAAGGCAGGCCATTAGCAGAGCGAATGCCTTGCTGATAAAAAGAAAATGTGTGAGAGGTGGCAATGGCTGGGGAGGAAAGTCACATTTTGGTTTATTTTTCCTGTTCCAAACAGCACAAAAGTAAAGTGTTTAATTAACTGTTTTCTCTGAATTTAACAACTTTCTATTAGTTCATTTGTTTAACTGCAGCAGCAATCAAGAAGCCATTAGCTAAAGTCACAGCTCTGCAAGGGAGGAGGCTAGAGGCAGGTGCTGGGGTCAGTGTGTGGAGGATCAAAGGACCATCAGTCTCCTCCTGCTTTAGTTTGTCTGCAGGATCTTCCCAAAGTCACAGCGGCACAGTTGGAGTCACCAGCCATTTCCAGCTGGATCTTTGAGAGTTTTTATGAGTAGATCCAGCTGGAAAAGGTCTGTAGTCAAAGAAGTGGATACTGATGACAGACACATTTCACTGCCCTTCTGTGACTCTCTATTAATTTTGCTGTCTGCTTCATCCCCTGCCAAGAAGGATGGTAAAACCATGATGACACTGAGCAGGACCCATGGAGACAAATTCAACTACTTCTTCTCAGACTCACTTGAACAAATCCTTCATGGCAAGATTTGAAAAGAAGCATGAAGGTATGGTTTCAAATTTTCAAAGGAAGGCTTAAAAGATGTCATTGAATTATTCTAATTTGGCTTCATAGTCTCACACAGTTTTCATACGAATAATGTGAGACTTTAAAACTTAACTCAGGTCTATGAGATGCATTGCAAACAAGATTTACAAGAAGTCTATGGGAAGGAACCTTTATTAGGGGACAGGGAAAGCTTATTTGTCAACAGATTTTTCTCAGAGTTTTTAGTTTAATTTAATTTGCTTTCATCAGAATAAAGAGGAAGAGTTTGGATTTCTTGGACAACACCTATTCCAGATACATCCACCCCAGAGAGGCCAGCTGGGGAAAAGCTGACATCTGTCCAGAGCTTTAGTGCTGTCATACAAATCATGAGCTCTGGTGAAAAATTAAACTGCTGAATTAACATGTTACCACCCGTCAGCTGAACAGCAGTAACCGAACACATACATATTTTCCATTAATTGTGAATATAAGGTAAAGTGCTTTGGCTTGAGCCACCTCACTAGGGTTGTACATCACATATGCTATGTACTGGAAGAAGGCAATTAGTCATCATAGAATCACAGAATGGTTTGGGTTGGAAGGGACCTTAAAGATCATGTAGTTCCAGCCCCACTGCCATGGGCGGGGACACCTTCCACTAGACCAGGTTGCTCAAAGCCCCATCCAACCTGGCCTTGAACAGTTCCAGGGAGGGGGTATCCACAACATCTCTGGGCAACCTGTTCCAGTGCCACACCACCCACAGAGGAAAGAATTTCTTCCTTATATCTAATCCAAATTTACCCTCTTTCAGTTTAAAGCCACTACCCCTTGTCCTATCACTACATGCCCTTGTAAAAAGGCCCTTTCCAGCTTTCTTGTAGGTTCCCTTCAGGTAAGAGAAGGCTTCTACAAGGTCTCCCTGAAGCCCTTTCTTCTCCAGCCTGAACAACCCCAACTCTCTCAGCCTTTCTTCACAGGAGAGGTGTTCCAGCCCTCTGGTCATTTTTTCTGGCCCTGCTCTGCACCCACTCCAAAAGATGCCTGTCTTTCCTGTGCTGAGGGCTCCAGAGCTGGATGCAAGACTCCAGGTGAGGTCTCACCAGAGCAGAGTAGAGGGGCTCCCTCGACCTGCTGGTCATGTTTCTTTTGGTGCAGCCCAGGATACCGTTTGCCTTATGGGCTGTGAGCTGGGTCATGTTTAGCTTCTCGTAAACCAGCACCGGCAAGTCCTTCTCCTCAGGGCTACTCTCAATCCATTCTTCACCCAGATTGTATTTGTGCTTGGGATTCACAGAATCACAGAATCACGGAATGGTAGGGGTTGGAAGGGACCTCTGTGGGTCATCTAGTCCAACCCTCCTGCTGAAGCAGGGTCACCTACAGCAGGCTGCACAGGACCTTGTCCAGGCGGGTCTTGAATATCTCCAGAGAAGGAGACTCCACAACCTCCCTGGGCAGCCTGTTCCAGGGCTCCGTCATCCTCAGAGGGAAGAAATTCTTCCTCATGTTCAGACGGAACTTCCTGTGCTTCAGTTTGTGCCCATTGCCTCTTGTCCTGTCGCTGGGCACCACTGAAAAGAGCTTCACCCCATCCTCCTGACACCCACCCTTCAGATACTTGTAAGCATTTATTAGGTCCCCTCTCAGCCTTCTCTTCTTCAGGCTGAACAAGCCCAGCTCCCTCAACCTCTCCTCGTAGGGGAGATGTTCCAGTCCCCTCCTCATCCTTGTAGCCCTCCGCTGGACTCTCTCCAGTAGCTCTTCATCTTTCTTGAATTGGGGAGTCCAGAACTGGACACAGTACTCCATATGGGGCCTCACCAGGGCAGTGTAGAGTGGAAGGAGAACCTCCCTTGACCTGCTGGCCACACTCCTCCTAATGCACCCCAGAATGCCATTGGCCTTCTTGGCAGACAGGGCACACTGCTGGCTCATGGTTAACCTGTCGTCCACCAGGACACCCAGGTCCCTCTCCGCAGAGCTGCTCTCCAGCAGGTCCACCCCAAGCCTGTACTGATGCATGGCGTTGTTCCTCCCCAGGTGCAGGACCCTGCATTTGCCCTTGTTGAACCTCATCAGGTTCCTCTCTGCCCAACTTTCCAGCCTGTCCAGGTCACGCTGAATGGCAGCACAGCCTTCTGGTGTATCTACCACACCTCCCAGTTTGGTGTCATCAGCAAACTTGCTGAGGGTACATTCTAACTCTTCATCCAGGTCGTTGATGAAGAAGTTGAACAAAGCTGGGCCCAGTACTGACCCCTGGGGGACACCACTAGTTACCAGCCTCCACCTAGACTCAGCACTGCTGATGACAACCCTCTGAGTTCTGCCATTCAGCCAGTTCTCAATGCACTTCACCGATCACTCATCCAGCCCGTACTTCCTCAGCTTCCCTAGGAGGATATTATGGGAGACAGTGTGGAAAGCCTTGCTGAAGTCGAGGTAGACAACATCCATGGCTCTCCCTTCATCTACCCAGCCAGTCATGTCATTGTAGAAAGCTATTAGATTGGTCAGGCATGATTTCCCCTTGGTGAATCCATGCTGACTACTCCTGATAAACTTCTTTTCCTCCACTTGCTTGATGATGAGCTCCAGGATAAGCTGCTCCATCACCTTTCCCGGGATGGAGGTGAGGCTGACCGGCCTGTAGTTCCCTGGGTCCTCCTTCTTGCCCTTTTTGAAGATTGGAGTGACATTGGCCTTTCTCCAGTCCTCGGGCAGCTCTCCTGCTCTCCAGGACCTCTCAAAGATGATGGAGAGTGGCTCAGCAATGACATCCGCCAGCTCCCTCAGCACTCGTGGGTGCATTCCATCGGGGCCCATGGATTTGTGGGCGTCCAGATCACTTAAGCGATGCCTCACACAGTCCTCCTCTACCAAGGGAAAGTGATTCTCTCTGTAGGCTTCCTCTCTTACCTCTGGGGCCTGGGATTCCTGAGGGCCTGCCTTGGCACTGAAGACTGAAGAAATGAAGTCATTCAGTAGATCTGCCTTATCTGCATCCTCCGTCACCAGGACACCCGCCTCATTCAGCAGTGGCCCCACATTGTCCCTAGCCTTCCTTTTGCTGCTGATGTAGTTGAAGAAGCCCTTCTTGTTGTTTTTGACATCCCTTGCCAGCTTCAATTCCAGGTGGGCTTTGGCCTTCCTCGTCGCATCCCTGCATGCTCTGACCACATTCCTGTACTCTTACCAAGTGGCCTGCCCCTCTTTCCACGTTCCATAGACCTTTCTCTTCTGCCTGATCTCCGCTAGAAGCTCCTTGTTTAACCATGCAGGTCTCCTGCCTCCTTTCCTAGATTACTTTCTCAGGGGGATGCACCACTCCTGAGCATGGAGGAAGTGAAGTTTAAACAGCGACCAGCACTCTTGGACCCCCTTGCCTTCGAGAGCCGTGGCCCACGGGATTCCTCCCAGTAGCTCCTTGAAGAGGGCAAAGTTAGCCCTCCTGAGGTCTGAGGTTTTGATCCTGCTTATCGCCCTTCTTCCTCCCTGCACGATCCTGAACTTGACCATTTCATGGTCACTGCAGCCGAGTCTACCTCCAACCTTCACATCCTCCACCAGTCCCTCCTTGTTTGTTAATACAAGGTCCAGCAGAGCGCCTTTCCTTGTTGGTTCCTCCACCACTTGCATCAGAAAGTTGTCATCGATGCTCTGTAGGAACCTCCTGGATTGCACCTGCCTGGCTGTGTGGTCTTCCCAGCTGATGTCAGGGTGGTTGAAGTCCCCCATGAGAACCAGGGCCTGTGACTGTGAGGCTGCTTGCAGCTGCCTGTAGAAGGCCTCATCAACTTCCTCTTCTTGGTCAGGTGGCCTGTAGTACACACCCACAGTAATGTCACCCGTGTGAGCCTGTCCCTTAATTCTAACCCACAAGCTCTCAACTCGTTCCTCATTTGCCCCCAGGCCAAGCTCAATGCATTCCAGTTACTCCCTCACATATAGAGCAACTCCCCCACCTCTCCTTGTTGGTCTTTCTTTCCTAAAGAGTCTGTAGCCATCCGTGACAGCATGCCAGTCATGCGAGTTGTCCCACCACGTTTCTGTGATGGCGACCAAGTCGCAGCCGTCCTGCTGTATAATGGCTTCCAGCTCCTTCTGTTTATTGCCCATGCTATGTGCATTGGTATAGACACACTTGAGCTGGGCTGTCAGTCTCACCCCTGACCCTGGCACGCCAAGCCTGGGCTCATCCCTAGTGAGTTGGGCGATGTCCCCTTCCCCCTTCCAACCTATTTTAAAGCCCTCTCAATGAGCCCCGTCAGCTCGTGGCCAAGAATCCTTTTTCCCCTTTGAGATAGCCGCACTCCGTCTGTTGCCAGCAGGCCCGGTGCTGTGTACACCTCCCCATGATCAAAGAAGCCAAAATTTGACCGATGGCACCAGTCCCTGAGCCACCTGTTAACCAGGTGAGATTTCCTACCTCTTTCAGTGCTCTTCCCTGCCACTGATGGGATGGAGGAAAACACCACTTGCGCCCCTGATCCCTCAACCATTCGCCCCAGTGCCCTGAAGTCCCTTTTGATGGCCTTGGGGCTTCTCTCTGCTATCTCGTCCCTGCCAACCTGCATTACCAAGAGGGGGTAATAACCAGAAGGCCGCACCAGACCAGGGAGTTTCTTCACAGCATCCCTAACCCGCGCCCCAGGGAGGCAGCAGACTTCCCTGTGGGATGGGTCCGGTTGGCATATCGGGCCCTCTGTTCCCCTCAGAAGGGAATCGCCTATGACAATTACCCTTCTTTTTTTCTTAGCCGAGGCAGTCGTAATACGTGGGGCTTGCTGACTCGTCCTGGGCAACCCCCTGGATGGAGCTTCATCTACACCCACATCCTCTGTGGCCGGTCCCTCACATTCCAGAGCCCCATATCTGTTGCTTAAGGGCAGCTGGGCAGGTGAGGGTGGCCGGGGGGAGATTCGCTTACCACCCCGAGCAGGGACCCGTTTCCATTCCCCCCATCTCTTAGGGCCCCTCTTTCTGCTCGGTGGCAAGAGGGTAGGGGGTTCTCTGCTTTTCGTGGAGCCGCCTCCTGCTGCCTCTGCCTCAGGGAGGACAGGGTGCGGCTCCACCAGTCGATCTCTCTCTCACACTCTCGAATGCTCCTCAACCTCTCCACTTCCTCTTTCAGCTCTGCCACCAGGCTGAGCAGATCATTCACCTGCTCGCACTGAACACAGCTCTTGTCTCTGCTGTCCTCCGGTATGAGTGCCAGGCTCAGGCACTCCCTGCAGCCAGAGACCTGGACACCTGTGTTCTTGCGTGGGGCCTCCGTCTGGGTCCCCACACTCCTTCTAGCAAGAGCTTTACCACGGGTGGTAACCATGGCTAGAATATCTCCTGGATAGGCGATGCCCACTACTTGAGTTGCCAGGAGGGGCGGCTGCACCCTGCCTGTCGCCATCCCTGCTCGCCCTGCCTGCGCGAACTGCCGTGCAAACTGCTGTGCCGTTCCCCGGCTGCTGCGCCGCCTCTGTTTGCCGCCTCTGTTTGCCGCCTCTGTTTGCTGCCTCTGTTCGCCCACGCTCCCGGTCGCTCGCGCTCCCTGGGGGCTGCTCTTATCCGTGAGGGGGTTTGGCCGCTGTCACACTCGACTCCGCCCCCGCTGAGTCAGAGCTTGTTGGCACCTCTCACTGTCCCGCTCGGGGAGGGGGCTGGGGTCTCCTCTCTCTCTTGGCGCTTTTTGCTGCCTCACCGCTGCGGTTTTGCCACTGGAGAAAGTGTCCCTCGGCGCGAGCCTCTCCTCCAGAGCCCTTCACCTTCAGCAGCTTTGCAGAAATGGCGGGCACACCGGCTTTTAAAAGCCCCAACCCATGTGCAAGACCTTGCACTTGGCCTTGTTGAACTTCATGAGGTTCCCACAGTCCCACCTCTCAAGCCTGTCAAGGTCCTTCTGGATGGCATTCCTTCCCTCCAGCATGGTGACAGCACCACACAGCTTCGTGCCGTCAACAAACTTGCTGAGGGTGCCCTCAATCCAACTGTCCATGTCACCAACAATGATGTTAAACAGCACTGGTCCAAATACTGACCCCTAAGGAACACCACTCACCACTGGTCTCCATTTGGACATCAAGCCATTTACCATAACGCTTTGAGTGCAACCATCCAGCCAATTGTTTACCCACCAAGGGGGCCATTCATCAAATCCATGTCTTTCTAATTTAGAGACAAGAATGTCATGTGGGATAATGTCAAATACTTTGCTCAAGTCCAGGTAGATGACACCAGTTGCTCTTCCCTTATCCAGCAATGCTGTAACCCCGTCATAGAATGTCACCAGATTTGTCAGGCATGATTTGCCCTTAGTGAAGCTGTGTTGGCTGTCACCAATCACATTCTTATTTTCTGTGTGCCTTAGCACAGTTTCCAGGAGGATCTGCTCCATGATCTTGCTGGGCACAGAGGTGAGACTGACTGGCCTGTAGATCCTCGGGTCTTCCTTTTTACCCTTTTTAAAAATGGGGGTTATGCTTCCCCTTTTATGATCAGCAGGAACTTTGCTGGACAGTCACAACTTTTCAAACATGCTGGAGAGTGGCTTAACAACTTCGTTTGCCAGTTCCCTCAGGACCCGTGGATGTACCTCATCAGATCCCATGGACCTGTGTACCTTCAGGTTCCTTAGATGATCTCAAACCTTATCTTCTCCTACAGGGGTGGTTCTTCCTTATTCCAGTCCCTGCCTTTGCCTTCTACAACTTGGTCATGTGGCTGGAGCACTTGCTGGTGAAGACTGAGTCAGAAAAGTGAGTTAGCTGTGCACCCTCCTTGCTGTCCTAAGGATCTTGAAATCCACTATTTGATGGTCACTGCAGCCAAGGCTGCCCTTGAGCTTCACATTCCCCACCAGCCCCTCTTTGTTGGTGAGAACAAGGTCCAGCATAGCACCTCTACTCGTTGGTTCTTCTAGTACTTGGAGAAGGAAGTTATTATCAACACATTTCAGAATCCTTGTGGATTGCTTAAGCCCTGCTGCGTTGTCCTTCCAACAGACATTGGAGTGGTTGTTTCCCCATGAGGACTGGGGCCTTTGAACATGAGGCTGCTCCTATCTGTCTATGGAGGACCTCGTCTGCTTGGTCTTCCTGGCTGGGTGGCCTGTAGTCAGTGCAGTAACACTAGGATGAAATTATCACTCTGTTTTCATTCAGCTCACTCTACTGTGGAGCTTTGTACCAAATACCAATTCGTTCTGACATTTTATAGCTTTCCATTTACTGTTTAATTTTTCCTTTTTTGGGGTTAAAAGTAACCCAAAGCAGTATCCCAAGTCTGTGACTGGGAATTAGTGGGAAGAGACCCAGGAAAAGGGTCCTGGATTAAACTGTTGAGACACAGGAGCTGAATGATACAGCTTACTGCATCTCAATGCACAAAACAGACCCCACAGGCAGAAATTTCTTTGTTTTTTTTCCTCTCCCTCCTGGGTAGTGATTATATGTCAGTAAAAGCATGTTTAATCTTGCCCAATTAAACTTGCTAGCACTCAGCACTTAACAGATCTTTCCTTTATTTTTTCATAGAAAGACATTTGTTGGTGATAATAGCCTTCTCAGCCAAAGAAGGTCTTTTTGAATTAAAACAGGTGATGGAAGAATTCATTAAGAATGACTATGAGTTTGATTTTTCATTTTCAGATATTTTCAGATATTTTAAGCTTAATTGATTTACTTTTATTCGCTGGTGTGTTTAAAATCAATTTGCGAAAGGTATCTGCTTTTTTCACCTTATCACAGTGGCAAGCACTGCTAACTCGGTTTGAAAAATCCACATGAAACATAGCTGTCTGGTGATGCGGGAGAAAAAGGAAAAGGTTATATAGTATCTTCAATGTACTTCCCTGTAACAGCAGAGTGAAAGTCCGGGAGCATTTATTTACCAAATGTAAACCATGATGAAATGACCTCTTGTTCCTATGGGCCCAGCAGAGCTGGTGGGACATGCTGTACTAGCAATTGTCTAGTCTGTTCGCTTACCCCACCTCAGGATTCACTATTGCTGAAAATTTAAAGGCTCTTGCCAGCTTTTGCAGGAGTGCTGTTGGGTTAAGCTTTAGCAGGAGTGCTGTTGGGTTAAACCTGTTTATTGCAGATTGCTGTATACCCGGAGTCTGTAACATCAGTCCTTAGAGAAAGCGCAAGTCCAAGCCTTAGAGAGCCAAGATCCTGTTGTCACCTCTGAGGAAGGGCAAAGAGCACCTGGAGACGCACTAATGGCCAATTCACCACCTCAATGCCACTTCTTACACCTTCTGTCCCCACTCTTTGTCCCCTCATCCCCTCTCCCTTTCTGCAGAAGGAATGGTCTGGCCTTACTCGTCTCCTGGGTGACAATATTCAGCTTTGCCTGCATTTCAGAGAAGTGGCCTTGCCCAGACACCACAGCTTAGCAGAAGCATGGGCTTCCCCCATAGCTGATGGAAAAGACTCATTAGTGACAATGACTCCTCCGGGGTGCCTGACTGCCCCACTGCCTGGCCTAGTCCTCTCACAGCAGAGCAGGCAGGGCATCTGGGCCACTGTCCAGCTGCATACAAATCTACCATTTGAAAAATCTCTTCTAGGGGTCAGAGCTCAAGATATAAGGCTTCTGACCTACTATTTATTTAAAAAAGACCTACTGAAATCTTTTAAAGCATATAAACACCTGCCATTCTCAAATCTGGAGATAAAAAAGCACAATTGTTAATTAACTACACCACTGCAGAGCTGAGCTTTGGAAAAGTGTGTAGATTGTGAAATCCTCTTTGATTTCAAAGGGAGAAAAACCTATACAGAGCTTCACTGCTTAGCTACATTGTTGATATGCTCTTGTCTCTGGAAGCTTTCATATTTTTTCAAGTTTATCACAAAAAAGCACATGTCTATCATAAATGACTGGGAGAGGGGAGCCGGGGGTAGGAAGGATCCTGTTCACAATGGTGCCAATAGGAGACTCCAAGACAGGGTGCTACAACACAGAGACAGATGATGCTCTCCCAACCTCCAGGGCTGCTGTCTTCATATTTAACATCTCCATTTGCATTCACCTTATTTTTCCATTAATTATTCAAATCCCTTTTCAAACCCATGCTAACTTTTCAAATCACTGGCTAAGAAAGAACCCAAGCTAAAACTCTATATAGCAGGGCTGCCTAGTGTGATTTTCTTGTCTTAAGTTTTCCTTATTTCTTTGTTTGTGATAGATCGATAAAGTTGCAAGATGAAATGCGTTAGAGCCATTCAAAAACTGCTGGGAATCTGCCAAGAGGTGTGGATTGTCATCTCTCCTTCCAGTGCTGCTGCTGCCACAAAATCACAGCTTTCTCCAAAATGATGTTGGTAAAACAGGGTCAATAAATGTCATGCTTACCAGCCTGAAGGGAATCTCCTACTCACTGGCCTATAATGCACATTAAAAGTTTTAACAGGCCTTATGAAAAGCTTAGTCCTCAGGTAAAATATGTGAGTTAGGCTCTGCCTGGTTTGTCCTTTCATGTGTGAGTTGCTGGCATACAGTGGGTAAACAGCCAAGTAGGAGATATATCTCTGAAAGGGCTTTACAGCTCCATTCCTTATTCAGTCCGGTGTTTAAATCACTGTGCTCCCAGCTCAGGCATCCTGCTTCTGCCTGGGAGTAACCAGGGTTCTTCAGATCTTCAGAAATTGCCTTACTTGTCTCCTGGCTGGCAAGAATCCGTGTTTATGGCAACACTCAGGATAGCAAACTAACAATGAGGACAGCATTTTTACAATAAAGTTTAGAGCCTCAGTCAAAAATAATGGACCGTAATATGCCAAACTGCCCATTGGTTCAGAGAGTTGGCAGTAAAAATGCTTTCCAGTGTCCTGTGTACATCAGACCTATACTCTAGTAAACTTGTAAAAAAGAAACATGTAATAATGAATATTCATAAATTAGCTGAATACAGCCCTTATCCAGGACCCGTGGAAGTCAGTGGAAAAACTCCCGTTGATACCAGTGAGCTCTGAATCTCCATCTGTGTCCCAAGATATCACGAGGACAGCTCACAGTGCTTGATCCCTGAGACAGATACAATTTTCAGGAAGGCTGATGACCATTTTTCTATTGCTCTAAATGTGCTAGGCCATGAAAATAAACAATTGCATCAAAGCTGTAACACGGTTTAAAGTAAAAGGACTTCTCTCTTTCAATTACAGTACATGGGTGGGTTACCTACTGCTAGAAGAGAAGAGTGTGAAAAATGAGGACTCCCAGCTTCTTTCCCTAACTGTGCCTCAATATCTTTTCAGAGCTCAGAGGACACCAGTTTTTTTTTTTTTTTCTCCAGTTCACACAAGGTTTAATGTTATGAGCCAGGCCTGGGACAAATGAAGTCAATAAATACCCTGTTTTTACAGTGTCTCTCAGGGATTCCTTCTAAGAAATCCTATATCTGCTCCCTATGGGCAATTCCTCACCTAGATTTTATTCTGCCAAAGCCTATAATGAAGAACTAAGCCTTCTGAAGTGCTTCCTGCTGTGTCTACTTGCTTTGTGTTACAAACTAAACAATGATGGCGTATCTTCCAAAGCTGGAGCATTTATTCTCATTTTGCAGGGAACTCAGATAACTCTGAGTAACTGGTGTGCTATGACAACAGCAGCTGTATTCTTAATTAACATGTGTCAGGGGTTTTGACTAAGCCCACACACAGCATAAAGCCTGAGATCTGTGGGTCTGATACAGCATATTGCTGCTTTTAGTAGTGAATGAGCTCCTTGCTGTAGCACTTTGCAGCAGGTCCAAAGAAGTGCATCAGAAAATCTTTCCAGTGTAGCTGTTGAAGACAGCATTGTGCACCTACAATTTCTCTCTTCAGCAAGAGCTGAACCTTTAATTCCATTCATCAGCAAAAGAGAGGAGCAAGTCACTTCACAGCACTGCAACTTACTGCTCTCTAATACAAACCTCTGGAAGATTCTGGGGGTAGGGGTTGCCTTTACTGCATGTGACCAGAGTTAACCTTAACTATGCAGACTTTGCAGTTGAGTGGGGTGAAGAAATCCACAGTGGAGTCCATTCTTTTCATAATGAAGTTTACAGAACATGGCAGCCAGTCCAGCCCAAAATGAGGGGTTATTGTGATGTCCATCAGTATGGCTGCTGGCTCCTCAATGGGCTTCTGGGCATTATTATAATGTAAATCCCTCATGGAAAGAGGAGGAATCCCACATGGGAGTGTTCCAGGCAGTGGATCAAAGCAGAGGCCTGAATCAGCATAAATGTCCTTTGCCCACATTGCTAGTTCTAGGACTAAGATAGGACTAAGTGACTGCTAAGGACACTGGAAAAACGAGGATATCTCATACTCCATTGGACACCTACTGGCCCTACCAGAGTCTAAGATCAAAAGTTTTGCTACCAAAACTCATGGTAAATCTCATGTTTAAGATGGTCCTCACGTGACTTCAGTCTAGATAGGTGACAATAAAGCAATGGCACTGGTCCCCAGTGCAGCATCAGAGGTTAGAGCTGGTCCAGTGACAATGAAAGGATATTAATGATATCCACCAAAATGTTCATCTTTACCCAGTAAGTGGTGCCCATGAGCTTTATTCAGCGTTTGCTGCCATTTTGTTGCACTAGCCAAATCCTTCTCTACACCTTTCTGCTCTAGAGGGTGTAAACCTCATATCTAGCATAAACTTCACAATATTTGTGGTGTAATCTGAGGATGAATTGTACAGGCTAACTGCTTCAACATTTTTATTGTTGTAGTGAGAACATTGCTTGGATGACATAATGCTGGTAAAGATGGTTAAATCTGACTCTCAATCCTGCAAAAGGTACTTTCTTTTATCTTTCCTTTATTTCTTTTTTTTTTTCCTTTTGTGTTATTTGGCTTTGAAACACTCATATGATTTTTATTCCACATTTCATTGAGAACAGGAGCTCCCTAGGGAGGAAAACTCCACCATGCTTGGTGTATATTTTAGACACAGATGGCAGCTTTATAGTAGAGTGTTCGTGTGTAAAAATATTGAAGAGACAATCAAAACTTCCCATGAACTCAAACACACTTAAACAAAACCAGATGAAACTCAACAGTTTCTTGGGAACGTGCAGGATACTAATGAATATCATATATCAAAGCGCTAAGGGTATAGTCTCCCCGTGTTTCGACAGAGTTTGCCTGCCAGACTTACAGGCCCTATTCATGGCAGCTCAGGGAGTATTCCGAAGAAACAGCAGCACAATTTTCAGAGTTCCCAATACTGACTTATGTCCATATATCATAGTTATTGGGGGCTAAATAGTGCCAAATTACTAAACTTTTCTGTTTCAGCCAGATTTATCCAATTCTAATGCAGAACAGATGACGAAGGTTAAAAATAACTTGTGAAATTCAATAGCAGCGACTCTTCTGCCAGTAGAGATGTGTTTCATGGGGGTAAGATGGGGTGCTCCCATAGTGCAGTGTTGGAGATGAAATTATGATTAGAATATGACACCCTGCACTAGATGAGAAGATGGGGCATAACACATAAGAATTGTTCTCCTCCACAAGCACCACAATTTTTATGGAAACCATTATTTATGGAAAAGGACAAAATTGGCATTTGGGATATTTAGTTTTGTTTAAGTCAAGAAGTCAATTTTATATCTAAGCACAAACATTATTTTAATTTTGAAAGGTTTTTGCATTGAATATATTCCCTGCATTTTGAATCATCGTAGATCAAAATTTTGATTGCTAGAATCAAAATTGGTCTCCCCATTCCTAAGCCCATACTGCTTTATCTTTTCCTAAAGCTTGAAGTCCGAAAGCCAGAGAGTGACGACCAGCTCAGTGCATGCTCGTTCTGGACTCACCTACAAACAGTTTAGAGAGCTGCTTACTTAACAAACAACAGGAGTTAGGAAATAGTAATTCACACGATAATGTGGTGTAAGTGGCATCTCTCTTCTCTGATAGAACAGAAGGATCTCTTCAGATTTCTGGTTGTGGATGGGATGGGGAGAGGCCCTGTCATATGCGTCTGCCAGGTTTGACTTTGTTAGAACTTCACCCTCGGCCAGTGTCTTTGGTTTTGTCTGTTTTTCTGGGAAGGATAATTAGCCTGCAAATGATAACAACCCCATTACAGAAACAGCAAGCTTGCTTAGGGGAGGCAAGAACAGCTCAAGCCCTGCCAGGCAGGGAAGAGCAAATCTCAAGGTTTTTGTCCAAATTTCCCCTCCCACCCTGTGGCATCCTGCTGCTACCTCCAGCTTTATCCTCTCTGCCTTTCCCTCAAGACGTTCAATTGCTTTCATGCTTGCGTTTACGGATCTTGCAATGACCTGTCACAACGTGAGCTCCCAGCAGCAATAGGAAAGGTGCTGATTTAGGCTGGGGGTGGCTGAAAGCTCACTTCTTTTATTCTTCTTTCAAAATCCCATTAAAAAGAAGGAGTAAGAGTTTTCAGGGAGAGAGGTAAGACCCCTTGGGCCTTCCCAAAATCCAGCTGTTTGTAGATGCCTACTGCAGAGCAGTTCAAGTGTATTTTACCGAACATCCCATGATTATAAGTGCTTTATGCATAATAAATAGAAGCAATGCTGCTATCATCGACAAAACTTTCTGGTCAGGTATCAGAGAATTGTACTTAATTCCCTTGCAACTATGTATGACTTCAAATGCAGCTGTCCCCAAGGTCTGCAAGTCTGAAATCTCATTATGTTGATATACATAGCCTGTGCTTTTCCTATCACCCTTCAGTTATTCAGACTCTTAGTAGTTCAATATTCACAAAGCCACACTGAGATAAACAGAAGCTGATTTATGTCAGGTGGGGAGGGGTGGCTGCAAAAATCACACAAGATTCCATGTCTTTCTATTTGCACTCGCACGGAACAAAAGCCCCTGTACAGATACCCAGGGGAGGTATAGAAATCCCTTCTTCTTCACCTGCGTATATTGTAGTGTTACCTTGCAAAGGAAACCTGCCTGAGCTTTTGACATGTACTGCCCATTGGGGTGGGTTCATAGGCTAGTAAACACGAAATATGGGGGTTGCCAAATGCTTAGAGCTCATTGTGTCTGAGGCGTGGTGCATATTTAGAACAGAGTTACCAGTGCTGCAGTGAGCATTTCATTAAAGAAAATGGCAGAGATCGATTTCAATATTCCTTTAAGCAGCATTGATCTAGGACGTATAAGAAAGCTTCTTGGCTAAAGGATTTAAAAATGCAACAGCCTGCATGAACACAAATGTAATAACAGAAGATGTCAGTGATGAGCTGCTAACAGGAAGGGTGAAAACCCAGCTCTGCTAACCCCAGGAAGATGGACAGAATGTGGAGAGGAAGGGATAGTCTTGTATTTTCAGTGTACAAATTAAGTGAGAGGCACAAAATCTAGAAATGCATTAATAAAAACAATTATGGTAATGAATTGGTGTGAGAAAAGAAATGTCACTATGATGATTTCAAAGCATTAGTGGTGAGCTCAGTTTTATTTATTTTGCTAAGAAATAATCTGCAAATAGGACTTTGATGGAATGGAAAAAGTAACTTTTTGTCAGGCACATCAAAATAGGTCATTTCAACATTGTTTCTCTTTTTTTTTCAGCTGAAAATACTTTTCATACAGGATACTAATCTAGATGGACTCACACCTACTAAAAGTTTTCTGTCCAAAGAAAGCAGCATTTCTTTTGAAAGGGAAAAATATTTGGTTAATAGAATTTCCGGCTGTCTTTAAAACACCAGAAAGCTTAAGGAGATGAGCATCACAGCAGTGTTGCTAGAAGTAAAATGCCAGAGTGAAGGTAATGTGCATAAAAGGGTTAGCGTGTCTGGTCTGTCGCAACTGCTTATGCTAAGTCCCCCGAGAAGTGCTGTGAATTAATCTTTGGAAAAATGTTGAAGCGCCAGTAAAATCACACAGTACATGCTACGTTCTGGGTTCCTGGGCTTCAGCTCCAGATCTCTAGTTGTGGGACACATGTTCATTTCCATCAAACCACTTCTGAATTCGTCACAGTTGTACCTTGGGTAATTTGGCATGAAGAAAAGCCTCTGAAAAACAATGCATGCGATATGCCTATTTACTTCCTGACTACTCCGAAGGCTGCTGAAACTAATGAGAGGTTTTCTGTTGACTTCAATGGGCTCTAGAGCTGGCCCACAGAGGGGTGGCACACTTACAAACAGTGTTGTTAGAAAGACTGGCAGAAGAAAAACAGGTTTGCTAGAGGTATGCAAGACGGCAGGTGATTTCAATGGCAACTGAGTTATGAGGCAGCAATAGAGAGGTCTTGTTGATTTATAATTTGTAGATCTATGTACTTTCTTGTGGGGACCGAGTCTTCTGCTGCCTATTAACTTACATTGTTCAATTTGCAAATAAGCAGGCAGACATGTAAGTTATTTTGAGCACGCCATTATCCAATTTGCATAGCAAATAGAGCCTGAGATGTGCATGAAAAATTCCCTGTACAACTATATGCAAGTTTTTTAAAACTTTGGTTCTGCCTTGAGACATGCAGGTGGCTAAGTGTCATCTCAAGGAGCAGACGAGATTTACAACGTTCATTTTAGAGGTGTTTGCTCAGAAAATGATATCCTAATGTTGCTTTGGAGCTTGCAAATCTCTTCCTCACCCGAAAGAATTTATGAGGCAAAACGTGTTTGAGTTCAGTGCAAATTTGTGGAAGAACTTCACATCCAACACTGTAGAAACTTTATTCCTCATTCCACAGAGGCTGCACAGGCCTCTGCCTGCAAAGAATCATTTCCGTAGTGTCCCAGATCATATTCTTCTGGCTTTACACCTTTTAGATGACTATGCTATGTGAATAAATGTAATCTGGAGGGAAGGACATACTTCCTTCCTTCGCTGTCCTTTCCATGAGGACACTTAGACAGGTGTTCATCCAGATTCCCCTTAATTCACCTCATTAGTGACTCCCCACCTCCTTGCCTAGATCTCCTCATTACATTCTCACTGTCTAATTCCTTTGCCGTGGTTGCAGTTGGACAGAAGGTCTCAGATTTCCAGAGTGCGCATCACATTCTGAGGGAGAGGAACCACCTTTTGACACACTCTGAGCTGGACTGTCCTCTCTCCTGCTGTCAATCAACTACTGTCCCTGTGACAACTCATACAGCTGCTCAACTGGAAAAGAAATACTGGGAAAATAATTATTCTTTGGGTGTCTTAAAGCAAAATTACCTACCTGAAAGCAAGCAGAACAGGCCAGTCTTTCAGAATAAAGTATCCTTGGAAGATCGTAGACCTCATTTTGGTAGTCTGTGTGACCTACACTGATGTATGGCAACCTGCGGCTGGAGGAACTTCCAGCGTTCAGCCACAGGGAAGCCCAGTGCTGTTCCTGGAGCCAAGAAGGCCATGGTAAAAACCCATGTGGTTCCTAGTAAATGGATCTTGCTTGCATATCAGAGAGACAGCACAAGCAAGATGTATCGCAGATGAAAGGACTACAGTGCCAACAATGATTACAGAACTTGGAAAAAGATGAAACAAATTTCAGAACCCCATGTCACCTCCTTTTCCAAATATCTAACTGGGATTATTCTCTTAATTCTTCAGCTGTGAAATGAGGCCCATACTGCCTCCTTTTAGTGATTCTACTACTTAGCACAATATCTCACTGTCAGCAAATTTTCATTAAGGCTGCCTCAGCTTGGTTTTAATAACCTTCTCTGTCAATTCCCTCGCCAACAGTTAGGTCTGTATTTCCCAGTTATTCTAATCTTTTCTTGTGTATGCTTAGAATAATAACACTACTCCTTTGAATATTTTCTCACTTTTGGATATATTTACTGCCTGGAAATCTTATCTTGGCAGAGTTTGAGGATGCAGGACATTTGTCCAGAATTTCTAGCTGTTACAGACATATGCCTATGCACAAATGGTCCAAACCAGCCTGTGTTTCACAATTCCCTCCTGATTTTTCCTATTTATGGACAGAAAATCTCAGTTTGAAATTTGGGAGTTCCATTCACCAGGCATAATCTCCCATATATAGTCTGTCAGTGCATTGAACCTCCTACTTGAGTAAGAAGTCCAGCTTAGATACAGCAGAATTTCTCAGCTGTGGGGTGGGCCTCAAGGGCAGGTATCAGAGGTCTTTAAGGCAAGGCTCTAGAAGAAGCCATTCTGTTGGCAACAAGGAAACATGACCGTTTTCAGGGAGGAAAAAGGGGTACGAGTAATGGAACTAATTTGGAGGGGGGAACTGCGAAGTGCAGTATGTAGAAAAGACTGAGGCAAATATTACTCACATCAGCCTTTACATCTCCGCTTTTGGTGAATTCTCAGCAATAGGACTATTTACTAATTCATCTCTTTCATTACCCTATTCATCATTCTCATTTCCCTTCTCTACTGACTTGATTCAAGCAAACAGCAGCATCTGAAGCATGTGAGGAAAAATTCCAGCATCCATCTTTAAAGTGACCTGCTTTTCTTTTTAATCAACTTCTATGCCCTACCCAGGTGTTGGAGGTTCTCTGCTGGATAATGTAAAATGACACTAACTGGGCTATTTATATCACTGCAAAGCGACTACATGATGGGATAATTAGCAGTGCTATATCTGCTGGAGGGAGTGATAACACTGTAACATATTTTTGTGTTAAGCAACACAAACAAAAATGCCTGCAGGTTAAACAGTACCTGAGCAGCTGATAGGCCTCCTGCACTGTCATTTCCAGGAGGCAATATCTACCGGCTTCATTCATGCGTGAGGCACAGCTGTAATGCTGGTTTTATTACCTCTTGCAGTACTCACCCTCTATGCAGGTAAATGATTTTTGCAAACAAGCTTGCTTTGGGCAAGTATGGATATTCAAGACATTTTGTGAATGAGTAAGGTTGTGTAGATTTGTAGATCTGCTAAATAAAACATGACCCTTGGATGAAAAAGGGCTTGGCCAGTCAGTCTCACACTGTTACTCCTGGATGGAGTCCGATAGCTAGCTTGTGCTCTGTTTTGGCTTACATATTACTTCAGAAAACACTGCCAGTCTTGACCTGAAGCCATTGCAGTGTGAGTGTGATCAATTTAGCCCACATCTAACTAGAAAGATTTTAGCTTTTCTGATGAGAGACTTGGCTTCTTATAAGTATTAGCACAGCCACAGCTGCAGAGAATAAGAACCTGTTACACTCTGATGCGGTGTATTTCAATAGTTAATCAATTACACTCATTAAAAATGTTTAATATGAATTTGCTCAATTTCAATTTCTGTAATTTGTTGGTTATGCCTTTCTCTGCAAGATTAAAGAATCATTTTGTATATGCTATTTTCTCCCCAGGAAGGTTACTAATGCACTAATCATGGTTGTCTCAAGTCTTCTTTGAGATAAGATCAAATTCACTCCCTGTAAATATTTTTCTCCATCCCTTGAGCTATGTTTGTGTCTCCTCCCTGCATACTCTAGTTTTTCAACATCCTCTTTAGAATGTCAACACTAGAACTGGACATGTCATTCCAGTATGCAGAAAACATGCCAGCATCAGGTGAGCAGTGCCAGACAGGGAGCTAAAATCATTGCAGTGTCTGCCTGCTGGTTCTTCCAAAGAAAGAGTTTGTTCACCCATCATATCACCTTTGCAAAGTATGTGGAGTTGTTTCTTCGTTATGAACTAAAATATAACTCACTGGTTACTAGGGTTTTGTTCCTCTCTTCTTATCTTTAGATCAGTAATATTGCATTTCACTTAGCTAAAATGCACTTTGCTTGGATGGACCAAACTTTCAAACCAAAAATCTGTAACTGCCCTTATTGACTTTTATTCATCACATCACCCTTTCTGATGAGGAGCAATTCTACATTTATGTCCAGCTCACCCATGTGATACCCTAGAGGAAAGTGAACTAGGAACTCTACAGCTCAGGCTTGTGATTCCCTGGTTCTAATGCAGAGCTGTTTCATGTTTCATGAAATGACAAGGGAAGTCCTGTTTAACCTTGGTAAAGAATAGCATTATGATTGTGAAAAGAAACTGAAGAGTGACATGTAGGCGAAACACTCTGGTCAGCTAGTGTGAAATATGCCACCTCCATGACTCGAATTTGTCCTGTCTGCAGTCTCTAGCTGCTTTGTGTTAGCAGAGATTCCTGCCACCAATGTATTTGGTTCCATAAGCCAGTTCATCCAAGATAAGACATGTTTTGGGCTCAAGTCTGTTTGGTATCCACCAGGACTTTGCCTTGCATATTATTCTAGTTCAGTCCAATGAGTTCTGACACAACAGTTCATTATCTGGGGAAGAGAACAGCTTTTCAAAAAGTGGAAGCGAAACATCTGTTTTTTAATATGAAGGTTACACATGAAGACAGTCCTGAAAACCCTCCAGTGGTCTATAATAATATGAAAATTAAAATGTTGTCTGGCGCATTCAAGTCATGGATTGCAGAGTGTTATCTTCTTGAATAAAGCTGCTGCCACAAAGGCAGTGTCTTGCTGACTGTATTATGTAGAGAATAGGTGTCAAGCTTGAAAACAGTAACTTAACAGAAGTTGAGAACAACCAGAAAAATATCTAAAGAATACAACTTTCTAGCTAATTTACTCTTACATTATTTGAAAGTGCTGCTGTACTTTCCCTCATACAGGACAGGTTATGTTATTGTAGCTGTCTTAAGTAGCCACTCAGAAGGTGGACGGGTCTTCCAAGTGGCATGAGGACCACTGAGGAAGTAAATGGAAATAACATTTGGTCATCTGTTCTGATATAAACACTATCAGGGCTTTGCTGAGAAACCATCAGGGACAGGTTCAGAACAAAGAAAAGGAAGTACTGCTTTATTAAATGTGCTGTTGAGTTGCGTAGCTTCTTGCTTCAGTATGCCTGAGACACAAAAAACGTGTGAATTCAAAACATTAATCTATAAGTTAAAGGAAGAAAAATCCTTACAATCTGAGAACACAATGACCTTCCTCTGATATAGGAAATCCCTAAATCACAACTGTTCAGAGTATATTCCAGAGAAATTGCACCATAAGCTGTCTTTATTCTTTTATTTGTCCCTCATGTACCTGTAATTGGTAAAGAAATGGAGATGAGGTACTAGGTTATAAGGACTTTTTCTCTGACCCAGTAAGCTCCTTTATGTTACGCTTACCTTCTTACAGAGCTACACACACCCCCTACGATATCGGAGTCAGTTTCTAACTGCTTCTGCAGTTTACTGGGATATCAGTATGAGGAAGGTGTGAGAGATTTGTTGCCCTGAATAAACTAGAGACAAAATAAGCTGAAAGAAAATCTCAGTATGCATGGAACCATGCTTAGTATTCACTGGTGGGAAGCAGTTGCTCTAGTTGCAGATAAGCGATGGACGCAGTTGAGAGCTTGGTAGCAGGGTGCCAACAGGTGAGCGTGGTAGAGAGGTGCTGCCCAGCAGTAGTGTACTTACTTGTCCCTACAACAGACCAGAGCATGCAAGCTGTGCCAGGTGTAGCTCATATGTCAATGGGAATGGTGCAATGCGGAGAGTTAAGAAGCCCACACTGCACTGGCTGAGGTGTGCAAGGAGAGAAAAGGAGGGTGGAAGAAATTGCACCTGCTCTAGGCATCCTGATCTTCCAGAAAATCCACCTCATGTAGAATAGCCGTATAGAATTTTAGAGGAATATGGACCTGCTCTTGTACTTCATAGTATCCTATTCTCCAAGAAGAGCTATTTTTAGGTGCTCTGCACTAAATATCATTGTATTTTCATACTGCAGATTTTCCTTCTTCAAGCTTTCCTCCATACTTCATCTTTGGTTACCAGTGTGTTGAAATCGAAATGACATACATGCATTCTATTTTTTACCCTTCTAGCCACATCAGAGAATTGACTGAAAAAAATCCTTGCAAAAGCTTCTCCCCAGCTGTAGATATTTACTAAATAGGAGAGGAGAGGATTAGCTTCTTAGCAGAAGCCAGCAGAGAAAGTTAACTACGGTTAGTTACTGTGTTAGATTGCAAACCCTAGGTCACTGCTGGGAATCATGATTCTTGGATAATAGCAGTATTTTTGAGAATGAAATACAGGTGTGCAGAGATTGAATCAGTATCAAGAAGCAAGGTATACTGGGAGTTCTGAGTCATTGATAAAAAACTTCTGGTCATTGAAGCCTAAAATAGCTTTGGTAGAATATAGGCTTAGGCCAAAATGAGTTTGAGGCACTTAGTGGCAAGGTGCTTTTGTCAGTCTTAGTAGCAAAGCATAAATAAAGTCTTTGTTATTGACCTTACTAGGCAGTAAATACAGGCTTTCTGAGATACCTCAAATGCATAGATCTACTTTTTGAAGGCATCTCTGTTCAATTTTCTGTTAGGTCTAAAGGATCCAACTGTGTATCTCTGTTTCTTACTATGAAGCAGTTACTGATAGCACGGCTGCTTCTGAAGACAGGGTTCAGTTCTGACTTAAAAACTCTAATCAAACCAGGGGTCTTCAGGCAGATTCTGTTCTCGCTTATCTCTGTGGAAATTGAGTAGCTTTATCAAAACCAGCTGATAGTATAACAGTAGAGTGGTGGGCCGAGTACACTCTATGTAACTTTGTCTTCTAAATAACCTTCCTTGTACTGCTACTAAATCACAATATTCCGTTTCAAAGAGTATCTAAAGTCACTTCCCTGCAGAACCACAGGACCAGCAAAATTTAGAGCATTCTTCTATTTTCTATTTATTCAGTCCTGCACTTAATTAAAAAAAAACAGGGAAAATAACCTAAATGTTAAAAAATAAGTGAAACTTGTTTTGTGAACTTTGAACCTTCACTAGTAGTTTACAGACTGAAGGAGTGGTGGAAGAAAGTTGTTCTTCCTCATATTTTATGCTTTAAATTTAAGAGTAATGTCTTTACTTTGCAAAGTGCTTGGGTTATGGGTGATGGTAGAACAAATTCTATTTGCTATTCCTAATCTTCTTCTCTGTGACTAACTCCAAATTTTACCCTGCTTACCTGCCTGTGGTAATTTCTGGCTGCCATATGAACAGGATTACCCGTGCTAAGCATTATAGATCCAGCAGTCCGTTCCCAGATCTGAGGGAATTCTAAGTCAGTGAACTATATTGTAAGAGGCCTTTTAACATTAATAGGCAACTTACATTTTGCTGGCTTTTTAATATATATTTAAAAAAAAAATCAATTACTTTCTAGGCGGTTTGAGCCAAAGTAATTATACTTATGAAATCTATATATTTCTTCTTGTCTGTTTCAGTCTCTTGTCACTACCTTAAGCTGTTGCTGTCTGTAGAAAATGTAAGCAAAATCATGTGCCTTTCGAAGAGAGACTGTACAGCTTACACCCAATGCAACATCTTGTGCAAGAGGTGAAAATAAATCAAAAGTTATTTCTTTAGTCCTCTAAGATAATAGAGTTCTGATGTAGAACTTTCCAGCTTTCCCCCTTGAACTGAATATTCTTGTGAGGTAACTAACTTTGGACAAATCTATAATAGTAAAACATTATCAGTAAGTCTTCCTTTTCAAATGAGCAGAAAAACTTGTTTAAAGCACCTTCCATCTTTGAAAGCATTTTCCCCATCATAAACCCTGAAGTGCTACAGCAAGGCTGGAGCTGTCTGCATACAGAAGCCTGCCTGTCGTTTATGGAAGACTCAAATTTCATATATCAAGGGCTTGTGTGAAAATTGCTTTGAGTGTTAATTGCTCAAATGATTCAGCTTCATAAGAGCCTCTCTTATGTACTCAAGTATGTCTCACAGCACACGGAGTGCCAAGCTCCAATAGAGAGCCAGCTGTGCTCTGCTCCCAGATGTTTGAAGGAGATAATTCTTGCCCATCATTTCAGTGCCCCTCCCAAAATCCTGAGAAATTTGTTTAATGAAGTCATTAATGCACAATAGCGTATTTCTTTTTTTTATGCTAAAAAATTCTCTCCCTAGAATATGTGCAAGTTTGCCTTGGCTTATAATTACAGTAGCACATTGTCAGATTAACTGTGCTGAGGAGATAAAACAAAAGCCACCAGATCTGCAAAATTAAGACTCTGCCAATGCATTTTGGAAAGGATCAGATCCCTCTGCTTTCAAAGATGCTATTTGTTTGCTGTGTTAGGGGGCATTTTAATTCTCCTATGCAACATGGATTGCTGTTGGAAATCTAACAAAAAATGTACTGTTTTAAGTCTTGGCTTCGAGCCTTTTCATAACTGTTCTTCATCCAGACCTCAATTTTCAATATGTTCATGTATTTGATCCTTGACCAACTTACACTGTTTTGGTCTTTAAGTCACAATAGCTACATTGAAGTCAAGAGATCTGTGTTAGTTTACACCGGCTACTTATGGGCTGAGCTGAAACCCTGGATCCAAATAAGAAAACAGCCTTTTACAGGGAGGTGCTGCCTGGACTTTGCCTATCAGTGTGCAGGGGCAGAAAATTTCAAGGAGAGTTTTTCTGTGCTATATGGTGATAAACTATTTGTGAGACCCACAGCTTGATCTTCATAGTGAGTGAGTACCATCAATTCCTACTCCTATCTGACTCAGCTGTCAGAAGAGATTTCTCTCAGACTATGTTGTAACTGACTGTGAACAAACACAGATAGGTGCTGGGTTAATTCAGCCTGTCTTTGTGGGCTGGCTGCACTTGAATCACAAATATATGGCTGTATTCACACAGTGCAGGTGCTAGACAATATGAATTCACTTTCGACGGTTCCCAAGGTACCATGGCAGAGATCATCTGCCTTCCTGGATCCATGCGTTTTGTTATGCCCATCAACATAGTATTTCTAGCCCACAGGTTGCTCTGCTTTTACAGCACCTGATCCAGCTTCTGTTGCAAGTAGAAGTGGTGGGCCGATGCTGACTTTGCCGAGCATCTGCAGCGTCTTTCAGTCGTTGATAATTGCAAAGTCCATTTCTGCTGGTTAATCAGAGGTGATAAGACACTCTGGGAAGCATTCTGTCTGTAGCTGGCGGACCTCACAAGCTGGAGGCAGATGTTGATGTGGAGGTTATTGAGGCTGCATGCCGATCTGAGAGACAAGAGACACCAGAGCTGCTTGTGGTAACGGTGGGATGAAGCAGCTGCTCTGAAACTGAGTGACAGCCACAAAAGGTTGCACACGTCTGGGGCAGCAGGACCGACTCTAGACGCTTCTCTTTATGAAGCTAAATGACTTATCTTCTTGTATCTCTATCAAATAATCCATCCACAATTAGGACATACACACCTGGGGATACAAATCATTCCGTGGCCTTGTTCCCGCTGGTGTTAATGGGCAGAGTGGTACAAAGCTTACCTTTCTCTATACAGGCTTAGCAGAAAACCTTAAATACAATTTGTGTTGCTATCTTGTCCTGTTAGCTGGAATACGAAATTTTGTGGTTTGCAAGGTTGCTTCGGTGAGGTGCTGTGCAGCCAGGTTATGTCATTCAGAGTAAACACGTGAGATGTATTGCTGTTTCACTCACCCTCCACAACAACCTTGAGAACTCAGGCAGAAACATACAGGCGGAGACTGGATGTCTCCCAAGGTATGGATATCTTTTTATTTCCACTTTTTTACATTCAGGTGTTGCCTGTAGCTAGAAATACTATTTAGATTAAACTAGTTTAACAGCTACAGCAGCAACTGACATGACAACTGCATGAGCATGTAAACGTTCTGCATCCCTGCAGCTGTGTATACCCTTCTGGAGCAGAAGGGTATGTATCTTTGGAGAAATTATTTTATTTTGCTCCTATCAGGAATTTCACCAGCTAAATTATACTGCTGCTAAAAAAAAAAAAATCCAGCCACAACCTAATAGAGTTCTAGTGCAAGTCTGTGCACACTCAGAGGCCTTGCTCATAGAACTAACAGAGTCCCTCATCCCTGCTTTCCCAGTTCTTTGTAGCCTCAGTTGCCTTTTTGGTTGGGAATACCAGCTTGGTCAAGTCATCCTGGATAACTTACCTCATAGACTTCTTGGTCTCGCTGCTTGCTTTTGTCCTTGATTTCTTTACAGTCTTCTCCCATTCCAGTGTCTTAACACTTACAATACCAATTTGCTTGAAAGTCAGTCGATCTTATGGCCCCAAATGTTTACCAGCTGATACCTTTGGAAAGTTGTTCACCTTGATAAGGGGCCTTATCTCCTGAGCCCTGCAGTACTGACAATGCATGTCAACTGCTTTTAACAGGTAGTGGATTTCTCATATGGGAAATACTCTTAATAGGAGTGCTGGCTCCTTGTTACTCTAGAAACCACTGGAAAAATAAGCCAACACTCAGCTATTTCATCATGAATTTGCTGCAAATGAGTATTTCAAATACTCATTCTTTTCTTTATAATTCTCAGGAAATGCACCATTTTTATTCTGACGGGCTTTGCTAAGCAAATAAACTGTAATGGGCAAATGTAGTTGTACTTTTGGCAAAGTCGTTTTTCTGCTCGTTAACTCACAGAAGGCTTCTGGTGCCCCTGTATTGTCTACAAGATATTGTACAGCTGAAGGGACTCTCCTAAAAATTATTTTCTAGCTGCAGTAGGACAAAATATTCATGTCAATTTGTTATTGGGGCAGAGAGAATTAAAAACTGTGTTTTATTGAAAAGGAATACTAGATGACTATATACATGAGCTAGTCAACAGACATGTGCAGGAAGTCACTTGTACTTTTTATAAGCTATCCCACTGCACGGTTATACCAATACACCTCTTGTGTATGAAGTGTTCCTGACCAACTAAGGATGTGAGAGAGGCACTAGTCTCAGCTAGAAGCTTTTAGTTGCTTAGCTAAATCTGGAGAAGCTTCTGCTTTTAGCTGTAACAGTCACGGTTTCAGTTCTCTTTACGACAATGGCTTTTAAGGTACCATTGTGTATAACTGCAGAAGAAGTCTTCACCTTTGTAGAAGACAATAGATCACTACACTTGTTATTGTTAGGCAAAACTGAGCTTTACTCTGAGATACTTTCAGAATCTAAAGGGTTCTCTGTTTTTCTTCGGAACCACCTTTAATTAAGAAAGCTGAAGTCAGCTTTGACAATCCCAGCTAAAATAAAATGAACATCCCACAAACCTACTGCTACCACCAGAATGTGCCATGACCCAGCTGCATCCTTACACAGCCTTGCACGGATAGATGATGCTGTAATTTTCTAAGGCTTTCTGGAGGAATATTGGCTGAGAGTTTAGAAAGGACTAAAGAAATACAGTTTATAACTTGCACTCACGGCAACAAGGTGGAGAAGGCAATGTTGGAATTGTCTCTAGATTCTTACCAAAGAAAAAACAAAGGTCTGTTCTTGCAGATACTCTGTATAGTGACTACAGAGATATATATGTTAAATATACAATTTTAAGAAAATGTATAGCATTTTATCAGGGGTTTAATTTTCCATAATAATACCAATAAAACAAAACAGAGCCCTTAGAAGGTGTGAACTCCTGCCCGGGCTCAGAGCTAGTCAATAAATAATTATATATATTTTTCCAGCTCCGCCTTAACACAATGCATGTAGAGAGAGAGAGCAAGACCCGGGAAAACACTGTACAGGGAAAATTATTATTAGATAAAATGACACAAACACATTCCACAAATGTTACTGCAAAGAGAAGATGAAACAAAAATGTTACTTTGCCTTTGTGCAATGTTATAACTTTTACTACACAGCACAGAACTTTTGGAAAATACTTTTAGTGAATAAAGACCTCTGCTTCGTCTGTCTGATTAAAAATGCTTTTTCCTCAGACTGATTATTTATTTACTTTTTATTGAAGAGAGGAGACAATTATGAGGAGTTAAGAGGTGATGTTTTTCCAAAAACAATTTAACTTTGGCCAAGAAATTGGTTTATAGAAAAGGTATTGTAAGAACAACATTCTGGTAATGCTTTCCTTTAAATCTTGGATGGCCTGCTGCTTTGGGAGGGAGGGTGACCTTATTGGGAATGTGACCTTCATTCACAACTATGCCATTACCTTCCTTACCGTAATGCCACTGTCTTTTGGGGGTTGAAAAAACTGTTCTGTCAGGTCATGAGATTTTTTGTATGAAAAAAAACCAACTCACAACTAAACAAAACAACAATCCCCCCCCTCCTCTGAAGACTGGATCTATGAAAAGTTCAGCCAGAACCTAATACGAAACTTCCTGTTCCTACAGCAGGAGAGGACAAAAAATGGACTGGAAGGCTGGGGCAAAATGAAAAAATTGGGACAAGCTTTCAAAATCCATGTAACTTATACCTCCAGGTGGGACAGTGAGTAAGCTGATTTGGTAGGTCAGATAAGGTTTAAAGTAATCTGATCCATAACTATTTACTCTTCTACTTGGGCCTGTAATTCACATCTCATTGCAGGCAGTGAAGCTGCAGAGACGAGAGATCTGGTTAAACTTAAACACAGCTGCCAGATGTTTTTTGGGAGAAAGAAGAGAGGAGAGGTATTGAATGTGAAAACTAATAAAAATAGTTCTTTAGGGGCCAGGAAGAAGTCTCTATGACTAATTCTTGTGGCTTAACTTTTGGCATGTGTTCAGCACCCTGCTATTCATGGGAATCAGCTTGTTCCTGATTCTGTGCCATGCCTTTCATTTTTCATTCTGCTTTCCTGCGTCCTGGTGTCAGAAGCATCACTCATGTCACACAAGAAGAAAGACTGAGAGAGTCCTGAGCTACCTTCATGGAACAACGGTCTTTATCCCTTTACCAGAAAGCTAAGAGATATAATAATCTCTCTGATTCTTCCACTTTTGTTCTAGTACCTAAGTTGTACTGCTGCTGAGCAGAAGGGAATGGAGATATTTCACCTCTATAGAAGAATTTCTGAGCACAAGACTGTATTTATGCATAACATTACAGGAATATTAGAAAAGGTATGGAGAGCCCTGAGGGTCACATATGCATTCATGAAACAATTTATGAATGGAGAGGAAAGCAGAAACTGACAGTAAAGAACAGCAGAAAGTGTAATTTAATTGAAATACTATACAAAATCTTATTTGAGTTAAATATGACTTACAGCAGACTTTATTAAAATGCTATTGATCACTCCATTAGGTGTTAGAATGAATAAAGGTGATTGTTCCCAGTAAGCAAGACGGTGGTGTTGAGTTGCCTTTTATCAGCATATCCATATATAACATTGAGAAGGGCTTTCAAGTGAATATGCTACCAATCCTCCTGGGAGATTTAATACTTTATGTCCAAGATACTGGAAACTGAGTGACCACTCAGGTCGTTAGCCAAACTGGTCGTTAGCCAAACTGGTCATTAGCCAAACATCAGAAAGTAGGAAACTTCTCTATGTGCAGCCCTAGCAAGACTGACCGGAAAAGGTGTTACAACTTTCTTTTTTTCAAAGCTGAAATAGAAGTCTTAATCAAAATCTTTCCTGGAAAGCAGGTTCATTACTGTAAAGTCTGGACCCCTTTCTTTCTCATTGTAGTCAGAACATCCTGTACTGAGGCTTCAAGTGTAGCACCAGTGACAGAAGAGGTGTGAAGCAAATCATATGTATGCATAAGATGTTTCTGTGTGATGGCGCACATTGCTGAAAATTTTTATTTCCATGCACTTCCTTTTTTTTGATCTTTTTTTCCTTTACTCAGCTCTTTGTTTCTGCTGTAAGCTTGTCAGCTACTGGTCATCTGTAAAGGACGAATTTGGTCCCAAGACATCGTCATTCTTTCTTGACAAACAGCCAAGGGCCAGTCTCCCTGGAATCGCATTCCATGCAGTGCTATTGGTAACAGCACAAACCATCACAGATTTGGGCTGCTGAAGCACCTCCTATAACACCAAATCCTGTTGTTAGATGTGGTATGAAGTCAAGATCAAATTTCCACAATGTGCTGGCTAACTGTGGAGGTTCCAATGTGCAGTCTTCTGTAGTTCTACCTCTCTGCTTGTCATCTCAGCCAGAACACTGCTAATGAACTATTTGGCTACTGCTGGGCTCCTAACAGACCTACGCATTGAAGTCCTATGGCACACGAAAGGCCCATTGAAAGAGCTGTGCTTACCTCAACTCCTCCACTCATGGATATTAAAACTTACATAATCCACTGTCCTTCTGGTACCCTTCAGACTGTAACTGTTTTGAGGTACCTTTATGATAAAATAACATGTGACTTAAAGACCCTACTGTTTTTTTCCCACGGATAGCAATGATCTTTTTGAAAAAAGAGGTGGTAGAGGCAAGACTACCATGCATACTATTCTAGACATCAGCTCTGATTATTCTTTGACTAGGGATATATTCAGATAAAACAGAAATTGTACGGAAAGCCTGAAGAACTCAGCAGAAATATTGACTTTTGGTAGCAGTTGGGTGGAAGGCAGGCCATCCATCAGTAAACACCCATAAGATGTTTATAAGCCTGCCTAGAACTTTTAAGAATAGTGTGGCTTCGATAATAGACCAGTGTACAGGTCTGCACTGGCATCCACAGGGTAATGTTCCTTCAAAGAGAATTATTGTTTGATTTTGTATTTGAAGTTTGACACCTCCTTAGATCTATCAAAAGCTTCTCTTGCTTTTTTAATACAAACACCAGTAGTATATCTTTTAGGGTTTGCACGCTCTATTAAGAAAAATTCTAACCTACTTTGACTTGTTGATCTACATTCTTATGAAAACAACATAATTGGCAATTCTAAAAGTTCCAGGTATTTTGAAGGAGAACAAAAATATGTGAACAGCCTTTTAAATGCTGAAAATTACAACTTTAATTATAAAGATATTTGTTTATTCATATTTTAGCTTTTCTCCCAATTCAAAATATAGTAGATTTACACCAGCAGTGTATTAATAGCTTTGGTAAATACAAACATTATAATCAGCTTTAACACACAATCAGCAGTAAGCTTTGAAAGCTTTGTGTTCTCTACTCTTGGCATGGCAATGCTGCAATTCAAATAGACCTTAATACAACATATCAGATACTTTCCATCACACATACAGTTTGAAACAGCAGAAGAATGGTGTGAAGACATGAACATGTGCTGAAAGTTCAGCCCGTATAAAGATTTCTCTTTCAATGTTTTCCTTTCCGACACAGGTGGGAATATAATTTTTTGCAGGAAGAATAAATATAGTCAGAGAAACTCTTCTCCTGCTGAGTTCAGAGCCATTTTATTCCAATCACACAGGGAACAGTCATGTAGAATGAGGAGTCCTTATTTCCAGTCACTGACAATATTACCGTCTTGAACTAGAGAAGGACCTCTACTGCTACAAATGTTACATTTCCTTGTAATGTGGTTGATTTACTTACATCATATATTTTTCTCTGATATCATTAAATTCCTGTATTAACTAACTGACACAAGATGTGTGTTCATTGCTTGTTCAGAGGTTCTTTAGTTTTCTGTCTTATATGAACTTCTGCTGTGAAGCTTCTGCATTTTCTAAACACACAAAACTTTGTTCTGTGAAGAACTGAGAGATGTTAGAAAATGCAATAAACAGCTCCTAATACATTCAAAGTGAGTACTCTTTTGGTGTGTATTTACCACCATTTTTTGATTGGACTGGCACATGCAAGGAATTCAAAGACATCATGTAATTCAAAGAAATATGTTGTCAGCAGTTACCTTCAGCAAAAACACTTTTATTTCTCCAAATGGCAATATCTATTTAGTTTGATGTAAAACTGCTCTCCATCTCTATTGGTGTCTAATTACCTTGTCCCCGTCTGTATCTTTTTACTGCTTTACATCTTGTCTCTTCATCTCCTGTATTCTGTGAGGAATCCTCGCAGGCTGTAGCTGGTGGTGTTATCCTAGTTATCCCGCAGGTATAAATGTTTCAGCACCTTCTCTGCATTCCTTGCTGAAGGGGAACAGCCTTTTTTATTTTCCTCTCCTGGTGTTTCCCCAATGATCCCTAGATTTGATTTAAGAGAAAAATCGATGTTGATGTTCTGCGGGATCCTATGGTACTATTATTAATAGTTGCCCAAAGTGATTTGGTCCTGTTGTTCTAAAAAGAAAAAAAGATCTATATAGTTAGCTTGACTAGTGGCTGACTAATACTCCTCGGGACTCCATTAATGTGCATTGGCACACTGGACCTCAGGAAAACCTGGAATGATAGAGGCCAAACCCCAGAAAAAAATGTGTACCAGCTCCAGTAATGGGTGGACAGATACATATTTGGGACTGACTGCTTTTGGGCAGAATTACTCTGCTGAGCTGTAACGCTGCTACAGGGGCCGACAATGGCAAGCAGTCATTTTTGTGCAGGGGAGGACTGTATAGGTATCCTTCAAAAATTAGAAGAAACTGAGTTCCAAGTGTTAAGGCAGAATGGTAGAATACTGAACCTGTGAAGACGGTTTTCAAAGCTTGACAAGAAGAGCTGGCTTAAAAGGAGATTTGTTTCCTTTTGCAAGCAATGATTTTTTTCAGAGAGAGAATTTGCAAGCTCCGTGGACCCACTCTTAAAGCTTTCCAATGTAAGCAGAAATATTATGTTTAAATCTTGTCATTTCCACATATCCTTAAAAAATGTCTTGTTTTTCTAACAAGATCATATTTAAACTCTCTCTTCCAACTCCAGCAAACACTGGTCTTTTCGATGTCCAGCTTTCCTGTACATCATTGAAAATGATGTATGCTTCTAAACACGGGCCAACGGCTTTCTGTGCAAAGTGGGAATAAACAACCTTTCACAGGGCATTAAGGCATCAGGACAAAACTGAGTTGCTTGAGGGATCATCGTTCAACTCCTTTGCTTAGCGAACACTAAAGATTTACAGCACTGAATTTAACTAACTAGAGAGCCTGCAGTACTCTTTTTAGATGTTTTTTCTGTGAGAATGTGGCTTATGTTATCGCTGTCTAAATCAGTCTCAGGTCAGGTTGGTCAGCTTTGGTCGAATGTGACACAGGATTGGAAGTCCAAAGCTAAAACCTTTGTGAAAATTGGTTCTCAGCTGGCAGAGAGGGACAGAGTATCTTCACTGATAAAAGTCAATCAATCAATCAATAAATACCTAAGTAAATGGCCAATCCTTTGCCATAGGGCAGGCAGTGGGGATCCAGCTGGGAGCCTGGGAACTGCCAACAAGAATGGCAGTCACAGCTGGGGAGATGGGGCCCCAGAGAGCTGCAGGACAACAGGCCACAGCAGTGGAGGGACCTGGGATAAGAGCATGCAGGGGAAAAATAAACTGTTTCCTTAATTCTCCTATTCAGGAATAAAATTATAAAAATCATTTAATAATCGGTAATGAAAAGCTATGGCTACCGACTGCGACATTGTACATAATATTTGTTATAGCACAGCACGTTGCTTGCAGAAGGATGTTTTGCTAATTAGTCCTAAAAGTTATAGGAAGTTTGCAACGCACTCTTCCTACAACTAAATTAAAATATTCCAGAGAGTAGAGTTATTGTATGAGTGAAAAATAGCAGGATCAGGCTGTTAGAGTCTGCCAGTTATCAGAAGTCATGAGCTTTCTTCACTACAAAGCAAAATTTGTCCTGAAAAGAAACAAATAAACAGAAAATCTCCACAAACCATCTCTTCTCTCTGTTCAGCGTGCTTGAGTCATTTCTAAATACACAAAAAGCCCTGGAACATAAAACAACACTGTAAAAAAAATAAACTAACTGAAACTGTAGCTCTTGCCAGAGTCACTGTTCTGCAAATATTCAGAGAAGTGGCTCATTACTGGTAGGGAAGCTGTTGTTGTGTACTTGGGCTGTTTGTCAGTCTAGAAGAATAGGGAAAATGGGATAAAGAGATTTAATTAAGCTACTAAGAAGGGATATAGTCAAAGACCAGTAGTTGCATTCACTTCAGATTTAGGGGGAAGAGTGACACAAAGTCTGGTGTTGACTGAACCAGTGAGGGTTGGCTGAGTTCCACTGAACTCATGTACCACCAGAAAATTGGTCCTCTATAGTTCCAATGTGGACAGTTAGTCTATCTCAGTTCACCTCATCATTAATAAAATGCCCATCCCCCCGCCAAGAGACACTAAATCAGGTTCTCCTGTGTATCAAGTATGACACAGTTGTCTAATTAGAATCAGCAGGCTTAAGTTGCAAAAGCCAGAATTTCATGACTGGAGACGGAGGCAGAAATTTATTCCCCATGTCCCTCACACCTTCCTCTAAAGTCAAATTTCTTCAGCAGTCAAATATACATTTCATGGTTCTGAGTATATGAAAGGAGATGAAAGACTAGAAGTCCTCTATAGGTCCTGCTAGCACTGGCGGATTTTTTTTTGGTGTTCCCATGGCTTGTGTGAGAGATGCAGCAGAGCTCAAATCACCCCATTTACCCTCTCCTCAGGGGAAATATTTACATTTTTGTTGAAACGGAGGGGCTGGGGTCCTCAATTTTACAAAGTCATTCTTATAGCTAAGATTAGTAAATTTCTCCAACACTTGTCCTAGAAAAATAAAACCAGATTCCTTTTTCAAAAGCAGTAAAAATATTAAAATAGCAATGTGTCTTAGAAGGAAAAAATCAGGTGCATAGTATAAAAAAAATTGAGCTCTTCTAGTGCAGGGCTTGGTGCATTTTATACTGCACTAGCCACAGAATACAACGTGTTTGTGCAATGGTATGTTACAAAATATATGTTAAGCATTTAATAAATTTGGCATGATTTTTATATTCTTTGGTTAAAATGCAAAAGCATGGGGATTTAAGATTCATAATCAAAACTATCAGGATTCTAAGAATAATTCAGAATCCATCTCATTCACATACTGAGAAAAGACTGAGATTGTGATTGAAAAGACAAAAATATCCCTTTTCTTCACTCGTGTCCTCAGAGTCTCTGATTGTTCAGATCTGCCTTCTTTTATAGCATTTTTGTGGCCAATGTCCATAACGAATACTGGAGTCCAGGAGTTTTCCAAGCTTTGGTGCCGAGAAGTGAGCAAAAGTGATCAGCAACAATGTCCTGAGAACACAGTTGTAGATGACTTTATATATAAGTACATACACATGGATCAAAACACAGGAAAAATACATATTGAGCTGAGAAGAGCTCATCAGTGTCGTATTTGTTATTGTGTGTTTCTCCCCTCTCTATTTTCAGTAGTCCAGGGCACCATCGCAGCTGGGGATGAGCACGTGCAGAGAACAATTATCCTATTTCCAGAACTAAATGTGGGTTTCAATTAGGAATCCGACTTATTGGAATAAAGAAACTCATCACCGTCAGTTCTTAGGCAAGGAATAAGATCTTTTCATGTGACCCACCATGACTAATCTATTTATTTATTTATAACAAAGAATCGATGGTCAGTGTAATTCTTTTATGTAGCACAACGCAAAGGCTATACAGAGGCCATGCAGAGGGAGATACCAACACAAGCCAGTGGAATGCAGGTGAGTAAGATTCTTTATAGTGGCAGTCTTCTAGCTGAATTTGTAAAAGACTTGTCACTATCTGCGCCACAGCTGAATTCCTCTCTCTGCAAAAATCCAAAATCCTACTGGCGGACATTCAAAAGAATTTTCCAATGCTAAATAAATAAATAAATACTCAGGCAAAAATATCTTACTTCAAAAAATCTAGCTGAGCTCCATTGTTTCAACAGGCCTGTCCAAGCCAAGATGCTTTACCTTTTAATATCTATCTATTTATGCATTCATGCAGGGAACCTACCAACTAATTGGAATCATATTTGTAAGTCTACTGACTACTATCTGCTACATTGTAAATTCCAGCAATTTGAAGTTCTCAAACTGCCATACAGAGCAAGTTAGAAATAAATCCTTCATTCTTACTTTTTCCATGTTTTTTAATCATTTTCTGAGGTGTGTTTTACTTTTATATATATGAAAATCAAAAAATTTTAAAAAAATTCCAGTCTTAGTCCTGAAACAAAAAAATTAAACTCCTCTGTGCCAATAAAATTGCACATTTAAGGGGAGGGGCTAGATAACAGGGCTGCAAAGCTGTTTTTGTTCCAGCTACATCAGTTTTATCTAGTTTAATGTTTGTTCTGTGACCATTCGAAATTCAGTTTCGGGTAGTTCCATGTCATATCAGCATAGGATGCATCATTAACTCTAAGTGGACACTTTCCATTGGCATCTGCTATTTTCACCAAATGTCAAGGCTTGACATTTGCTATCTTTATCTGGTTTTGGTATATCACTCTTGCTGAGATTTTGTTTCTTCTTATCTGATATTGATTTCAACTGTGACCAGCTGTGTTGCTAATAAAATCAACAGGCAGGTATCTGGCATTTAATTCTTCACTGACAGAGGAAAAGACACAACCCAGTGACAAAAACAGTAAAGAAATACTTTTCAATGAGGATGTTTGCCTGTATCCTCCTATTATCCTTCTCTTAGCTCTTCTGTTGATGTAGCATTTCAGATTTATTCCCTTGTGAAAGTCTCCATGGAAATCCTCGCCTCTTAGATGAAATATTCCTTTTTGCTCTCATCCACTGCTTCCTGGAGAGCGGGATCATTTTTCAAAGCTGCATCTGCACTTTCAGCAAACTCAGTTCCTTTAGCCTCGTTCGTGTGGTAGGTGCCCTTATGCCTGTACATGTACCGGACCATCACCACCAGCAGGCAAATGAGGACAAATATCACTGCAGCAATCACACCTAGAGGAAAGAGACCAGTTAAATGTATAGTCAGTGATAAAATGTGAGTAGTATCTCACAGCCAGACATCTCTACTTGGGTTACTTCATAGGGAAAATTCTGTGTATCACAAGATGTTCGCATATTGCAGTGGCTGCAGTCAGAACAGAGCGTGTCACTGCAAAAAAAAAGATAGGGTATAGACACTGTAAGAATACAGGTCAAAGTCTCACTAACCTTCTTTCAAATTAATGGCTTGATTTGGTTAAAGTCATTGGAGCTAAAAGTTAATTCCAAAATGGGGAGAAATGGGAGAACTTAAAGGAAAACCACTAGGTTTCTTTCGTCCTTCTGGTAATACATACCCAGGGGAGTTTGCAGGCAACCCGGCCCTGCCTCCATGAGTGTACTCAGTTTGAGGAGTACAGGGCACTGAGTATTTCTTAGAAGACATTCAACAAGTAGCGGGAGCCGTGTGACTGCAATACTGCTCTGTATTTGTAGGCTGCCATTTCATGCTGTGCTCTAATTAAGAAAGTGTGATTGTAACAAATGCGGAAATGACACCTGGGAGGAGGAAGGGATTCTGAGTAGATCTTTCCTGTCTCCTGGACTGAGGCTAATTACTGCTAATGTGTTGACTGGACAAAAATTTCTGTAGGTAACCCAAATGTGCGTAGGACCAAATGGTGAATGGAAGCACTCCAAGTGAAGGAAAATAAATCCAAGTTCCAGGGGCAGTTATGCAGAGAATACTGTGTGTCCTTGCTTCCAAGGGCCCTTTCTTTTCTTTCCTTTTACATTGTAAAAGGTAGAAGTCCATAAAAGAGAGGCGCTCCTGACAAGACCATTGTTAAAAAATTACAAGCTGTATCCCCTTCCCTCCAGATGAAATTGTTCACTTAAGAATCCTGAAAATAAATGAAGTGTTCTGAAGTTCATTCAACCTCTGTGATTTTGGTATCTTTTATCACTTTTTGGATACAACTGGGATGTGCTTATAAACTCTTTAGCTGTGATTCCATACAAGTACATGATACTGAGCTGATTCTATATTCACATGACTCCGGGAGTAAGACAAACATTAAAGAAATACACAATAAAAAGCACCAGAACAGGACATTCTGAGGAAAATCCCATATGTGGAGTGTGAAGCTGCTGTGAGGATGCAATAGGTAGGAATTTCTCTGACTAGTTGTTGTAGGCATCTACAGTTCAGGAGGCTCCATCTGAGTTACTGCCCCTGGGCTTCTTCTACCATCAGTGGACAGTGTGTGTGTAAGTGATTCCTTTTCTACGACTGCATTCCTAAGTTTTGTCATATGAGTCGCTCCCTGGAAATGCCTACTATTCTGCAGAGACGATGAGGAGTAGCTAGACAGTATCTCTCTTCTGTCCCTTGTGCTCAAGATATGTGGCAGGAGTCGGCGTCTCCAAAGCTTTAGATTTATTAGCATCAGTAAAGTGAGTAAAGCTAGTCTGCTGGCATGAAAACAGGTGAATGGACAGAACATTAGCAGGGTAAATAAAAATAATAACTCGGTCTTAAAAAATATGCCTGCAATGTTATCCTGCAGATTTTGTGGTGCCTGGTTCTGGAAAGTGAAGTTACTGCTAGCAGAAATGAAATTGCTTAATCAAAGAACTTCAGGTTTACAATAATATCATAGTTGCAGTGGGGGCTTCATCAATTTTTAGGACCTCTCTGGTATCCCTTGACACAAGAGGCTTTAATAGGCTTTGGACGTAGCACAATATTAACAAGCCTAAGGGACTAAGCAGAAATCAATTTACCTGTTACTTGTCCATAGAAAGCTGAAATTAAAGTTACGGGAGATGGGACCTGAGGGAAATATAGCAGAACTTCACCAATTTGCACTAATGATTGGTATACCCCCTTGTGAATGACTGAAATTAGTGTGTTAGCATGGAAATGAACAAACACAATAAAAATAAAAAGACAGGATCTCTCTGTGAACATAGCTTTGCTCATTTATTCTGACAACTGTATTTAGTTTAAATGCATGAGAGCGCTTTAATAGAACACCAGGAAATGCACTGTGGTATATTCTGTAAAAAGAAAGGGTCAGCTTGTATGAGCTAGCATGTCTCAAATCAAAGGTGCTACACCAGTTTTTCATTAAATGACAATCTTGGCCCAGTGAATAATGAAGAACATCAGAGGTTGACTTTGCTGCTGGACTCTTCGGTATTGTGTCCTAAAATGAGGGATGGATGGGGGTGGTACTGCTCACTATATGGTTTATGCTCATTAGCTCCTCTCATTATCTTGCCAATAGCCCCTCTGGGAGCAGCTTTCCCACTGGCCTAATTAACTCTAATTGTGCCGCTCCTGTTGTCTTGTCAGCAAAGTAGGGGTTTTGCACAATGCAAAACGTCAACTAACTCGCCGTTTTAATTCTGATGGTGCTGCTTAGTACGGTCTGCTGCTTACCTCCAATAACAGCCACATCTGCTCCAGCTGTGGGGCTCTCGATATCTCCACCTATAAATAGGTTAGAGCATACAAAAGTTAATTAAAGAAAAAGGAATTGGACCATGTGTAACAGCAGTGAGTGTAGTGGTGATGCTGTATTATTTTAACCTTTGAAACTCAGAACTTACACAGGATCTCTTGTTAGCAAAAGACATTTATGAAACATCTCATTAGAATTAGCTGTACTGTAACAGTTTTCCGTCACCATAACACTGGAAAATAAATAGCTAGCACATTATGCAAACCATCATGGCCCTCAGGGAAACACCTACTGTTTATTATGAGCACTTACCTGTAACATCCTCCAGTGAATGATTAAATTAGGAGTGTTCAGGTACTGTGATTACTCTCAGAAAGGCAGTTTTGGGGAAATAATGTTGGTGCCTATTAATTTTGCCATTTATGTTTCTTTAGAGTATGGTCTGGATCTTGATTTCGTGCAAATTAATTTGGCTCTGTTGATTTCAATTAGTATTCATTTATCTGTAATATCCTGTTTTTAACCTTAGCATTTGTTTTCTTTTAAACCTACATCTGGAATCAAGGCAAGCATGTTATGTGTGTGGTATAAAACATAGTAGTCACTTAGAGTAAGTCTGAATTCAGTGTTGATAAATCAAATTATGTTCTTTACTGGATTATTATTTATAAAGAAAGATAACTTAGCAATTTAAATGCAAAAGAGAATTATATGAACATGTCCTTTTAAGAAGTAAGAAATTCGTCTGAAAAGTTGTATGCTGCTGAAAGAGCAGTTAGCATTTGAATTACATTCTGATCTTAATTGTAGCACTTACTAAAAATATCCAAACCAACCGATGAACAGCCAAAGTGTTTTAAAGGGGAGAGGAAAAAAAAAATCCTAAAAAGTAATGAGAATTTTTCTGTCCTTATTATCTGATATAGACCTTAGGCGCAAGTATATTCATATAGACAAGCACTTCTTCACTAGCTTCTCTGTAGTTGATCAGGGTACAATTCTGATCTTGTTTTCTGCTCCTTATTTCATGCTGCTGGTATCAGCCCGCTTAGCCCTGAATTATGTGGATGTCTGAGAAGGTGACGAACTCCTGGAGTCATCATTCCATGCTAAGTTTATGACAGGACACTCCTTTCTTTGTTTGTTATTTTACTATTTATACAATTCTAGATGATATTTGTTTCTAAATAAGGCAAATAGCTTCATGTGAGGTCTTTTTTTAATTCCCTTTGGTAAATACAGTGGATAGAAAAGTTCTCTGGAAAAGGTAAAAATGCTAATTCCAAATCCTTCTATAAATTCAGCAGTGGCACTATGGCTGATAACTGGCTTTCCTTTTGCTAAATCTGTGATAGATGATGCAAGGATAAGACACTATCAGCAGCTTTCTCCTTACTCATGTCCAGTCTCTTATACCACATTGCATAAACTGAGGACAGCTGAGACTTAAATGATCCCTCTCTTCTCAAACATGGGAGATGTTTTTTCTGGAAAGTAGGAGTCCATTCCTTTCTTCAAGAGATCCTTCCCACATTTTCTTCCTACTATACACTGATGGAAAGACTGAGCATGCCTTGTGTAATTTAAACACTCTAATTATGTCTACGTCCATTCAAAACCCATGTGCCTCAGAAGAGATTAATTGCTTCAAGGTCAAAATGTTCTGTATTTCTTTATACACCAAGTATATGCTGCATGCCAAAAAAGCAGGCTCCTCTACAGCAATCAAATACTTTAAAGTGTGAATTCTAAAGTGCTTCCCTAGCCACACAGCTTGCTTCCAAACATTAATTCCAGATCAAATCATTATCCCTTTAATTATGAAAAGGTATGCAAGTAACTCTCTGCTCTTCCCTGTCGTTCCCAGGTGCCTCTCAGATACAGATAACAAGCAGGTGTCTTATCTCTAGTATTTGCCACCAAAGTGCTTTTTTGAAAATGGATTACAGTATCATCACTTTGCAGAGAAGTTTTCATTTCCTTACTGTACTTTCTAGGCTTTCAGAAGAATGCTGGACCTATCTCGAGCTACCGTGCAGCTGACATTAATCTGTTAAGCTGACAATGCTGTGCTGTTCAGCAACCAGCGAACGCTGTGATGTGGCTTCACTCACCACAGTTTCCATTTTACTGCAAGCAGGAGTCTGACTTCTTTGTGCGTCGACTTCTGACCACAGAAAGTGCTTGCTGTTCTTTCAGCCGGCCTTTTGCTGCACCATCCAGGGTGCCAGGACACTGCAGTTACCCATGTCCAGAAGTTTCCAGAGTCTGCTTCCCAGGTCAGTTTTGGATCTAAGATGATGGAGGAGAGAGAGGGACCCTCAGTGCCTGTCTCACAGTCTCTGAGATTTCACTTTTTCCAAAAATAGTAATTCATGGGAACATCATAATCTTGCTAGGCAGAGAGGAAGGTGTCCGTGTCATTCAAGATTCAAACACTATCACTCTTCATGAAACATTTCCTGTAGGAGAACGCAAGGCATGTGCTCATGAAATGAGGCCATTTCCCCTGAGCAGGGGTGAGACAAGAGCCGCTGTCCAACATGTTCTCTTTACCTTCTTCAGCTCAGTCTATGTGAGAAATACACTGTAGGATTGAATCTTCACTTTCTGAGACAGAAAAGATATCCAATGTAATGGAGGAATATTGAGCTGACAAACAGCCATGGCCTTCTTCCTTCTTGTACCTTCGTTACTCTGCTCTTCTTCGCATGCAGAGCACTCGGAGGTCTGTGTTTCAGTAACTGCTGTTCCACCTGTTTTGGGTATTTTCCGTTGTTTCAAGGACATCTTTTGTGTTGTCTGCTGCTAAACTGTCCTTGCAAAACTTCCTCTCCCTGTTCTACTGGCCCTTGTCCATAGCTGGTCCCTAAAGTGTTTAGACAGTTGTTATTTAGTTCCATTGGTTACCATGACGTGCAGAAATCAGAAGATTGTTAGAAAACCTGTTTTTCATAAAATCCCTGGCTATCAAAATGAGTTGGCTAGATCAAGAATAGCACATACAAATCAAGTTGTCTGTTGTTGGAAAGCATGTTTCTAAAAGCCGGAATGAAGGGAAAGAAAAGCCTTTGTGCCATGACCCAAAATTCATCAAATTCCCGTTCTGCCCATAAACTCACAGATGAGAAATTTTGCAATAGAACAACAATTGCTACCTGTCTCATTCTCATCAATCAAATCACGCTGAGAAGGCAGCAGGCTCTGTAAGCCCTAGGAATACTCCTGACTTAAATACCACAAGAAGACCTCTGGCTTTGCTCTTCAAAGATGAAAAGCCAGTACAATTAGCTTTTATGTTCCCGTAGTCAGTGGTGAGTTTTTCCTGCTAAGTTTGTAGGTAAATTTGTTAAATCATCTCCCCCAGGTGTGATTTGCCAGTAAAACTTAACTTTTATTAATGATGATAGTGATAGTTTTTTCTAGTTTAAGCTGATCCTATTCGATTTTGGCTGAGGAGCGCTTGTTTGAAGGAGGCAAGTCCAGCAGTGAAAATGTTTCTTTGAGGTTCAGCACTCTCCTTGTTTTGCTCTGCACTCCTCTTGGCAGTTGTAATGATTTCTTTTGTTCTTTAAATTACAAATCTGAGCTACTAAAAGCCATAAGTCACTTCCAGCTCAAAAATTATGACACTGGCTTTAAATTAATTTATAACTTCTTTTATTTGCCTTTTCTTCATACCTGAGCTTCATTCAAGTCTTACTTTCCAGCCCTTCCCTACAAGTCCAAAGACAAAATGCACTACGTAGCTGAAAACTGAGGTTTTGTCATGATTTTGTGACACCAAAAAAACAGGTCTTTAGGGAAAACACAAACTGTTATGAGAATCCTGATAAAAGTGCAAGACTTATCAGTGAGCTACTTTAGAAGCATATCCTTGTTAATATATCCAAATTAACAAATCATTCAACTCACACGGTTATGGCAAGGGGCATATTCGTTCCCAACATTCTTTCTCCCACCCAGCATAGAAAGCACAGATTTTAGGTCCTGCTACTTGCAAAAAACAATACCTTAATGTGCTTCTGTGGCTACTGTCAGTGACACACAGGATAAATTTTCAGAGATTCAAGCTTTCTAATTTTTCAGGCATATTTTTTGCCTGCTAAAGGAGTTTCCAGAAAAAATCTGGTACTTGCACTCGCAGTGGTTTTGCAGTCAGCACTGTAGTTAGCAATTTAAGTACCTATATATTTCCTTGTTACAGATTTACACATGGAGAAGGTGTGAAAGGAAAACTGTACCTTTAAAGGGGTCCCCATTTGGCACATTTGATATGAATGCATGGGAATCATCCTACAGGATTGATCTAATCTACTGGTGCAAAATGTGAAATGTCTACTGTGTAATCCACAATGGCAATTTGATGGGATAACATAGTCCTTACTACAAACCTCTCAGTGTTCTCTCTCATTTCTGAAGATAAATCTCCAAACTACAGCTGGACAAGTGCTCACTGCTAAGCAGTGTTGAATATTGAAAGAAAAGTTTGAGATTACACCTCAGGTTGTCAGGATTTCCTTGCAGCTATGGGTGATCCTGCTGTTTTGGAGTGGGTGATTCAAGCTGAGTGAGTATACAGATATTTATGTGTGATAAGCAGCCTTTAGAACACATTTTTCAAAGCCACTCAACACCAGTCAGGCAGCACTGCTCCTGCTCCTGCCTTTCAGGATATTCCTACCCACAAGCTTGTGCTTTTGATTCTTAGCAACCTAAGCCATCCATTATCATGAGGCTCTTTGTGGCCTGCTTGTGGTTACAATCTCAGACAAAGCCTTGGCTGCTAAATTACACTCAAGTAGGTCTCCAAGTGCTTTCTTGGGCAACCCATTTTCTCTCTTGATGTGCCTGTTCATTGCATAAGAAGTGCTTGAAATTCATTCAATCCCTGTGAATGATGATCTGAGTTCTTCAGCGCAGTCCTTTCTGTCTTAGGACTTTCCTAGGCATGCAGACTAGGAAACACACTGTAAGATTTCATCTTTAATCAGCTCAGCTAACCACTTTATGAAAAACACTGCTGCTAGTGGGGTTTTTCCAGGTGAGGAATAACTGAACTGTATCTTGGTAGATCCATTGACGTGCTTTGCAGAACCACCCCAGATGTCGACTGTGTTGTTGTAGCAAGCGGTGTGTAAGCAGTCTGTAGACTGAAATGTGTGTTTAGATTTCAACTACTAAATGTTTAACTGTTTTGTCTTAAATATTGGTACTATCTATCCGTGGGCTTCCAGTAAACAAGGGAGACATTCAAACTGAATAACATCCAGTTCATGATTCAGGCCAGATATAAATGTAATTCAGAGAAGGATATTGCCTCTTTATTGATTATTCTTTCATATGTTCATACATTTGAAAGAGAGCTTTAAGTATAACTGGAGACTAATGAAATACACATCACTCAGTAATACCAAGTCTAGTGAATTATTGTCTATTTATTGGGTTGTATCAATTGACCTAACACAGCACATCATACCAACTTTTCCTTGTTTTAAAAAATTTGTAATTTTAAAGGACAACTGCCTTCTTATGTAAAGAATTTAGGTAGGGGTTTGAAAACACTCATCGCTCATCTAATTGCTTCCACTGAAGAGGATAGTGAGGTATTTGATTGGGTTCAGCAAAATATTATAAACTTCTGAAAGTGCTGAGGAATATAAAGAGTCCACCAGGAAGTTTTGCAATTGTTAAAAACCTTTACTAGAATTTTTGGAATTTTTTATTTTTTAATATTGTGTATATAACAGTGTGTTTATTATAACTGTTCCTTTCCCAGGGGCTCTTTTTTCTCTTTGTATGCTCTTCTGCAGTCATCATTCCTCTCAACTGTAAAAGCAGGTCTTAATATGTCACTATTGTCATCACTGATGCAAGACTTTTCTTACCACACATTTACTATGGAAGAATTAATGAAGTCTTAGCATCTCCATTGTTTATGCAACTGCGGTGTGTCCTCCTTGCCCTTTGGTTTATGTTTGTGCCTTGCCAACACATTGCATTCATAAGAAAATCATTAATCTATTAACCTTAGCATACCGATTTAATTTACAAGCTATAGTTAGAACTGGTTCACTGCAGCTGCATGGCTAAAAATCAGTTGAACCAACTTCTGAAAAATTCACGTTAAAAAGATGTTAATTGCTTAAGCTGCTCTCTGGCCTGTGTTAAAATATCAGATGCATCGCACCGAGGCCTTTCTGGACTAAAAAAGAGTGTCATTACCTATTTCAATATTTGCCAGTAAGTGTGCAATGCCCTGCCAGAGCTGGCATCTGTTATCCAAATGGGTCATCAGCCTGAACCCATCAATTTGACACATTCTGCTGAAAAAGCCATCACCAGCCCCCATTAGATAATGAAACACATCAAGGCTGTTCTTTCAAAATTAAGGAACAGTTTCTCATCTGTCAATCTGGACAAGAGACAGAATAATTTAACTTCCACTTATACATTAAATTATTAGAAGGATAATAATGGTGACATACCATAACAACCACATGATCTTTGGGGTAAGTAAATGTACTGTGCTCCAAAAGTAAGATAAATCATGCAGATTAAAAATATCTACAAAATTTAAATGCAATGGGCCCAATCTTCTGCTATCCTACCTAGAAAACACTTTGTCACGAATTCTGAAAGACAAAATCCAGTCTCATTCAGTCAAAGTAAAGGTCTGTTCAAGATTTTTCTGCACTTTGCAATACAGTGAGGATAAAAGGGTGTTATCAAATTAATTTCATTAGATTGCCATATAATTTTAGCAGTTCACATTTGATTCTGACATACAGTGTCAGAAAAAATATTTTTGTACCATTCTGGAATGTTATAAAGTAAATAAGAGGAAATATGATTTCCACTGTTTGAGGAAGTCATGGCTTCACTCACACCGTTTCTCCTTCCTTTGTGAAACCAAATTGCATTTGGGTCTTGGGGAAAATCTGAGATGGAGAGATACGATAAAAGTCAGTTTGTCAAAAAGTAATCCTATGACATCCCTTAATGATAAGAGGGACAACGAGAAAACGTTCATGAAATCTGGGAAATTATTTTAGGTGAAAAATAATAAGGATCTTTAAAAACTAAACAGTCATTCTGTATTTTGAAATAAAAAAATTTCAATAACAAATTGTAAAAAGAGAAAAGAAATGTCTTTTAAAGGGTTGCATAATCTAAGAAAACCACAGATTTTTTTTAGTTAAACTTTTCTGTTTAGTACCCAAAAGAAACGACATCCCCTCCCCAAATTCCCCTTTCAATTTGAACCACATACTCTTTTTTTTTCATCTCCTTAGCTCAGAGTAGCTGAATACCAACCACCAATTCTGACAGCAATGAAGTAAAGAGCGTCCAGTAAAAGCCTTACAATGGCAGTCCCCCCCCTTAGAAGCAGTAGAAGTGTTACAAACTTCAAGCCCCCATACTGCACAGTACTGGAGAGAGAGCTTATTTTAGACCCTTGTCCCTTCTGGTAACAGATATTTAATGTGCCCTGTGTATTCACACTCATGTGTATAAACAGTAAAAAATTGATAAAGAAATTCAGATGGATCTGTCTGCTGCTTACAGCATCAGGAAGAATGAGAAGGTTTCAGGGTCAGCAACAGAAACCCAGAGCAGAGGATAAGTTAGAGAAAGGAGGTGCCTTCACAGAATCACAGAACCACAGAAAGTTCGGGGTTGGAAGGGACCTCTGTGAGTCATCTAGCACTGGAGCTCCTTAGCAAGCAGGCAATGAAGCTCACAAAAGGATGCTGTAGATGTCTTTAGAGATGGGATGTGGGAAGCCACCGAAGTCCACCCAGCAGTGGTCTTGCTGCTCATGTATAGTGGCCATTTTTTGCTGTGCTCCTGTAGGAAAGCTGCTTCATGTCTGAAGAGCAAACACTGCCTGCTTATCAAACAAAGGGTGCATGACGTGTGTGGACCTGGAAGAAGGTCCATTATTTAATAAAAAATGATGCGTGTGGCAACTTGCAAGTTGTACCACAGGCTTATAGCCATATCACTGCAAAAAAATTCCTTATTTTTCCATGGAAATATATAACCAGGCCATCTTTTACATTTTTCCTCCACAACTGCCAAAGTCATCTCATGCTCCAAAAGCACAACATCTTGCTGGGGATGAACATAGAATCACAGATTGGAAAAGACCTCTAAGATCATCAAGTCCAACTGTCACCCCAGCACCACCATGACTACTAAACCATATCCCAAAGTGCCACATCTTACACGTTTTTTGAACTCCTCCAGGGATTGTGACTCAACCACTTCCCTGGGCAGCCTATTCCAATGCCTGACCAAAGATGGTATTGCTTCATTAAAGAAGGAGTGACAAATGGTCTATGAATCAATCCATAAGGTGCAGTCTACGATCAGGACATTCTCCTGTATGTGTCCCTCCTCCTCCCACTTCCACCCTCTTCGTCAGAACAGAGTGCTCCTTGTGAGGGCTTTTTAATCAGAAAGGTCTTGAAAGAAACACTAAATATGCAGTGAATCTGCCAAATAATTTCTGCCTGACGTTCCTCCAAAGTCAGCAATTTCAAGCTCTAGTCATTTTTGCCGAACAAAACCGCCGTATGCTTATTCTTTGCGATCAAAGCTGAATGGAAAGGAGTTGCTGATGTAATTGATTAACCATTGAAAATGTTGCAAATGATCATAGGTAATCAAAAGAGCTGACTATGGATATAGTGAAAGCCTGTCTGACAGCCTCTAAAGGATACTTAACTTGTAACTCTTGAGAAATGGTGCATGAAAGAAGCACACCTTGCTGACCTAAACTTTGCATGTTAGAAACATAAGCACAAAAATTTGAGCCACAACCTTTCAGTGGAAAGTCAGAGGCCAAGAAGTCTTGGAGGACATGATAATTCCTTCCCAAGCCTTGGCGTAAACGGTTAGATGATGCAGTAAGACAATTTAACTGCTAAACTGCTTGTAATTATTTACCGAGACATACTTTCAATTTGTACCTAACAGGTCTACCAGCCCCAGTCCTGACCCACAGGCCTTTTGACCATGTCGTCAGAGGAGAAGGTGATCTCTGTGTTTCTTTATGTTGCTGTGCTGGATTTTATGACTTTCATAATTTAGTAAGATTAGGTTTTAGTTTACATTTGAAATTTATCCTTTTTATGGATGTAGCACTATTCAAGACAAACATTTATTAAAATTAGTCCCCCTAAGTAAGACAGACTCCACAGTTTTTTAGTATTTGAAGTATTTCCATTGGATACATTCAGCAGCATTTTTGCACTCTGTTCCTGCGGTGTGCCTGACAATCAACCTTTACAAGTTTTTACTCCATTATTCAACTCCAACTGGTTTTAAAGGAAGAGCAGGCATAGATAAGCACTTTGCCTGAACTTCTGTGAAAATAGTAGGCCGGAAAGAAAAGGGAATCTAGAGTAGTCCAGCAGTGAGGGACAGGCAGTGAGGACTCAGCAATTTTAAGCTCTGTTTACCAGCAGCCGGTTCTCCAGTCATCACAGAGCTGCAGCAAGGGGAGCTGCTGTGGGATGGAGCTGGTGTATGCTGGGGGTGGGATTTAGGGGGAAGAGACATAAATCCAAAAGCAAGAGTGTTTCACTGGTTCTGTTGCTGGCAGAAAACTTGCTTTCATGACAATGACATGCAAGGAAAGAAACATGGCTATTATTCTATTAAGACTGATAAATGTCTGTTTCTCATTTTGAGATGAAAAAGCTTGACCTTGTGCCTAAATTACACATGATATGATCATATTACAGGTGATGTCATCTAGAAGTCACCTGGAACCTAGTGAAAGTCTGCAGTTATGCACAAAGATATTATCCTGACAATTCAAAGAACGTAGTGCCAGGCTACTATCCTTAGAAAAGTATAATTATTTTTCCAGCATGTGCAGCTTTCTTCCTTTATGTCTCCTTCCCACCATGAATATTTTGTAGCAAAGCAGTCCAAAAGATGACAATTCTCTGAAACAGGAGCTCTCTCTTCTTCATCCCCGAGCTTATTTGATATGAATTGTATTCAGCTACATCCAGCTCATACACCAGTGCTTGCCTAAGGCACTGTCTACTAAGTATTGCAAGTGGAAATGTCAGGATGTTTAGCATATGCTCTTCAGGGACAAAGAGATCTTTCCTGGAGCACTGATGAGTTTAATATTATTAATGGAGATATCTGTAGTGGAAATAATCTTCCAAATGCTTTAAATATTGAGCGTATTAAACAAAGAAAATAAAACATATTGAAACACCTTAGAAGCTTGCAAGGCAAATAGTAGCTCAGGGCAACAACATTTCTCATTTTCCAAGGATTCTGTAATGAATATGCAGATTTCTTTTGCATATCTACTCCATTTAAAAAGACAAAGCCCATTTTATTGTCCGAAAGGCATTTACTTATCAGTTCAAGCTGTCTGAATTGAGTTGAGCAATTTTAGCAAAACTTCTTTGCCATCTATGATTCATCTGAGCAATTCTAGACAGATTGTGCAATAATTTTTAAAAAGAGGGGGGGAAGCCTCACTTGTCTATTATTTTTGGACAGCTGTCTGGCATTACTTGACAAATAGCATATTGAACACATTAACAGAGCTGAGCGTGAAAAAAACTTCACCGAAGCCATACACTGAATGTTTTTCTGCCTTCTTGCAAGGAGATCTATTCAGGTCCAACAGAGGTGCGGTGAATCCTGGAGGATGGGGTAGGAATTTCTCTTCCCATCCACCAAGCAGCAAACCTAGAAGACTAGCTTAGATTAGAAGCCTATGTTTCTGGAGTCTATAATTAGGGGAAAAAAATCCCAACCATTACTGTTCGCGTTGCTTGACCACCCCGTTCCAAAGACTGTGCTGAGGGCTTAGCCTTTCTATAAGGCAGCCAGAGCTTTTTTTTAAGAGCTTTCAACATGAACTCATCCGAAGAGCTAGATCTCTCCTACAGGTGCTTAAGTAGTGTCTTACACTCTGCTTTTGTCTGTTAAGTTGCAGTCATGTTTACGGAAGAAATCTTACCGCGCCAAGATTTGATGCTGCTGCGATCCTAACCTGAAAAGAACTCCTTTTAGTTTAGTCTCCTAAGAGGGAGTGCTTTTTGTGTTACTGCTCACTTGGACGGCTCTCTGTAGACAAATGTTGACTTTCATACCACTTGGAGAACGGTAATAATTTCTGAGGCTTCTGCTCCTCTTTCAAATCTGGTTGAAACTGGACAGCAGATCCAAAAGTTCTTGATGTAAAATGACAGATGGATGAACAGATGATTAAGCAGACAGATAGAGAGCAGGAACACATAAGACTCGTTTCATTAGGAAACTGGACTGAAAACATAAGTAGCAGTGGGTACTTGGATAATATTCTTATCTTGGTTACCAATTGAAAAAAATGCCATGTTTTTGCAACCATTTCAAAGCTTGTAGATGAAGTCCTTAGTGGTTTAAACAGCAAAGGAAAACCCAAAGGAACATTGCTGAGCTTTTTTCCACCTCCTTTTTTTGGTCAGAATGTTACATTTTTATAGTTTGGACTATATTTTAAACCTCTCAAGCTAAATTCGGCTTGGACAGCCCTGGTAATTTCAATGGAGGATTAATGTGTGTCATTAAGCAAAGAATTATGATCTAGTGCTTCTCAGTAGCAACAAATGCTTGCTATGGCACTTCTCTGATGAACGTATTTTTGACTTACTGTAAAGCCCTTGGGCTTCTCCTTTCCTAAATGTATGAAATATACATGCAGGAAAGCTGAGAGTAAATTGTTGTGACTTGAGCTGGCTGCTACGTTTCAGAAGGAAAGGGCATTCTTGTTCCCAACCCTTTCCCTTTCAAGCTGATCTAACAAAAAAACAGCCCACCAGAAGGAAAGAGATGGGGGTATTTACTTATTGGCAAACTGATCCAAATCACCATGTCGTCTGACTGCCTGTTGATCTGTTACCAGGGAGGGGTTTGCTAGGTGCAGACAGCGTGGGCAAAAAGCAGAAATGCTCTTTCAGGTGGGTGAAGTACATTGTAAGTCCACACCTAGAAAAAATAAGTCCTGCAAAAGAGCAGTATAAGGAGAAAAACAGCTGGATGAAGCTGGAGATTTCCTTGCTAGATCATTCTGAACAGAACAGAAAACTCCAGATTTTCATAGCCAAGTGTGTCCTTTGAAATGCAGTAGGTCTAGAAGTCCATGGAAAAAGCTGGGCTTGGTACTCCCTGTGTAAGAATACGTTGGAGTGCACTAAGAAGTAAGTCCCCTCTCCCAGCTGTCAAAATGGGGACCCTAGTGCAGAGCTGGTGCTCTGTATCCCCCTCTTTGCCTGGAGGAATGCCACCTTTCCACAGCTGAATCAGCAGCAATCACACTCTGGAGCCGAGCAGCAGCAGTCACCGCTGTCCGCCTTACACTTGCATCAAAGCAGGGCACTGTTCAAACACACTAAGTGAAATACCAAGTGGTACGTATGCAAGGTCGGATTTGCAAAAGCTCTCTCTGTTAAACTGCTTCTGCTCCCTTTGAAGTTGGTGGCAGATCTCCCATGCATTCCAACTGGTCAGCTGGGACATTGGTCAAAGCTTTTAGAAACTCTATTTTATGAATATTAGAAACATGATAGAACCAAGGACTCCTCATCAAGCTCATCATACATAGCCTCTGTCCATCCTCTCTGTTTCCCAAATTACCAGTTTAATTCACCAGTTCATGCTAACAGACTGCAAAAATCTGGTTTCTCAAGCAGTCATGAGAGAGCCTGCAAATTTCTCAAAGCCCATTCATAACATACCCAAACTATTTACCATTGCCTCCAGAAAAGTCTGCTTTGGAACTGTATCATAAGGTCAAGTTATCCCACTGAAACACCTATTAGTATAAAGAGAATGAAAAAAAAAAAGAAAGAAACATGAACAAACCAACAGCACTAGCACAGCCTTGGAAAATATGAAGTCATAAGCAGAGTTCAGCCAGAGTATACTCCCATTAAACTTTGTTTAAGAGCCAAGTTCCACCCTGAGATATGTGTGAGCTGTAGTTTATTTCAGGGGGAGCTGTGCTGTACTTCATGTCAGGGCAAGACTTGGACACAAGTATGTATCTGTGACAAGTCAGAGAGGAGCAAAGCCCACATCCCTTCTGCATTTTTTCATTCCTTCTGTGTAGATGGAATAGAAAACTGAAAGAAGTGGATAAAACAGCTCACGCTTTTACAGGGCCTGTCTGTAAAATTTCATTCCTTCTTCCACAAGACCTGAATGCCTGTGTTTCTAAATCCACTAAGCTACTTTCATGAGGCGTGGTAGCCTTTTGCCATGCCCCTGCCACCATCAGAAGAGTTAAACACGCAGGCAGAAGGTCTAAGGCTTATCTTTCTTGCTGCTCTGCTCTTGGGAGTCCCTTTAGGAGACAGTCAGCAAAACTTGTTCTCTAGGATATGAGCATTATGAAGAAGGGACACACACAGCAGTCTGACTTCACTTCCTTAAAGCCTTCCACTAAATATTTCTGTCTGACAAGTGGGAGCTCTGCTGAATGGGGAGAGAAGAAGGAGGGGCAGAGACATTCCCTATCCCGCTTGCATTCCCAGACAGGGGCTAGGCATGTCAACACCCTTGTGCTGCGCTAAGTTGCATGGACAACTTCAGGCAACAGCGTTTATCATTGCTGGGGTTGGCTCCCACTGCACAGCTGCCTGTCAGAGGGGACAAAAGCATAAAGTCATGGCCACATGGATTTCTGCATGGCTCCTGGAGCCACTGTGGTTACCTGGGGGAACAAGGCAGAGGAGTGTCTTTATCCCCGACACCAGCTGTGCCTTCTTGTAATGCTGAGCTCCCAAGGTTGAATTCCTTCCACTACAAGTTAAAAGAGCTCATTCAAGAAGAGGGACGAGGGGGAGGTAAGGCTCCGTCCTGCCAAGCTCAGAGTCTGGATGCGAGCAGGTGGTTAAAATATTTCATATGAGAAACTGGTAAATGTGAAGCTTTTTATACCCCAAAGCAACCCATTAAACACTGAAATACTAACTCTGGCTCAAGAATTTCCTATGCCTCAGATCCCTAGATGGTTGCCCTATGCTTTAACTCTCCATTAGACATCTGCTACTGGCTGTAACAGGGAAGACGGACCGTCAGCTCCATGCTCACTATAACACTTTCACGGGCAGAGCTGAAAAAGCTTTTGAGTCCTGGTTAGGCAGGAACATCCAGCACCATCAGGATCAAACCTAAGCTGGCAACCACTTGTCATGGATTACTGCAGCAGATGGGAAGATGTGGCAGTGTCCCTGAGAAAGAAAGTCTGTTTTTCTTAATACTGATGTAACCTAACAGCCAGCTGGTGAGGGCCAAAGGAAACACACAGGCAGCCCTGGTAATGCCACAACATGGCTTCACTGTGCAATAGCAATGAAACAAAAGATGGGAAAAATGGGTACCAAATCCCATAGCTAGAAGATGGATTGGAAATATCCCAGCGAGGGTGGGGAATGGGAAAGACAGATAAGTGTGTCCTGGGAGTCTGGAGAGATGATATGGCCCCCAGCAAAAGCTGCTGTGCCATGGCTTTGAGCCTGTCAAGGGAATGTTTTTGTATTTCTTGCTACATCTCCCCTCACCCAGGATTATGTCCAGAGTGGGGGAGAAGTATTCCTTTAGGGGTATGGATACTCATACCCACAAACAGCAAGCTGTTACTTTGATGTGCTAAATACACCCCTCTCCTCTGGAGTGAATCACAGACACAATCTTTTATTACAGGACATGTGCTCCCCCCACAATGACTGCTGAAATTTCGTATCTGACAAAAATAGGCACCCAGACCTCCAAAGGGTGTAGCTTGTATTTCCCCCTCAGGCCACCTCCAGTAGCTGCTAGACTCTGCAAGGTCCTGAGGCTGGGCTGCACGTTTGAAAGGGAGGGAGATTTACCCAGCAATTTGGTACTCAGGTCTCTTAAAAACAGCACAGTGGAAGCAGCAATGTGGAAGTCATGCTCCCATCTGTTCCGCTACCAGCCTCTGGAGAAAACGGGACACAGGATACACTTCCTGTCTGGGGAAGGCTTGTAGCAGCCCGGGAGAGAAGGCATGACCTTATCCTTACAGGAAATGCAAGTCATGGAGAGGAGTAGGGGCAAAAAGTCCACGCTGCATTTTATCTTAAAAACAGTATTATGCGGTCATACATCCTCTTGTTTTCTCCCCATGTGTTTAAAGCTGATCCCTAGTTAGTTAGCAATGACACATTTTAAACAGTTTCATCCCTCTCTGCCACTCCATTGTTGCTCCAGTCAGTCATGAACTTTCTGACACAAGTCAGATGCTGTTGAGATGAAAGGTTTCATTCATCGCAGGCAATGGAAATCAGAGGAGGTACCCCGAGAGGAGAAGGGCTTGGCTCATGCTATGTTTCCAGCTCACACAAAAGGTTATGCCCCCAGGATGCAGAGATTAAGCATCTCACACAGAACGTGGAAGGAGGAAGAAGAGTCTTTTTCTGAGATTCACAGATTTTAATGGATTCCAGAAGGGGAAGTCTTTTACCAAGGAGGAACGGTGAAGTTCAGAGAAATGCAAAAGCAATTCTCTCCCCAGTCGCATTCCTGCCTGCCAAAAGTGTGAGGGGTGATTTACTCCTCGTTGGTACAAGGAGTCCCTTATGGATCATTAGTCCACAGGGAGAGAGGGCTCAGGAGCCATAGACAACTTTTTTCTTCATGTGCAAGAACCTTGAATCAGCAAGAAGTATTCTTCTTTGGGATCATACAGGATCAGTTTATCTTTATTTGTTCCCCACTACCCCCTGCCTTCAATAGTGGTTCCTACAAGAGCTCTAGTTACCACTGATAAATCGCTTTGCCTTCGTTAAAATCTGCGGTCATAGCTGATGAGGTTGCCCTGAGCTAAATCAAGGCATCTGAAGCAGAGTAATATTAAAAAGTGAAGATCTGAAATCAGCAAATTGTGATCCAAAGTCCAATGAAATCAATATGAGTCATTTCAAGTTCCAGGGTACAAGTATTTCAACACCACTGACTTTGGCAATGCAATAATAACTTGCAGCAAGCAATGCTTTTCCTGAGAAGCTCAGCAGAAAGGTGAAGGAGACACAAATCGTAAACTATTTGTTTGCATGCTAGGTGATAAAGTTTTCTGTTGCAGCTAGAGGTGATCAGAAAACATGCACCAAAAGTTATTGTAGGAAAGAGGTTAGATCTGGTGAATGCCTCTTGTTATTATGTTCTCATTTCTTTAGGAGTAATAAAATGAAAAATAGTCTCATTTTGTCTCACTTCGACTCTCTGAAACCACCTGAAAATATTTCCACAATGCTTCAGCTGCTAACTGAGGAACATTAAACACTGATTATATCTATTCAGACTACGCAGACATTTACAAAATGTCACTAGTCTGTAGTGGATGGCTTTTTATACTCTTTACCTTGGTGAAAAAACATGCAGCAGAGAACTGCATTTCTGTATTCAAATCTTCCAAGAAGCACTCACTCCATGCTCAGATTTGCAGGGCTCCACATAAGTCTGGTAAATCCACGTCCTTATTGCTGTAAATGACTTACAAGATCAGAAATGTAGCTGAAAGAGAAAACCCAAAGCTGGCTGGTGTCCTTGGGTTTTACAGCCTCCTGTGTCTGTGTGTGCATGCAGCATCCTTTATTTTTGCTCTTTGTCAAACATTGTGTCACAGAGTTTGGCTTTGACAAGTTAAAAAGTATGAAGATTAGGACAATTATGTTTACATGCATTACCACCTGCTACTTCGTTACTTCCGTGGTGCTTAAATGCTCAGGCATCTGGCTTTGAAGCATGCTACTGTTACTGCATTTAAAAACTCTGCTGGATTTCCAGCTTGCTCTGATCTCCACAGTCTAGAGACTATCTCAGAGAATACAAATAATTATGTTCAGGGGAAAAATATTTTCAAGGAGAAGACCCTAAAGTCCTTCCAACTTGATATTCCTTGCCAGCTGATGTCATACTTAAGACTGTTTTTTGCATTTTATCTTTGTGCTTCAGGAGGCCTAAATCTCTGCTGAAAATGAGAAACTTGATGAGGTAGCTTGGGAGGATGGATATGGTCAGTGCCCTTTATCATGAGCTCTGAAGTGCTAGATAATTGTTTGGTGATTTTTGTTTAGAAAGGAGATGGAAAGAGAGACAATTTATGTCCTGAGGAATTTACAGACTACCCAAAGCAAAAAGGATACGTTTATGCAATGGAGAAGACTGCTTATTGTTAAGGAATGGGAAGGATGCAAGAGGAAAGATGGTAAGAGCTTGCTATTAATCATGAGTAGGAAGGATATATTGGCTGGAGAGCTGGAAACAGAGGGAAGTCTTGGCCAACCCAGGCTATGAGCAAACCAGCTTCTTTCTGGGGCAGTACAACATCATCTTTTCCACCTCTCGCCACACAAAGCCACCATGCACCACTGCCTTTGTGGTAATGGCTTGGATTTGAAATATTGGGTTATTGGGTCAAGGTGTGTGATGATTAACTTGAGAAGGAGGGAGCATAAACTGGGGAGACATGGTGAGGTGGGTGGGCAAGTAAGCAGCGTGGGAGAGGTTTTTGGAGGAACCATATCCATCCAGCTCTACAAAAGATGAGTTAGAAGGTGATCTTTCATTTTTTTAAGAATAATCAAGGGTCCTGACACCAACTGTTGCTTGAGCTTTAGGTATGGAGGAGAAGACACCTCTCAGTGGGAGATGGGAAAGTGCCAAAGGCAATCAACAAGGCTTCAGAAGAATTGGTCCCTTTCCATTAGGTGGACACAACACACACAAGAAGGACCTGCAAAGCACCTTTCCTCTCCCTGACCTGGTGCTGTTCTTCTTGGCCATGCTGATGTTAGCAGAAGCCATTTACTCCACTTTTCTTCATGACTGGAGCAGGGATATGATGAGTAATAGGAAAAGCAACAGGGTGTGCAAAGTGCACTGAGTGGTTTTGAAGCAGAGTGAGAAAACCATGACTTCTCCTTGTCCCGAAGCAAAGGGGAAGCTGGAACGGAAGTATGGCTCTCAAAGGCAGTTTTGTTTCCTGGTCTGCTCTGCTCAACATGTTTAGCTCAATATCTTTTGCAGGGTTTTCTGTAGAGTTGCAGCCTAATCCCTTGTATATCCCCCCATTTCCATCGAGGTTTAATTGCCATTAGTAACTAGTAGTATAGACCTCTTTAAAATAAAATTCTCAATGAGTTCAGTGAGGAGAAAATTGGATTTCTACTCAACAGAGTCCAAAAGTCAAAGTCCACTGACGTAATTATGGAAATTCAAGAGAAAGAGACAATAATGAAGTCTTCCAATCATGTGATCAGGATGTAAAAAGCATGTCCCACATTATAAATAAAAATTTCTGTGTGATGACAGGAAAGATCTGGAGGGGGGAGGTGTTGTTTCACAGCAAGCTGTGAAGTTGACTGAGAAAAGAGAAACCAATGGAGAAGAGAAGAGGGAGGGAGATGGAAGAGGGGGGCGAGTCCCAAAGGAAACAAGGCCTCAGCCCAGAGGATGACAGGGGAAGATTTATGTCTTCCCTGCCTGTGTGTTTTTTCCTTCCCACTGCCAGGACTGTGGAAGGTCCTTGAAAGCAGAAAAGGCATTTAGCAACTGGGACCTGTCTGTGTCTCCTATGTTGAGATATGAGCACATAGCTGTGGGCTGAGAAAGGGACAGACAGGAAGGCTTAGGAGGTGCAGAGGATATCTGAACTAGATGACTTGAGAGGACAGGTGTGAGAGAGAGGTAATGATAGAGACTGGTCCACTCTCTGAGAGCATACTGGCATCACAGGTACACGAAGATTTTCATTTTCTGCTCTCTGTATTGAATAGGATAGGACTGCGCTCATGACACTCGCATGAACCATCACTAGTTAGAAGAACAACCTCTGCTAGCTCATGAGTACTGCTTATTACAGCCACAGGAAATAACAGACTCTACTTAACATGAAGATTCATAATAAATTAGTAAATTTCTAGCGCTAATACATGCTAACAAAACCTTGAAAGCAGAATTCAGCAATATACCCATATAGATCCCAGAAGACAGAAAAAAAAAAAAAACCCAGAGTGTCATCTAAAAGATACTTCAGAATTTTTGAAAATGTACAAAAGCTTCATGAATTCTTGGATGACCACATTTTTATGATAATTATTCACAATCCACCAGAAATATTTTTTTGCTTTACTCATTCATACATGTAACACTTTAATCACCTGTGGTTAAGAGATTAGTGGGCTATTCGTTTTATCTAAAAATTATTTTGTTTAGCTAAAGTTGGTCATCAAAATGTGCTTTTTTATCTCTTGTTATGTGACTGAACTTTTTGAAACTGCCAATTAGAAGATGAGAAGCATCTTGATTTTGTCTTAGTAAGAATGCTTTTTCAAAGAAAACAAGCTTATTTTTCTTGTGTACACAGAACAAATTTGCCTACGTGAAAGGATCAAGTTACCACGGAGTAACAATTCTGTGAAAGTTATTCCAGTATAAATTCATTTTCCCATAACTGTTTGAGGTGGACACAGAATTGCATAGTATGGTTGAACTGATTCTTGAATAAGTATTCTGTTTCCAGAGAAGAGTAGTTATTATTTAAAGAATAACTTCTATTTCATCATGAATATGCTAAAAAACTGTCCTGAAGATGTAACTACCAAATTCTCCCAGCACTGATGAGCTATTAGAGGAACAAAAACCTGACCAAATCTCCTGTCTGCTTGAGGTTTAAACTTGCACCGTTCACTGCCTGAAGAAGAGTGCAGACTTGGCCTTTCCTAATCTGGGTTCTCCCCATTTAAATAGCTTGATCCATATGGTATATCTACTTTCTCCTTGTTTCCTAAGTCCTTATCACTGGTTTTCTCTGGATCTTTGCCAATGTGGACACAGGTCCTGTAACTGTCTCCAAGATGGATTCAGGCAAATACTGTAGATGCTTAAATTCAAAACATGGAGTGATTCAATATAAATACCTTCAGGAGCTGCTAGGCTCTGACTCTATATGCAGTCAGCAGAGAGACACCTGAATCTGGCATCTGCAAGGGATAGCTTGCATAAGGCTGCTTCACTAATGTTTTACTATATCATATGAAAAGTATATTTTGTAACGTTTTCTAGCATCTTATATATAGCCCAAATCATCTTCTTGCTTTCTTTCTTGTTACTGAGTTTATGCCTCTGCTAGGCCTTCAAAAATCTAGGCTTTTTTTCTGCTACTTTTGAAGGTATCTATCATATAAAAAGGGAAATGTGAGCTTGTAGGTATTGGTCTGTGAATAGAGATGTAGTCAAGCAAATAAAATTCTCCATACCCAGAAGTCTGACTAGTGAAAAGACTTACAAGTAGTGAAAAGGGTGGTGTGTGTGTATATACGTGTGTGTCTATGTATATGTAAGCATACAGATACACAGAATATATATACATACACTCTGTGTGTGTATATGTGTACGTATATAAAGGATTCAAATCCATTTTCTAGGTTTGACTTAACTAAAATAGTCTCTGTTTGCAAATCTAAACACCTACACATATATAAAGACTTGATGTCTGATTCTGCATTGCTGTCACCCAGTCACACATGCTCTTTATAATGTGGACCACCTCATAAAGCTAGACATTTTAAACGTGCAGTCTGCAGTAAAATAGGCTTTTATCACTCACGATAAGACGGAGCTGTCTCAGGGTGTGTTCAAAAGGCCCCCTGCAACTTACTGATAAAAAGCTTAACTCCATTTCAAGGTTTATCTGAAGAAGAAAAAGGTAGACCCTCATGAAAAAAATGAAATTATTTTTTTTCTAAGATGAAAAAGAAAGTGAGAGGGAAGGAAAAAAATTGCTTTAAAACTTCAGTGCAGTAGAACAAGTTTAACCCATTGATATTTTAAGTGCAGTTTTCTGCTTCATCAGGAAGAACCCTGTGGTGAAACATATGTCAGAAGTGAAGATATGAGAAACTGGCCTCCTTTGCAGATGAGAAGATTAATTAAGAGAAAAATCACTTAGCCAGATGCCTCATTGGTGAAACTGCACGTGCAAGGTACATCTGCAATAAGGGAGCGGCACAACACAGTGCATTTGATTTCCATGTTAGCATTGAAGAGATAGGAATCTGGTCTGAATTAGATCATGCTGACTCTTGGAGAAACAGAGGAGTACAGATCTTGTTTCAGCTACAAATTATGGGCTGCATGTCTGCTATTACAGCATTGCAGTGTCATTACTTGATGCAGTTGAGTTACGGGTTACAAATAAATTACAGAAAGAAGACAGTCCTTTTCTCCATTCCTGTTCATAAATTCTTGGCAAACCAAACCTGATTTCTCCAAGTGCCACTTTTCTTCATTCGCCAAGTAGTTTTTCAGAATCTTTAGCAGCTGGTGAATTTTTCATCAACTCATTACTGGGGTAACACTGTCAAATTAATTTGACTTAGGAACTTCAGTCTTTCAGAAGTAAGTAAAACACAGTCTGTCTGCTGTCCAAATACTTGCCCAGCTAAGGTGTTCATGTGTTCTTGTCACTGTGTCATCTGGGTGTCCCCCAATTTTTCATGCATTTCCCATCACAACTTGGTTGTGAAGCGAAAAAAATGTAAACAAAGATCCTACTAGTGCCAAATGCCGGGTTTAAAAGTTTTCTGATCTCTCTGTGGGAAACAAATAGGCCAGTTGCTAAATGACTTCTGAGCTAGACTTTTTTCCTAAGTGTGCATTACAAAATTAGAGTGGGAAGCAAAGAGCTGTTGCCCCAGTGGGTCTACTGGAATCAATACTAACTCCTGCCTCCTGGATGCTATAAATGCCTTCCTGTAGCCAAAAGCTGCGTCTCCAGCAGTGCCCCTGGAAAGTAGCCATTTCCCTCCTACCTGTAATCTGTCCTCTCTATGTAGTCTACGAGCCTTTGGAAGAAAGGGTGCCTGTACAGCACCTAGCACAATCAGATCCCTCTGTTTGCTTGAATTTCTCTATGCTATAGGAATGCTAATCCCTCCCTAACAATAGAGACAGGCACTCCACAGAGCAGGCACACAAACAGAGTTTCATAGAGAATGCAGTCCCGAAAGCCGGTTTTACAAAAGGCTTTGCTGATTGGACTCAGTCATTCGAGCAGTGGTGGATACAGGGTATGTTCCACAAGAGCCTAGAAAGAAAGGTGCAGCAGTATCAGCAAAGAGATGCAGACAGCACACATTATTAGGCTTAAGCACACAACCAGCCATAACCTGAATCTTTAACATCTGTTGTGTAAATCATTGGCTTTTTTTTTGCTTTTTCTTTCTATTTGCTTTTTTTTTTCCCCTCTGTTTTTGTGAAAAGCAGTGCGCAGAAATGCTGAGAACTGTGTATTTTAGAGAAGCAGACTCCTACTCAGGTGGACATCCCCCCCATTCCCTCCAGCTTAGTGATTTGCCAACATTTCTGTCGTTATTCATTGAAATTTCAGGTACATTCTGAGCCTTTCAATTTGCAGACTTTCATATCAAGATCTCAGGCAATGAGGGTGTGGGGGAGAGCCCTGGAGTGTGAAGCCAAATTTTCCAACCAATTCACATGCACAGCAGTGGGAGACGAATATACTAGCAGAGGCATTCAATTTACATAAATGCTTGTGGGACATGTTTTGAGAATTTTGTGCTAAAAATGAGAGGTTATTATAATCTATGGGTTTCCTTGCTTATAAAGCTCACAGGTTTTACCAGTGAAGACCAAAATATTCATAATCAATAGCCTCCATTTTTGCTTATTAGTTACTGTCACAGACAAGCACTTCTGTTGATTAAGGACAATGAAATCAAATCTATTGCCAAGGCAGTGAATAACATGATTGTAAGTCTACAGGGATCATTTGCATCTTTTCACAGGCCCTGGGTGAAATATAAGTGGTATTGCTCCAGGAACATTTAAAGGACCAGTTTGCAGACCCAAAATATATCTCATAAAGAGTTAAAGACGGGGCAAGGCTGTTCTCACAACCAGACTCGCTATTCACAGCTGTAAGTCACTTTGCCTTTATTGGGGGCCACCTTTGCCAAGCTCTCGGCCTCTCTGGAGGGGACAGACCACGCATACTTGACTCTTTTTTTCCAGAAGCCCTAGCTGTCATTGCAGCAGGTGCAGAAGCTGGGCATGATGGAGCCGGGACCTCCTGCTACTAGGACAGAGGCAGCACCAGGGTCTGCTCCCCCTGAGCAGGGCAGGGCTTGTACCTGGGCTACTGCTGAACTACGGCTGGCAATGCAGAGGGAAAGCATACAGCTCATAAGGCTCACCTTGCTTCACCCTGCTCCTGAGCCTCTTCCTCTCCCTGCGGCTGGGGCATAGCTTGAGGTCTTGTCTTGCCTCCTGGTTTCCTTTTGGGCCAGTTCTTCTACATAGCACAGACTGTACTGCTTCCCTATCCAGCCAGAGGGTAGACTTTATTTGCTGGTAGGTGGTGAGGAAAAGAAGCCTCCACAAACTGTTCTCCTTAACCACTAACTCCATTGACAGTTGGCATTCGGAATATAAGAGGCCCCCAGCATGCCAAGTACAGATTAAAGCCTGTAAGGCGCAGAGCACCTTCTCCAAGGGGATGAACACCTTTGATCCCCAAAGATGGCTTTGTATAGATCACTGCCTTGCCAGACTTAACCTTCGACCCAGAGATGTTTATTTGTGTGAATCCTTCACCTCATTTGTCCCATTGCCTCAGAACTGGGTCGCTGCAGTCTAGAAGGAAGAGGACAAAAACTACAGTCTGAACAGAGATTGCCAAACCTGTGGAATTCTTCAGATTTTGTAGTAAGTCAGGCAGCTACTGCCTGTACATCTGAGCAGAGGTGGGAGGAAGCACATGCATCACCAGAAGGCGATCCATTTAAAAGTGATGCATTTAAGAATCAGGAAGTTCACTTTCATGCTGTCAAGATAGGCCACTTTTCTGTAATAATAATAAGGAGAAAAGAAAAAAAGAAACTGATCATATATTCACAGCACAATATTGTGTTGAATCTGAGCCAATGAAATTCAAGCCCAACTCCATTTTTGGCTTTGGTAGCAGACTTGTTTACTTAGGTATTCCATATTATTCCAGCCACAGACAAATGTCCATTAACAATGAAGGATGGAGTAAATATACACACACTGCCTAACATCAGCAGGCTGAATTACTGGCTCCATTGCCTGTCAGTTGAGTATACAGAGAGCCCACTCAGAGCGATGGGATACCTGAGTTGGGCATGGGAAGCGCCCATGGTTAGATGGTATGGTATCCTCTTATAGAGGCAGAATACATTTGCAGGGTTCACAGAATTAAATGTTATAATTCTGAAACAGTAGTCTGCTCCCACCTGGATTGCCAGGATCATACTGTATTTGTAGACTGAATAAAAACTCCTTATCATTCATGAGCGAATACAAGGAGATAAGCAAAGAACATGAGCAATTAAGTAACTTAACATTGTTCAGTTTACATCAGTAGGCAGCTGATCTGTGGTCTCACCTGCAGGTACTCAGCAAGGAATTAATATATTCAGTATAGTCATAGGTTTTTGCAGATTCTTTATGCATTTTCACACATTTTTCAATGATTTTCACTATGGTTATGAAGCAAATTTGTTTTCCCAATCACTCTGCCTCTCTAGCAAACATCTGCTGTCCCTGCTGTGCAGTGCCTGTCAATACACTGATCTTTCAATATCTTGTTTCTTGCAAAAATTGCTGGAATCTTACTAAGAAATAAGGTCCTTTACCCCAAGACCTAATCTCAAAACCTCAACCATTATAAATACAATGCACCAAACTTGCATTATACAGGAATATAGTACTATCAGACTTCCTTCTAATAGAATTTTCTTCTTAATCTGTAAATTTTATCCATGTAATTTAAAAAAACAAAACAAAGACAGACTGAAGCACAATGCAGGAACATCCTGTCTGAATCAGTAAGGGAAATTATGAGGGTAAACAAAGAACAGATATTCACTATTCTTCAGTCAGAATACTTCTTCTAGCTGGATTGCAAGCCATTTATTTTCACTGGCCATCATATGATCTTAAAATGATTCAAGCTGGAAATTCCTGCCTAGATTTTGGAAAAAACAAGAGAACCTGATGCACCAGCCTTTTTTCATTATGAACAGACAAAAGGCCGCATGGGGTATTAACTCCTCATGCAGGTCCACCCTACAGCCTTCTGTGGGGTCCTCTGACAACCTGGGTCTGTCAGAGAAGTGATTTGTAACGTATCTAGGACTCTAGAGCTGGTCCTGCACCTGTTACCCGGCCAAGCCCGTCACTAAAGACACAAGATTGGGTCTGGACCCTTGTTGATACTGCACGACCAGCAAAATGCACCTCAATGAGTCACAACCACCCTTCTACACACACTTGGAGAGCACCAATGGACGTAATTTACTCAAGCTTTTCCAAACCCAAAGTCTCAGAATCTGCAGTAGCCTGCATGTTTCTTTCCTATCGATAATAGAAAACAAGATGTAATAGAAACAATAGAAACAATCTATAATATTCTAAACTGCTGAATAAAGTAGAGTAAAATACAAGAGAAGGCTAGCATCTAATCTTTCTTGTTGGTTAGAACTTGCAAAAAAGATTAAAGGGTAAATAGAAATTGCTGGTTGGGATTCCAGAGATGCTGCTCACTGTGTCATTTCTGCTGGATCAGCCTGCCTCATTCAGAGCTTGGGAAACATAGTCAGTGTCAATAGCCATACAGAACAGATATTCTTACAGTAATCTCTGGATCAAATCCTGAACTGCAGGCAGCTCCCAGCAGTGCCATCTGTACTTTCTGCGTTCATTAGTGATACCACGGTATGATAAACAATTCTACTACTGGAAGTTTTTTTATTAAAAATAATATAAATCTACTGTCTTGAATTAGGAAAGATTATAGTAAAGCCATAAAAGAGATATGGAGCTACTGCAGCACTGAAAACTCAGAATTTTACATTGACTTTTCTCAGCTTATCAAATCAGAATCTATGCCCTTCCCCTCCACTTTGTCTTTAACACTGTTCCAAAATGAATGCTACCACGCTGCAGCTGAGCCTCCGTGCTCACTTGACTGTTCGGGCCAAATTCTCTCTTTTTAAATTTACTGAAATATGCGGAGTTACACCAGCAGAAGGCTTGCCCTCCTGTACCCTGTCTTGCTGAAAAACTAATTTGCTTGTCCTTAAGCTCACGTTTCTAAATTTCCAGCAGCAGAAACGCATTGTGGCTTTAAATATAGCCTGTCAGTTTGTGGCTTGCGGCTCATATTACACACAGACAGCTTGAGACTCTAAACACAAACTGGGCAGCACCATTAATATCTTAGAAAATCGTCAGTAAGCTTTCAAAACGCTCTATATTTTCATTCCTAAAGGCGGGGGGAGGGAAAAACACTCAAAAGAAACTTTTCTAAGCCAGGGTTGAGGCGGAAGCGTTACTAAGTTTGCTCGGTCGTATTTAGGAGCTGGAGTTTGCAGAGGCTGGTTCAGTTCTTCACACACACACACACACACAAACACGAAGAATAAAAAAGGAAAACAGTTTCACCATAACTCTTTTGCTTCAGGATTAGTCTCAGGAGGTTTTTTTTTTTTTTCATATGAAACACATTACACAACCTTTTCTTTAAACAGCAGACTGGTAAATCCACTCTTATTGTAAGGAGGAGGGGGATAAGGGTACTCACGTGGTTGAGATGTCGTATTGTTTTGGTAACTCATAATTTATGCCTTTGAAAAATGCCTTATTTGTGTTGACAGTCTCTCTTCCCTGCTCAGAACCGACGGCGGGATTGAACAGAACAGCTGGAAGAGCCCAGGAAAATGCTCCTCTTGTTCGGGCTCTCCTTGCCTGGCTCCTGACCCCTTTACAACTGGAAAAGGAAACAGCACATGTGTCATTCTCTTTTGCCTGTGTAGCTCACATGAGCGGGGAGGGGCACCAGTTTGCAGATAGCAGTAACTGTATTCAAGTTTTGCAAGTTGGATGTATTCCACCCCTTTGCTTTTACTAGCCAGCAACCAGTGGAAAGAAAATGTTCTTTTCATTCTTAGCCAAATCTAGATGCACCGATTAGATTCGCTTCCCAAACCCCTACCCACCACCCCTGATATTATTTAAAGTGCAAAATTTGCTGCTGACTCCCTTCCAAAAATGCCTGTCATCATGGGGTTACATTAAAAGGAGAGCTTTCAATTTTCATTGCCTGGCAGCATCCTCACACTCACAGTCTAACTGATTCTGTCCTTTTAACAGGTGAAAATTGAGAATGTCATTTGCTGTGTCAGAGTAGTTACGTCAGCGTATAGTACGAAACTACAGCGTGCTCACAGCAAGGAGGAACTTGTGGATGCAGCACAGGCTGACGAACAGGTAACTCTAGTCATGCTCTGCCACAGGCTTCTCATGGCACCTTGGGCAAAGCACTTAATCTCTGTCTGTTGTTTGTAGACTAAAGATGACACAACTGATTACCTCCCAGTCCTAGTATTTTTATTTCCATCTGCTGATAGGCTTTGTTTAGAAATAGGATATATCTATTGGTCTGCATGGATTAATTTACTCATACTCTGCAGTAAGTTTTTCAGCCTGGACTAGGCTGCCAGCTCCCTTGTTTATATTGATACCATTTAAATCTGCCTGCTTGGTATCTGCATACTATACTGCAATCTGTGGTATGTAGTTCTTGTAAGTGTGCATACAGTCAGTTTGTGGTTGACATGGACTAGGACTTCTAGGTCATACCAAAACACAAGTAATTTATAGCGCATATGTCTTAGACACTAAGAAGAGTGGATAAAGTTTCCATTTCCCTGGTCTCTGTGAGTCAAGATGAATTAACCGCCTGCCTGGGACAGCAAAAACACAGTAACCATTGGAATGGAAGTGGAAAAAAACAGAGTCATGAAATTCAGGCTGAGACTCATCCTGTTTTGCAAAACTGTTGCAGCATATTTCTGTGAAATCATCTCAGTGACCTCCTACAAGAAATCAATGTTATGAACCTGGTTCATAGTATTTATTTAGTAGCTATAGAATGGAAAGAACAGTGACTTATTTATATGCCAACAGCAAATAACATCTTGTTTGTGAGCAAGGATACCGTAAACGACTTCGGTCAGCGTTTTCCACACTCTGGGCTCGTGCTAGAGAGCCCTGGAACATTTAGTGATAGACAGAGCAAAGCAATGCACAAAACAAAGAGGGAAAAACAACAGCAAAATCTCCTGACCTTGTTCCACCGGCTTCGGCTCCATATTGCAACATTGATTTACACCAGATAGCTTCTCTATGAAAATACTGATGGGCATGTTATCTACTACTTCTTCTATATCTGAAGCACAACATGCACAGGTAAATTTGGGGGTTTCTGTCCCGGGGAATGAGAATTTTTGTCATGCAAAGTTATGATGTTTAACTATTTCACCATCCTGATCCCTAAAAAATTCAGAACCGCTGTTGAGAGGAGATTTCTCAGCCGCTGCAGCTGAACTGAAGGATGGAAGGTATTGATGCCTTCAGTATGTCAGTGCCAGTGGTCTAGACCCTTCCCAGGAGTTTTGTGGTGGACTATTCAAAATAGCATACATGCATCCATGTGGGCTTCCCTAAACTGAGCCCGGTTATCTCCTAGTGCTTAACCCTTTCGCATCTGTGCAATACTTCCTGCGTCTGTCTTCTTTGTTCTTATTAAGGCTACTCTACTACCACAAAAATCACTGGGAGCGTTATACCCGAGTTTACAAAAGAGGATTCTGGCAGAACCAAGCCCACATGGGAAAGTCCTCTTTAACACCTTGATGTCTTCACTTTTCTTAGGACTTCTTTCTTTGCTTATTGAATAGACTGGGATTCCTAGGAAATCAGAGAGCCATTTCCCAAGGCTGTCGCTTGCCCTCAGGCAGACCATTAAAGAGACCCTCCTTGACCTTTCCCACTCATCGTTAATGGGAAATATGTGAGGTTGAAGAAGGAAGTGAGCACAACAGCTCCACACAGCCCAGCACACTTCCGGAGGAGCCTGAGACCGGGGCACAAAACAAAGAGGAGCCAAGTGCCCTCTGCCTGCCCCGACTCTCAGCCGGCTACCCTTGGGGGACAGAAAGCACCAAAGGAACCCAGGGAAAAAGATGGGAGTGGAGTGGTGGTGGGGGAAAATATGTGATTAATTATTAATTTCCAGCTTGTCTAAACTCTGTCCTAAACTTTAAATACAGTGGTTACTTCTGCCAAAAAGCATCCCAAAACAGGCGAAAGGGTGAAGATAACAGCAGGGTAGCTGAAACCATTTTTTGTCTTCGGGCTCTGGCATTCATACAGAATCCACCAGACGTGGGATAACACAGGTATGCTGGGAAGTGTGTGTGTCAGCTGTGTGGCTTTCATCAGCCAATTACTTGATCTTGGGGCCACCATGTTCCCATTAACCTACAGAAGTATTGGTTTCCTGCCCTGGTGAACACTTTTGTAACTCCAGCCTTTGAAAGCTCAGAGTGTTTTTCTGAGCAAGGAAAGCAAGATTCCCTTTTTGTCTCAGTAGTGCTTTCAGATGTGACAGTCCTTCCAGGTCCGAGAGTGTTAGCTCAGAAGTGGGACCTCTTTCGCCTCTGATATTGCAACTTATTCGGCTCATCCTAAGCACAGCTATATAATGAATTCATAGTCAGACCCACACAGTTGTTCTCTTTGATAGTATCTTTCTCCAAGATAAACGATATTTCACAGTCATTCAGGCTTGGCAAGCCGATACCTCTTGCCGCAGCTGTTGTTCCCAACAGGAAGGGAGGGTTTAGGCTGTACTCGAAGGAAAATAAATAAATAAACCAAAGAAAAAAGTCTCTCTTCAGGAAGTTATGCCTGACAACAATAAGACATCAGGCTAGAAATCCCTGTCTTCGCTGGATTTTCATGACAAAACATAATGCAAAATCTGTAATCTCAGCCTGTAAAATCTGTGGCAAGGTTGAAAGAGGCTGAGTGGAAAACTCTCTGTAAGCTTCTTCATTGTCAACCCTGAGCAGCCTCCCAGCCTCCAAGAGTGTGTTTGAATCCACCACCTGGACCTTTGAGGAGAGGATGTAACATGGGCTGAAGCAGTTCTTGCCTGGTTGCAAGTTCAGGATGGGCCTCATGCCCGTACTGATGGCCACATTTGCGTGAGCCAGCAGTGAGTCCCACCAGGTCGCGTGCCATGGTCATCTGGCCAGCTGGCATGAGAGATGGTGTTGGTTTTCTCCTCTCCTCTGCTGGCTATGTACTTCAGGCTGTCTTAAACATGTCAGGCTGGTGAGCTATGTGTGGTTGGGATGGATCCCAAATTTTGAAGACTTTCTGCAGGTCAAGGAAAGATACAGCGATGGTGCAGAAGAAGTCAGGCTGAATTCTGAAGGAGGGATACTTCGTATGAGAGATGATTCAGGAAAAGATTTTGCTTTGGACACCCTGTGAAATACCTTTTTCTACTGATTACCTTCCGCTCCATATCTGGAAGGAATAATAGTCTACTTATTTGCTACCTTGTGCAGTACAGTCTCCCCCCTGACTTCAGTCCTCTTGTTTCCTTCCTGTTTTCCATTTATTTTTGTGCTAAGAGGATGGGGATTACTGGCCATTGACTGCCCATCCCCTGTGTGTGTCTACTCAGGTCTCTTGTAATGTCATGGAGAATGAAACCTTTGTGACCATGCTAAAGGGATCAAAGTAGACCTATTACCCAGGATGGACTATGATGCTAGTGTAACTCATGTTTTATGTGGTGCCACTCTGCGGCCAGTGACTGTAAGTGCAACCAGCTTGTGAAATCCTTGGGGTACAGAACAGGAATTTTCTCTCTGCGGCCATAACAGTAATTGTTACTGAACAAGTTCTTGACCCTTGCATAAGGGCAAAAAAAATCCTGCTTGGTATCTTAGGCATACATCTTTATTTTTACCACCCCTTCAACTTCGACCTGAACCTTTTAGATATATTCCTATGCCCGGAACAAAGCGTACCCACTGCTTTGCCTTATCTCACAACTATTTGCAGTTAAAGGTTGTAGCTTGCCTGTTTGTGTCTAAGGTGTCCCTCCTTAGGCTGTTTGTTTAGTTGGGGCATGTTCTTTTCTATTTGCATCTGCAAAGCATCTGTGTTCTCAGGGGAACCTCCAGTGTGACTACAATGCAAATCGTTCTCAAAACATGCCATCACTCTGTGGAATGGAAGTATAAGGAGACTCTACATCTTCTCTACAACCCTGTGCTTGGCTTTCCATGAACTGTAGTTTAATTTAATGACACCATGGAGGGAAAAAGGATGTCAAGAGCTCAGTGGACAAAGTGTTGCAGATTCTGTGATTATCTGTAATGTTGTCATGTTCAAATATCAGAAAAAATGCCTTAGAGCCACTGGTTCCTGCCTCCTCTACAATCTAATACATGACACCGCAGAAAATCACATCATCTGCTTGTACTTTAGGTAACTTAACAGGATGGTGACACGCTGTTTGATAGTGCATGTTTGGGACAGTGGTAACACAAGCTTGGTAGGCATGGAGGGGGTGAATCATCCTATCAGCTCTTGCTGAGTTTAAGAAATCTGAGAGCTGGCTTTGGTACATGGATTTCTCATAACAAACGAACTAAAAGATAAATAAAATAATTATGCTGAACTTTAAAACAAAATGGAAGACTTCTCACACAAAACAGAATTAAACACTGGAAGTCATTGTTCTTAGGGAATCTGGTGTAGTTAAACCTTCAGTCTGAATGAAAAATATCATTCTTGTTTACATGGTTGGAACCATATTCTCTGTAGCATATTTTCAGTAAGTTTTTATTTTTTCTAGGTTGTTGTATAACTCCAAAATGACTGGAAAATTGAAAGTGAAGAGTCCTGATGCCCGTGGGTGCTGGTGTGCTTTGTTACCCAAATGTTAAATTATACTTTCACTGCTAGTAAAGTGCAGGTCAAAACTCTCTCAAAAATTGCTTGTCCATCGTCTGAACCGCCCTTGTGTAACATGAACTATGGTCTTGTTTCAGTCTGAACCCTCTGGGAGGCCGAATCCTAAGCTGTTTTGTACTTCAGGAAGGGATTCAGCCTCTTTTCTACCCTTTCTAGTCTGGATGGATCAGGCACGGGTGGGACACACCCTAGGTTGAGATCTTTCTAATCACAATGTGAATGCTTGGACCAAAGCAGTAGCGAAGGTGTGTCCAACAAAGGTGTTGGATAAGCGTGTGTGCTTTAAATCCATTCCTGAGTCTGCTTCCCGCTTTGCAGCAACACAGAGCCAGCCAGACACAGTCAGACTGGCAGAAGACATTTCCTGAAATATAATAACGCTGAGGTATTTGCTCTCATTTTTAGCTTGCATGTACTGTCCTCTCTGAAGAACAAGACATCAGAATAAGACTACTCTCTTTTATAAGTGCAAGAGCAAAGAGCTCTTGCTTCTCTCCCTCTTCTGTACCTGTAGTCAATCCACAACTGGCAGTCTCTGTGCAGGATTGCAGGCTAAATTTACTCAAAGGTACATATCCTACCAAATTAACGCTGTCCTGGTGATTTTTACAAGCACACTTTATAATAACTGTGCTAGATATCTTTCTCATAACAGTCTTCACTTTGGTTATCAGATTGCTTTCCACAGCCTTGGATCAATTATAAAATCAGAGATACTTTGGTGTGGAGTTTAGTGTTTCAACCCACTGTCTGAGCACAAAGCTGGCACGTGAAAAAGGCATAGCTACTTTGAATGAAACTAGGGCGCCATGAGGATGTGTCTGATGCCTTCAAGACCCTGTCACCTAACACTGCTCCTATCACGGCTTTAAAAATAACTCCACAAAATTCCTTGCCCAAGGGAGACTTGAACTTCATTTTTCTCATGAGTCACGTGATTTCAGTTGTTTTTATTTTAAAACAACCTTAAACTCTCATAGGTTTTTCTTTCATTCTGCAAGGTCTGAGTGATCATGAAGATGTTTATTTTTACTGACTTAGTCAAGTTGTTTCCTTTGTAAGCGATTAACTAAATAACTAGAAGACATCATCAGCAATCCTAATGGAGTTCATTAGAATTGCACGAGTAACTCAGAACCGCTGCCAGAATAAAGGGCTTACAAGCAGTTAGCACAGATCTGTGTCCTCTCCAGCTCCTTCAGGGTGTGTTCTCCTCAGATTACTGTCTGTAGTGTTTGCAAATTCTTAGGTTCCTGGAGACCATTCTCAAAGTGGCAAGTAATTAGCATATCTTGCATGCAGGCCATCCCTTAGGACCATGAAGATGAAGTTTGGGAGCTCCCCAAGCAATGAATACTTTTATGCTGGTGGTATTGGGTTTGGGGGTTTTTTGATTGGTGGTTTGGGGTTTTTCTGTTTGTTGTTTTTTGGTTTAAATCTTATTCTAAAAAACTCACAAATCAATAGGCATAGGATCCAGGGAGCCCTGGCTAAAATCCTGGTGTAAACTTATAGCTATAGTAGAAATAATTTTTCATTATCTGCTCACTGGTGTACGCTAAGGAAAAACATGTATTTTGACCGCTGCCATATGAGCACGTGTGTCTTCCCAGCACAGTCATATGACTGGATTTACTAATATCCTGCAGACAGTTCCTCCCAATGCTTTCAAAAGAATATTCACAGGAATTCAGCAGATGAGAAAGTGACTGTAAACCAGAGCTCCAGGGAGGACTCTCGAAGCCAAAACCAAGCATTAGACATGTGATTCCCCACTGCCTGTTAGTGAGACACAAGTGGGTGCCTTATTTTTCCTTTTAATTTTAAAGCAAATTCACCCACCCCTGCTTAATGGGCAGTTTGTAGTTCTCTCAAGTAGTAAAATATTCATCTCATTGAAGTGAGATTCCTAAGCCACTGATAATAAATTTGCTTTACGAGCTTTGCACAGGGAGTGGGTGAGAAAGATTTCCCCAAGTGAAACTAAATGCACTGTATGTGGCTATCCTTGAGGTCCACTCCCCTGTGAGTTCAGCTAAAATAGGGTATGGTCTTAAAACCAGCTAATCTGCTGTTCCTTTTATTTATGCTGTGTAAGTTTTATACAAAAATGGATATAGCTGTCTGCTGTGATGGGAGTAAAAAATTAGAATGGTCTATTCTAATAATAAATTACATGCTGATCTTTTTTTTTTTTACTGCAGCAAAGGCAATTCAGCTGTATCTGATTGGCACTACTTCAAGATTTTTGACTTTCAGCAGGAGAAGAATATGCAGCTGCAAAAACCAAAACAAAGCAAAAAACTCTCAAACTGCACATGCTGGAATGGCGACAAGCCCAAGTGCACCAGCTTACCAGACCCTCTCACAACTCGTCGGGCTCTGGGACACGCAATGAATGATTTTGCTGACTAAATCATACAATGAGTTTTGTTTTGTTTTAATGCAGAGTCCAAATTTTTCATTCTGGATACAATGTCAGACTTACTTGAAACTTATTTAAATGACATGTACGAAAGTGGTTGAAAATTTCAGCTGTCGATTCTGCAGCTCTCCTGCAGACTTATTTTTTATTGTCCATGTGTTCCTGTTGGACATGGTAGGCATTAAACTGCAAGGAAAAGGCAAGATGTTGAAAGAGAGTACATAGCGATTATTGCTTTCTTGTAGTGAGCAAACTCTACAGATATATACATACTTCACTATTAAATCTGCAATGCTTTATTTGAAAATGGTTTTCTTCCTTACTAAATCGAAAGAACTGCCTGGGAAGTTGTCAGTCGGGACAATAAACATAGCTACAGGAAAAATACCTGAATGATCTAAACATCTCTTTTCTCTACCAGGTAGATTAATATGAATTTTGGCCTGTGAAGTCAGGGTGAAAGGATGTGACAGAGAGAGTTAAAGAAAGGATTTGGTTTAGATCAGAAAGTTTGGGGAAAGATCTTAGTTCAGAAGCCTCTAGGATCACTGGATCTTGTCAGTTTTTTTTCAGTCACTGAAATAAGAGTGGTGGTTCTGTGTAACACTGGTGCTACACTGCTGATTTGTCTCTGGAAGCCCAAACCCACAGTAGGAAAGCACCGAAGAATGACCTTATGGCTACCTTGATTTAAGAAAACATAAAGTATGCTCTTAATTTTAAGCACTTACATAGGTCTCTTTTCAAGTTGAAAGCATGCTTAAAGATTTGTCTGATTACTGAAGGCTTCCTATAAATATTCATATATGGACATTTCTCTATCACATCACCCAAATTAAATTTACTAATTATACTCAAACTATATGATGAGGAAGTCTATTGAAGAAACTTTTTAAAGATAAGGGGTTACTGTCATTTTATGTAGCTTCAGTTGTTGAGATATTAGTCACATAATCTATTCTAGTCTTCTGCATTCCCCCCAGAGTCAAAGGAGGACATAGAGGTTTCCCAAAGGTGATTCATTCTCTGTCTAAAATTAGGTGCCATGAACTACATCAAGTCCAATGATTTTGTCTTCCCCCTAAGCAAAAAACAACACCCTTCTTCGCTGAGAACCAAACATAAAGGATGTTGCAGCATTTCTAGAGTATTTAAATTTGCTGTTTGTATTCTGGCACCATTTCATGCTCCTCACAGAGGCCATTCGTCTTGTACTTAGAAAATACAAATGGACAGAGTCCATTTTACCATGTAAAAATGATGGTATGCTTTGGAATATTGGGAAATCAGATCTTCATTTAGTAAGTGTAACTGATTATATGCACCATGTAGCACTCTGTATCAATATTCCATCATTTGAAATTTCACCTGCCATCATCTTCAGCTGTTTTCTTTTTTTAACTTCAAGAAACAATTGTCACATATGCTCTGAAATGCCCTGCTTGTAGTTTAAATGAATTTAAATGAAGTGGTTGTATTGCATATTATAGATAATGCCATAAAATATTTAATTGCTTGAAAAGTACAGTAATTACAGCCAAATAAATTTTGTCTTATTTGGTTTCTTTTACCATTGGTTCATTTTTTTTACATTAATTAAAATCCTGACCTTTTGGCTGAAAACCTCTGCTGTTTTCTAGTCACTGCAGTCCTTGTTAATATTTGCATCAGTGAGAATGGTTGCTCTCAGCTTGAATGCATTCTGAAATTTACTCAGCAATATTGTATTAGTTCTATGTCAGCAGATATTTAGAATGCAACTTTAGATATACTTTTTGATAGTGAGATGGAGGTACATAAGTTCTAATAAAAGAGTAGAATTTTTTTCAAGTGAAGCAGGTAACTTCTACTAAAGAAGAGTACTTGCAAATAAGTTACCGCTCTGTTTATCATACATCAGATATAAGACCGTCTTCTTTCAAGTTTAGAATAGGGAATAATCCCTAGGAAATTGAATATCACTAGCTAACATTAAATAATATTTTTTTCTGTAGTACCTTCAAAGTTTCAGAGTTTTGCTGTACCTAATAGCCTAAAATAATTAATTTTTGGACTTTGAGATCACTTGTTAGATATCTGTACAAATACTGCTGTGTGCTTTTTGTAGGTGCAGAAATAAAGGAGAGAAAGAAGTGTTTAAAGATATTTAGGGGATCTGGGCCAAATTCTCATGTAAGCGATCTATCTTAGAGTATCTTAGCTAAAATATAAAACGGAAAATAAAATGGTAGTGTCTTGCTAGTGTCTGATCTGACTGAATAAAGTACCCAGATATCGTCTATGTATAAAGCCATTGTGATTCATAATTATGTTTGTTTAACGTGTTTATGATGATGTTTTGTCCTCTTAAGTTATTAAAAATGTGCAATTGACCTGAAAAAAATCAGAAACATCTCCACCAAATAATGTTTTTTTTTTTTCTCTCATGTTACCATATACTTTTTTTGCTGCTGCCTCCAAACCATTAATCTTCCCATCTAACTTCTCCTAAATCATGGGTGATCCAGCACAACTACCCTGCTGTCAGTCCAGCCCAGAAGCGGAGTGTGTTAACAGTTGCATCCAGTTAGCTGTACCTCATAACAAATTAGCTGTGCATGTATATGAACAACCTAACCCTGTTGTAATCATGTCAGTTAACATTTTTATATTGTCCACTAAAGTCAGCATTAATCTAGTAGCCAGTGCAATGGCAAATTGCATGGCCATGAACAACACTTAGATATGAATTCCACACATATACACACATACAAACACACACACACACACACACACACAGATACACACAAAGTATTTATGTTTATAGTCAGCTTTTTAACAGTGTCAGGTCAGTGTCTTTCAAGTTTTGGAAAGTATGTGGAGAGATTCAGTAATTCTATTCATGGGTTTAACCTACAAGCAGAAGGAAGACTCAACGTTTCTAGCAACTCTCCACATTCGGCTACTAAGCTGATATCACAAAATTGCAGTTTGCTGGCAGAGAGCTAAAAACTATTTGGATTCCTTAAAGGAACAGAAGATCATCTACTATGTACTGACATAAAAGATTGGAAATGTTGAGTTTTTTGATCACTGCAAAAAAAAGCTTTAAAAGCATCCTGCACTGCAAATATTATCTAGATGGAGAAACACACCTATTATATTGATATATGAAGGGTTTTTCTCCATTTAGAAGTCACATTTTCAAACTAAATCAGGTAAAAATCTTGTAGCATTTACATCCTGATAGTAAATATGTGGAAAAGTCTGTCGGACTAAAAATTATGTCAACACAGTCTCTCCTTGTAAAATGTATGCCAGCACAATGAAAAGTCACTGCATGCCCACTTTACTATTAGCTGATGTCTTTGCCACAGATAGACATTGATAACTCTTGACTTTTTTTTAGCTCTTGGCTGTGCTGAGAAGTTGTCTTCCACTGGGGTCATGGCATAGCACTGTGGTTAAAGTTCATTGTGGACAGTTGAAATCACTGATTTCATGTTCCTGGAGTGAAAAATCCCTAGGAGGACTCCAAGTTTCTGGGTAGGTACTCTGGCCACTAAATGATTTAGGTTCTTCCTTGCTTTTAGACTATCAGACGTCTGTTCTGAATAGTGCATTGTGAATGCAGAAAGTTCACCATACAGGACTATATGGCTTCACATTTGGACTTCCCCTGTGTTCCACAGTTTTTGTGATGTGAGATCCATGTGGGAATTCACTCTTTGTGAGAGGGTCTGATCACTCCACAGAGAAATGGAGGTTACCTGCTGAAGCAGAGAAGGAGGAGTATCTCTCTTAAGTATGCTAAATTGCCTTTTGGTGTCATTAAATTTTACTCCATTGACTGTACAGAGACTTTTGTCCCCTTACATAGGCTGTCTGAATTCCCTGGGAAGGCCACTAGAAACTAAATGTGTCCTGTCACTTGTAAAAACAATCTCATCAGCTGCAGAGCTTTGTAAAAATTCTGAGATTAACAACCAATGGCTGAACTCACCTCTTGTGGAAAATGTGGTGGCTTAAGCTAAATTCCGTGGTCTTGTCAACATTTTGGAAAACAAGAAAAACCATCATGGATGACCTCTTTCTTTTCCATTTTGAAAGCATGGAAGATAGAAAACTTTAAATATATTTGGTTTATGATTCATACAAGGCCAAGAACTTAGTGCAGAAATACCTCTGTTTAGCTTATCAAAAAGAAGATCAAGAGGTAATGTGATTATTGCTTGCAAGTATCTCCATGGGAAGGAAACATCAGGTACTAAAGAGGATTTTGAATCTAGTGGAGTAAAGCTTAACGAGAGTTAACAATTGTGCGCTTAATCTGTAACAATGCAAATGAGAAAAAAAGACATAATTTTTTAACAAACAGGATTTGGAACAAAGTACTGAGAAAAAGTATGAATTTTTCTATTTCTTGAAATGTTACAGACACTTCTCTGGAAGATTTATGAGTGAAACAGAAGTTATTAGTTCAATATCATTCTGTGGCCTGAGTGGCCTTGAAGATACTGATCTGTGAACCAGCCAATGAAAATCTGTGGCCTGTAAAGGACAGAGTATATGACAACATGATCGTGATGTCTCTGCTGTCCCTACAGGCTGCAGGATGATGAAACCATCTGTATTAGCTTGCTCCAGTGTTCGCTGTTGTAGCACTGCTCAAGAAATTCACCGTAAACCACCTCCTTGGTTCTGCCTTAACGTGTATCTAAGTAGACTTGAGACTCACAAATTAAGTCCTGAGCACAGAGGGTGGGAAGTGTTACCAAGCGAGCTATCAGTGTGACATTTTAAAGCTGCTGGCTGACTGCAGAGTGATATGCAAGCATATACATGAAGCGTATGGGGAGGCAGGAGACATATATCAGAGACAGCAGCTGGCATATCAGGTTTGGGACAGCTTCTACTGGGAGAAGAAAATAGATTGCAATTCCAGGCAGAGTGTCTTAACTCTTCTCTCCTTGCCTATGGAGATTTTTATTTCTTGTATTTGTGCAAGCTGAATAATTTATTTCCAGGATTAGCCCTTTTACTGTATGTTGCTTCTGGTCTTAATGTCCTGAAGCACAGCTTATTTTGTGTTATCTCACTGTAAAAGTGGGATAAACCTATTGGATTTGCTCTTGGTACTTTGAGCTCAAAAGAGCAGAGTAACTTTAGATTTATCACTATGTAACTGAGACTGATATTAGGTGTTAAATTTAATATAACCCTTCCCTGTACAAAAGAGAGAGGGCCAAATTCATTACTGATGTAAACTGATAGAGCTCAGTTGGAAATAAAAGAGATTCTGACCTGGGGTTCAGAATGCTTAAAAACTACCCAGAGAGAACAATTGAGTAGGAGGATATATTGTTTTCTACTTTATTCCATGACTTCAGCACAACTACTTTTCTCAGCACGAGCTCAAGTCATCAAAGTTTCTCACTGTAGAGTCATTCACTACAGGCTTTGTCTGCTGTCCTGCTGTGGACGTTAGTGTGATGTCATGAGATCTCTCGCGCCTGCAGTTGCGGCTTCTAAACAGATTGGTGTCCCCTGGAAACCATGACATGTTTGTCCTTGAGATGTAACCTCTTTTTCCCTGCTGTGACAAAATGTGCTCTACCAAAAATAACATGCTTTTTGTTGCTTCCCCAAAATGCTGTCTAGAGGCTGTGGCATTACCAACAAAAGTTATGCTGACAAAACGTATGGCAAACAAAGGGGTCAAGGATGGTTTTGTGCATGAAAGTGAGAAGTAGGAGGTGATCATATGATTTAGTAAAAGGTAACAATACAAAAAGTAGTAGTAGATGAGGTATTGTAGTATGTAGTATTGTAGTAAACAAAAGGAAATTAGGTAATATTGTAGAACAAAGATGACATGGGGAAGAGCTCTAGAAAAAGGAGTAGGAAAGAAATTCTCCTTTCCTTTAGAAACAGGCAAAGGAGGAGCAGAGACAGACAATGACTATTCTGTCAAGAATAAGGGTGCAATAAAGTAAATCAAGATACCTCTGAATGAGACTGTCTGTCTCTGCCGTTCAGAGTGTCAGGGAGCACAGTATGTGTGCCAATACTTTGTGGAGCTCTTCCAGAAAGGAAAGAAGCCCTGGAAAAACTTTGTACTTTCACAGCTGTATTGCTTTTGGACATAACAAACTAACTAGATTTTCATGTCACATCCTCCTCACACAAAGTAGATATTTTCTACATCCCCTGTAAAAGGTCACCCGTGCGATTCAAACTGGTCATCCTCCTGAGCACGGTTCAAGTAAGTGAACCACAAAGGCAGCCATCCCCTTATTTAATGTAATGAGAAAGGCAGTTTTGTCTTAGAGCCAAACTTTATGGGTAGTCATGCACTGAACCAAATCTCCACTATCTCAAATACCTCTCAGCAGTGAGAACTGGGGTCCTTCTTCTTTGATCTGACTCCAAGGAACGCAAAATACACTTTTTCTCCCCTCCTCCTTTTGTTCATAACTTGCGCAGTTTATGCTCTGTGTCTGGTCTGTCTTGCAAATTGTTGTCACCTCAAGTTTCAACACTGTCAGAAATGTTTATCTCATTAGAAGGGCTGGAAAAGTAGTGCAATAAAGCAGAATTAAATTACTACAGTAGCTTGGGTATTAGTGACAATGTAGGAAAATAGTAGCAACATGAATGGCTGAAGAAGTTTTACAGCTCCCCAATGCCCAGCACTGTAGCAACTATTCAAAACAACTGTTATTTCTTTTTGGTGTTTGCTTTTAATATCTGGTCGTTTTTTGGCACCAGATTCTTCCAAACCATGTACTAATGTTGCTTCCTTTTACAGTCTGTGAAGTCCTCAGGAGTCCTCGGGTTTTCTAACGTCTGGATCCTATTTATGAGGCATCTGTTTTCAAAGCTGAGGGCACCTGTTACTAAATTCACGCAGTTTGAATTATATGATGTGCAATTCTACTCAAGTTTCTGGAAGGAGCTTGCATCAAAGCAGTGCAATGTGCCCCAGGACAGGCTGGAGACTCTGGAACCAAATACCACCCTCTTGGAAAACTGTTCGTAATATAGTGCAGGTGGTGATTTGCCACTACACTTCAAAGGTGTTTGACCAGGAGGGGAATATATCCTTGTGAGACAATGAAGAAAAAGATGGAGACCAATGATGAACAGTCACTGTAAGCATTTTGACAGAAAGGAGGCTTCCAAACCAGCAATATCAATGATGAATCCAGACTGCTGCTGGTGGATGCCCTCACTAGGAAAAGGTTGCTTTGTCGAGGTCAGGGCAGATTTTGCTGTTTCTTTATGCAGAGGAACCTGTTACAGTTTTTCATATATAGATATGGCATTGCTCATCTAAGTGTACCAATAAAAACTGTCTTGGCAAAAAAGCTTGAGTCATAATTTTCCTTTTGAAATGTCTTTGATTCCTCCTTCTCCTGTGATACATATTTTTCATGTTTTTAAAACTCTTGGATCTTGATAATGTAATACCAAACAATAAGAAATTCCTGTAATGGATGTCTGTGCAGAAATATCTGAAGACAAAAGAAGTAAGTAACAAGACCCCAAATCAATGAAAACTTTGAGGGTAAGATTCTGTCTGTAAATACGGCAAAAATTTATCTTATCTATGAGGTTTGCTGATACAATAGTCAATTAGGATATAACAAGCAAATGAAGTAAATGTAATTACATATTTTATGCATGCAAAAGAATAGTTGTATATGCACATCAATCACCCAACTCTTACTTTTCTGCACATGTAGGCCCTACATATCACATTCACAGTGGGATCAAATTCCAGTTCTGAGAGACTTGTTCTTTCTTGTGGTATCATCATCTAGAGGCCAGAAGAGCAGTCAGCATCTCTTAGCATGTATCGTACAGTTCAACCCCTCTAGTTGCTGAAGACTGACAAGTAGTCTGCCCACTCATATCCCACCTGACTAGCTACAGATCAGTCTTGTCTGTAGTCATAAATTTGCACTGTGGTAGCTTAGCACTGTGCTAATGGTCATTAAAATTTACAAAAGCCGAAGGCTCTGCTTGGTGTCTTTTAACACAGTAAAATATGCAGTCACTTCATACGAACAATGTTAAATATCTGGACAGAAAGACACTCAAAGGGAATGTCCCAAAACACAAGGAGTGCTGAAGCTCTTTTTAATGTTTCTTGAGGATTCTCTAATGTGTTGTCTCTTTGGTGAAGTTAGCTGAGTGCTTTCTGCCTGCTTGCAGGATGTCCTTGGAAACGAGAGACTACCTCATTGTTTTTTCCTGTTGAAGTAGACACACTTTAAAAACAGAAGATCTTTGCTTCCCGTACTTTTTTTGGAGATGATCCATGAAAGGAAGGACCAACATTTAAGTGGATTCCCAGAGACAAACCAGCTGGGCCTCTCTAAAGAGCTGCACTTTCCCTTAAGGTATCTGAGATGGTAGTGAAATCACCTAGCAGTTTCCTTCCTAAGTTCAACATGTTTATTCTTGTAAGTTTTTTGGAGTCTTTCCCCTTTTCAGACCATAAGGCTGTTCTTCCTCTATCCATTTGTCTATCATTGTCCACTAGTTATTGAGGCCTAGCTCTGAGTTGGATGCTGTTAGTGGTTCTGTATCCATGTAACACAAAAATATTGAGTAGGATGTAGTTATCGTATTGCTTGTTCAGAGCCTCAGCAGTTACTTTAACAGAAACTGAGGGCTTTTTCTTCATCAAGGGCTTGTTTTTCTGCTTTCTTCTGATGTATTACCATATGCTTTCTGAAGCCTTGGAAATTTATCTCCTCACCAGCTTGTTGTTCCCCAGCTAGCCTACACCATTTGCAGTTATCTGATATTTTAATTATTTCAAGGAGTACACTTAAGGTTTGACTTCTCCAAACTGAGAGTCTAATTCTGCATATCCTGAGCAAATCCTGTTTTTTTCGAAAGAGCTGCTATTAATTGTACTGATCCGGAATCAAGCCTGAGAAAAGTATGCATAAATAATGACAACCCCTTGCTTTTTGTAGATCCTCATGTTGTGTTTACCAGCAATGATATCTGTGTACTTGCAATGCTTAAACGTTACGTCTTTGGACTTCTGCATACTAAGCCCCTGATCATTTTTTTTGCCCTCACTGATCTCCTTGGCCACCTGCCTATGAGTAGCGATGTATTAAAGATCCTGCTGAAATTTGTGTAAGTCACATCCACTCCCCTGTATTTTCAAGGATGCTGTATTATGCCTTCAAAGCCATGCATTAAGTTACATTCAAGTGCTGTACACTTACAGTTCCTTGCCTGATAAATGCCTTCACTTTCCTAGTAACACATCACTTCAACTGAAGTTAGCAACTCAGAAGGTTCCTTCTGAGAGAAGTTAATCATATGAACTTATAATTAATGTTTTGTCCTCTGTGACCTAGTTTTAAAAGTTGGAAAAGTCACCTTATCCATCAAGGTCTCACCCCTCTGTTGACATTTAGCAGAAAAGGGAGGGGTTTGAGCCCTTAATACAGCCTCCAGGTCTCAGGGAATGGTGGCACTTCCAGGGGCCATGTTTATTCCCACCAGGTCAGCAAAAAATAGTAGGACAACTTCGCAATAACCTGGACACAACTTCTGTTTCTGTCCGTGGATTGTCTGGGACATGTCAGCTCCAAGCTTTGTGCTGAGATTCTTCTTTTCCAAGCTTGAATATGTGCAATGTTGATGGACGTACTGATCACATTGATTCCTTTAACGACTAAGGGAAAGCAGTAGGTGTTCCCAGGCCATGATTCATGTACTCGCTTTTAAACATGTAATTTAGGCTGCGACAGATTGCAACTGAGAAATTCCTATTTCTGTCCACTCTCCATAAAGGCAGTCTAGACTACCTTCATTAGATAAGGATTCTAACCCTGAAGACTTTACAAGTTAGGTGACACGCATCCCACCGTCTGCGACATGACTCTCACCATCTGTGTCTATATTGCTCACTACTTTTTTGGCAATAGATATAATAATATAGGCTAAATCTACGTTAGATGCTGCAGTAGGTGTTCTGAATGTGTCTGGAAATGTTAGCTAGGATTCGCAAGTATGTATACACAAATGTATAAGGCACAATAAAACCACAGGGAATGGCACATTACAATAAAAAAAAGGTTTTATCGGATTATGTGTCTTTGAATAATCTAGATTTCAATTCTTCATTCTGCTCAGTTATATTGATATCTCTAAACATGATATTGGTTTTGATTTCTTCCCCCCCCCACTAAGTAGCAGATCCTTATAATCCAGGAATAACAAGACAGGGGGAATCTGGCATGGCTGGGCAAACATTTTTGTAAATCCAGGAAGAAGGAAATGACTGGGTTCATCACTGGTGGGACAATACTAGGAAGCTATTTATGTTCTTTAATAACAACATACATTTTCCCAGGCCCCAGGAAAAATGAGATGATGCTTTGTGCACTTTGTATCAGCACAGCAGCAAAGTGAAGATTCAGGAGAATTTCGATCCGGCAGACTTGTGGGCAGGCAAGTTCCTCAAGGAACACTGAACAGTCAAGCCTCATAGGACATTTTCCTGTTCCTGTCTTCTGTCCTCAGTTGTGGAAAAAAATGTGCTAGTGATGAGACAGCAACAGAAGATTGAGGGAAGGAAGCTGACATTATGAAACTGATATCCAGTGGATATCAACTGAGAGAAAAAGCAGTGATTCAGTGATTTCATCTTTAAACAAAAAAATATTTTGCACGTAATTCTGCAGGCCTATAGTCCAAGTCTTTTAACTTTTTCATCAATAGCCTGCTTGATGCAATAGAAATTGTGTTTATTAAAACTTTAGAGCATAACCTGGGAGGGACTTGCAACGACACTGGAGAAGGGGATAAGAATTCAGACTGATTCTGGTATGTTGGAGACATGGTTGGGAAAAATCTGGGTTGACGTAATATAAAAATAGAAAGTGTGAGACACCAGAGGGAGAAAAGGAAAATCAGTGCACAAACAGAAGATGGGAACAGGTAACAGTTCTTCAGAGAGCTGAACAGTTGTAACAGTTGAACAAGTCATGTCATGTTTATGATGTCATGTGAAAAGCAAGCATATAAGCAAGAGTATCACCTGTAAAATACAGAAGGTTATCTGAGCATTGACAAGGCTTTAGATGAACTACGATGTATAGCTTTCTACACTACACTGCAGAAAAGACATAAAGCAATTGAAGAGAGCTCAGGGGAGACTGAGCAAGTGATCATTGCTCTAGCAAATACGACCTATGATAAAAAGTTGGGAGAAAAAAATGGTGGTTTAGGCCACTGGCCTGAAGAAAAGAAGCCTGAGTGTAGAAATGTTCACAAGTATACAAATACATATAAAGCTGCCGTTTTCCACGGTTGCAGAGCCAGGACAAAAAGTAACAGGACTAAAATGCATTTCCAGTCTAAAGGTCTATGTAGCTACCTGAATATGATGCCACTATGTGATGTGAGAGCCCATATTACACCAGTTGGTGTTAATGGAGAAGAAAAGGGCTTCTTAGTCTGCCACTAATTCCACACCTAGGTTCGGTTCTAAACATTTTATTGTCTTGGCTTAGTTTGGGCCTGAAATAATGTTTATGCTCTACCCAAACATCTAGAATGATAAAGAAAGGAAAAGATAATAATAGGAAAAATTACAATATGAGAAGAAAGCTTAAATAATCTTAGTTCAAGACAGAAAAAATAATCTTTTCAGCATGAACATTTTGTCATTTGCATATTTGTTTAAAAGAAATAATTTCTCCCAGCAGCCAGTTTGAAGGTTTAAAAAAACCCAAATGTTCAGTGCTCCAACTGTGTAGTATCAAAGGAATTAATTAGTTCCACTTGGTTAATTAATTTGGTTTGATGGACTTTAACATTGCAAGGCAGGGTGGCATATTAGATTCCCTAGATATGTGTTAACTAATAATAATGACAATAACACAACTCCTGTGTTTCTTTTTAAGTACTTGTAGAGAGTATTCTAAAGCCTTAATTTAGAAGTGGACATTTCTATTTGCAGGCTGTAGCCTGCAGTAATTTATTCCGTAGTTTGGAGGGTGAAATGGGAAACTATCACAAATTGTATTCAAAATGAGATCCTGTCTATGGGAGGTGGGGGAGATGGTACTAGTATTTATTTTGAAGAATCTCTCCATGTCGGCAGGAGCTCTGAATTTTGTATTTGCATTGAGAAGAAAACACAATGCAACCAAAGCATAAAGATAGCAAAAATCACTGGGATAAAGCCCGTTTATCTTAAGCCTTCATATTTAAAAGCTATCAGAATATTTTCCTGCCCTTTTTGCATTTCCTGCTCTCTGATCTCTGACCCATTCTGCACCATAGAACATCTTCCAAATTATTGTTGTTGTTGTTGTTATTATTATTATTATTGATATTATTAGTAGCTTCACTATTTGCCCTTGCTCTTTTCTTTACACTTGAACTGGAAGCCCTAACTTTTGTCATGGTGAAGCCCATATACAAGGAGTCTGAAGTTAAACCAGAATAAGAACAGTAGCTGGAATCATCTCCATGGGAAAGGAAAGGAAGGGGTCAGGGTGATGTCCTGGCATCCCTAATACCTGCACTGGCTTCTTCCTCTCCTCTTATGCTCCACTGAGAGGAGCTTTGCAAACTCTGAGGCAGGAAGGAATCCTCTGCAGCCACTTCTTGGCTCCTGATTAAGAGGAATGAGACAGCAGTGCCTGGACAACCAGATAGACAGACAGCCAAAAATGTCCTTACCATTTTGCCATCCCAATTTCTTCCCTGTGCAGCTCTGGGACCCCAGCCAATATCAGGTCCAAAATGCTAGGGTGAACAGAAGGACAGTCATCCCATATTCCAAGGGATGCAATGGGCTTCCTTCACAACCACATCCCTGCTCACACAGGACAGCAGCCCATTACTGTTGCAGCCCCATACAGCATTCTGCTGGAAGACATCCTGAGGGGAGTATCACAGTGTCTTTGTTTTTTGTTTGCTGTTTAGATATTTTTCTTGACAAAGAGATAATGGCTTGCAGAATTCAGACCTGTGTTTTCTCTCTGGAAAACTATCTCCTTTTCTTTTCTCCATCCCTAGCTCTGGTCTTAATTCGTTACCTCTCTCCATTGCCCGTCATACCCTTTCACCCAGTTCCACTTCTTTCTGCTCCTGTTTTCTTATTCCCAAGAAAAAAGTGAGAACTCTTTGCATTCCCTCAAGCCTCCTTATTTCAAGTCTCTCAGCCCCTCCCAGGGCCTGGATTTTTCTTCACAGGAGAAAACAAAAGGTCTAGCATCCTTCCCCTATCTCTGAGTTATGGCATCCTGAAAAAGGCAGGCTCAGATAAACATATATTCACCTCCAGTGCTCCCAGATGCATCTCAGACAGCCTCCTTTATGGAAGCAAGATAAACCAATTTTGTGCAAGAGATGAATATCTGTAAGCAGCATTAAGAATAAGAGCTCTGGTCACCAACAGGGTATAAGAGATTGCTTAAGCCCTCAGCTTCTGTCGCAAAGACTGCCCTCTCATGAATTAGAAATGCACTGGAAGACTTATGTCCTTCTGACACCGTATTGTAGCACAATATATCTTTCAAAAGTGAAAAGGCCAGGAACAGAAAGATAAACTCACCTTTATTACATGGGAGACTTTCAGGTAGCCTCCGATGCAGATCTAAACATTAGGTAGGTGGGTGACTCACCACAAAGGCTTGTGAGGGGAGATTTTAGTTCTGATGTCCACTGCGCTGAGTGAGTCCTGCACAAACACTGTTGAGGAAGAGGATGCCACACATCGCACATCCACAAGCCCTGGTCTCAAGGGACTGTGCTACAGGAAGGAAAATACATTCCAGCAAAGGCCTGGTCCTGGAATCCTCTCTTTTGCTCTTTCCCTTGCTTGGGAGCATTTTCTGTCACAACTAAGCAAGACCACAGCACTCCTGCTCTTACTAACACTGACTGGGAATAAGGGATATCCCTTGTCGCAGTGGCTGATGTAATCAGCAAAAGGGCTGAAAATCCGTACTTTATGGCAGAAGGTGGTGGTTGTGGTTAAAATGAGCCGGCAGAGGTGCAGAAAAAGGAAGTCCAGGGAGGAATGCGAGCATAAATGTCCCAGTGGGGGACTAAAGGAGAGATCCTGGAGTCTGAATGTCATTCAGTTTCTCTGCGTTTTCTTTTCTCTCTTCTGTGAAAGAAAAATAAAAAGAAAAGAGAAAAGAAAAAAAAAAAGAAGAAAGAAAAAGGGAAAAAGTTACACTTGTGATGGAATCCCTACAAAATCTCCAGGGCACCTGGGAAGGCTGAAGAAAATGTTTTTCTGAGAGCAGAGAGAGGTACACAAGACTTGGTTTTGTGGCATGAACTTAACAGTGAAATTTCAGCAGTGAATTCCCTTTTCAAAAGGTTCAGGCTGTTTACTTTCATATAAGGCTGCCTCTCCTCTCATGTTATCACTGCCAGAGATCAAATCCTGAGCCAGTAAAAAATAAGTGTTATTTTAAAGCTATTTATATTTCCAGGTAGGATTTTAAGGCAGGACGTGCTAGCCCACAGAAGAGTCAGTGAAGTGCAAACTCTTTCATATCTAGGAAATGAGTTGGGTCAGGTAGGAATCAAGCATTGTTAGTGCCTGGCTGCTGATGGCCGGTCTAGGTGCAATGACTTCCTTGCTCTGACTGCTCTCTGGTGTGAATTAATGTTGGCAGTTTCAGCCAGCAGAAGCAACGAATAGGCAAATTTGGCTCAGTTGTGTTGTTCGTGGCTCTGGATCTCTAACACCTGTGGGACTGGTCCCTGGTCCCAGTATGTTGGTCCTCCTGGTCCCCTGGTTCAAAAAAGTCAACACAGGTATCATAATAAAAGCACATAGTTACCACTGCCAGCAAGCCTCTTAGCTTCCTTTTTGGTAGACTAAACAAGCACATGATCCTTTAACCCCTCTTTGCAGGTTGTGTGCTGTTCTGGTAGCCATGAGTGGCTTGGTTTTAGCTACCACTTCATAAAATATAAGAATCTCTTTTGATAGCTGGTTGATGGTAAAATGCTAGATTATAAAGGCAAATCTGAGCTGTGGATGGTACTGTAGAAAGTTAACACATAATATCACCCGCTGGGCTCAGCTGGAGTATTAGCTGAGGATGGATTAATTTTACACTGAGTCAATCTGCAAATTCTCTAAGCAAATAAAAATGCTGTGGCATTTATATTGTATGTGTGTTGTTCTACAAGATATTCAGGGTTTTCAGGTACAAGAAGGAAAGAAGTGAACCTAGCGTTTTTCCTTTAAAGTGCGATGGTCCTATTGTTTACAGTTCCTTTTTTATGTTATTTAAAGGCAATTTTCTTCAACAGCTCACTTGTGAAACCATTTATTCAGGACGAAACCATAACACAAAGCACTGAGGACAAGGCAACCGAAATGATCCTCCCACTCTCTCCCTGTTAGCAAGGATATTGGCTTCTGATCCACATTATAGCCTTGGATATCTCGCAGACAGTGTTAGCATTCTGGCTTTTGTGGTGCAGAATTGACATTTTTAAAAAGACTTCAATTAAATTTCTTTGAAATTTTCTGTTTTAAAAACATGATGAATCAGACTACTCCACAATGTCATTTTACATGTGTTTTCTTAAATCAATCTTGAATCTTAGATTCCTGTCTGAATGCATGAGTCATGATTTGTTTGACTTTTTTAACAAATGTATTCTTTTCTTCATTATTTTCTTCTTTTCCAAAATAACTGCCAAATCGTCCTATGAACTCCTTACTTGACCATGTGTTTGTTCATTTAGAGATGAGGGAAGTGGGAGAAGGGAAAAATCTTCCCTACTAACATCCAGTCTTAAATATTTATATTTCTATAAAGTAAACCAAACATGAAAAGAACAAACTGTTTAAGATTAATACCAAAAAAGTCCAAAGGTTTTTAAAACATATTTTAAAACAAGATATTTTCCATTGGAAACTGCAAAACCAGAAGAGTGTCCAGCAGTGTGTCACAGTCTAGAACAGTGGTGGCATCCATGAAACAAAAACAAAGCAAACCCTTCATCAACAGCAAACTAGACTGCAGAAAATTCCCTCTCCACAGAGTTACGCTAGTCTTTCTTTTGGCACTGTGGATACGCTGAGAGAAATTATTCAGTGAATTAATATTTGAGGAAGCAAGAAAAAAGGCAAGGGAGAGTAAACCAAGAAAATAACATGCATGAGCAAACAAAAAAGTGCCCTAATGGGAAAACAAATGTTACTCAGTTGACCAAATTTGGCTTCCATGTGAGGTGGCAGCTCTGGGCTCCTGCTGACTTCACAACTCAAATGTCAGCTTGTGTCATGGGAAGCAGCAGCCCTGCCTCTGGTGATGCCCTGGAACTATCCAGGATCTTGTGACTCTCCCAGAGGCACACATCCAGCCAACTTGCAGTGCAGGGTTTTGATTCTTCACAGCCGTGCTGCTGTCAGGCAAAGTCAAGCAGAAAGAAAACAATCTACAATTTTGACAGATACAATTCCTTTCAAGGTGTTATATCACCTTCTACCTTCTCATTATAAGCACTCTTTTAATGAAGATCTGATGCATGTTCATGTTAATGCTGCTTCTGATCAGAGCCCTTCTGTAACACAGGTGACCGCTGCCAGCAGGGAAATGGTTAACAGCTGGGGGGGGTGTCAGGAAATAGGAGAAGAAGGGATTTGAATTCTGCTTTCAGGAATAGCCTGCACTTCCAGAGGAAGCTGATATGCTTGTTCCTGATGACATCAATTTTCTGACCAGCTCTCCCTCGTGCTTGTAGAGGAGAGGAAAAACAAACACGTAGGGAATCACCACCTTTTGAAAAAAGAATCACTTTAGAACTAATTAAGCTCACAAATCCAGGAGTGGTGTCCGGACAGAGGCCTGTTCGGAGCATGTACAGCAATGCCGAACAAGATCCAAGGAGGAACAGGATTGCTATGAGTCAGAAGAAGGGGTAAAAAATAATCCTGAAAAAAAACCCAACACGAAGATCCATTTTCATAGACTCCCAGTGGAAATATTCTGATAGATTTTGATGGAACTGGATTGTTAATATTTATGAAGCCAGGCAAGACCTCCAGATGGAAGCTGCTCTCTAAGTGCAAAGCTTTGCTATTAATATTTATTAATCTGCAAGTGCTTATTTAGTTTTTAGGCAATTTTTGCTCCATACTTTTCCCAAGCAAACTAACATTAAATCTGTGGGATCTGTGAATTCTCAGCTTCCCACTGCTGCCTGTGATGTAAATTAAGCTTCAAAGAAAAATGAAGGGAAATAACAGAAGAAAGTTCAGAAAGTCACAATGTGAAGGCTTGAGAGCTGTTTGCAGAAAGCATTCCTGGCAAGTGCTGAACATTTGGACTTCACATTGAGCAACACAAATAAAGTTTTCAGATGTGATCCTGTGGCCTCCGTATGAAGTATGAAGTCACAGGGAGAAGATCGTGCTCACAGGAACTTCTTTCCAAGGCCGTGGATGTTTTGGTCGTGTTTATACTGATAGGTATTACTAGATGGTGTTTTGGGAAAGCGAGGATGCACGTCACCGGCTTGCTTGGAGCCATGTGCCAATGCTTCAGTGGTGCTAGGACTCCAGCAACATAAGCGAGAGGGCAGTTAAGTGGGCACCATGGCCATGTCTACACTGCAGCTCGGGTAGTCCTGGTCCCCTGATCATCCAGACTAGCCCACCCAGGTTCCCTCTGTGCCCATGTTGGGATGTCCTCCCAGAGGAATCCAGGGAATGAAACACATCAGATTTTGTCATTGTGTGCAGCTGGGAGATGGCTAAGCTGAGCATCCAGCAGCCAAATCTGTCACAGCAGGGTGTAGTGTACTCAGTTGCCCTTACTAAGTGTCCTAAATTTTGGTACTGAGCTAAAAAACTGATTAAAGTCTTTCAGTGTTCAGACAAGGAATGAACAGAACCAGCAGTTCCTGCAGGGCCGATGCAGGCAAGTAAGACTTTCCTCTGCACTCATCAGGCCTAATCTAACAGCTAGAAGGAATCAATGAAATTTGCTGCCCATAATCTCACTAATTTGACAGAAATCAGCCTTAGGTGCAATTTAGAGAAGGCTCATTTCTTAATCCAGTTTAACAAAAGGAAACAGAAACTCTGTTCTCACAAAAAATTGTTCTATAAGTGGCCAACCTCATTTAAACCAATGGGTTCACATCAATTTTTTTATTCCTTTTGGAAAAAAAACACAGAACATTCGTAGTTCTTTTTTCATCTGTCAGTCACATATATTTCAGTAAAATGTTGGGTATGGAAAAAATAATTACATGATTATAGTGAAAGGTAATCTGATGGCTTATTTTCCCCTTGACATGAATATGTTTCTAATTATATGCAAATATTTTGAACAATTGTCATTTCTTATTCAGGAATCAAGATTCTGGCTTTTTGCTAATACAATTAAAGTCTTGTTCTCCCACCAAAACAAAAGAAAATCTTTTTTCCTCTCTAACGAAACAGAAACATTAAAATACATAATTTTCAAAGCAAAACAAAACAAGGGAGTCTCCTCCCCAACCCCTGAGTCTCCGTGCTGGCACAGTATTATTAGGGACATGAAAAAGCCACTAGCAATTTACATCTCCTAACATAGCGGGCTCCAGAGCTGGACGTAGGACTCCAGGTGAGGTCTCACCAGAGCAGAGTAGAGGGGCAGAACCACCTCCCTCAACCTGCTGGTCACGCTTCTTTGCACAGAATCACAGAATCACAGAATTGTAGGGGTTGGAAGGGACCTCTGTGGGTCATCTAGTCCAACCCTCCTGCCGAAGCAGGGTCACCTACAGCAGGCTGCACAGGACCTTGTTCAGGCGGGTCTTGAATATCTCCAGAGAAGGAGACTCCACAACCTCTCTGGGCAGCCTGTTCCAGTGTTCCGTCACCCTCAGAGGGAAGAAATTCTTCCTCATGTTCAGACGGAACTTCCTGTGCCTCAATTTGTGCCCATTGCCCCTTGTCCTGTCACTGGGCACCACTGAAAAGAGCTTGGCCTCATCCTCCTGACACCCACCCTTCAGATATTTATAAGCATTTATTAGCTCCCCTCGCAGCCTTCTCTTCTTCAGGCTGAACAAGCCCAGCTCCCTCAGCCTCTCCTCGTAGGGGAGATGTTCCAGTCCCCTCATCATCCTTGTAGCCCTCCGCTGGACTCTCTCCAGTAGCTCTTCATCTTTCTTGAACTGGGGAGCCCAGAACTGGACAGAGTACTCCAGATGAGGCCTCACCAGGGCAGTGTAGAGGGGAAGGAGAACCTCCCTCGTCCTGCTGGCCACACTCTTCTTGATGCACCCCAGGATCCCATTGGCCTTCTTGTCAGCCAGGGCACACTGCTGGCTCATGGTTAACCTGTCGTCCACCAGGACACCCAGGTCCCTCTCCGCAGAGCTGCTCTCCAGCAGGTCCACCCCAAGCCTGTACTGATGCGTGGGGTTCTTCCTCCCCACGTGCAGGACCCTGCATTTGGCTTTGTTGAACCTCATCAGGTTCCTCTCTGCCCAGCTTTCCAGCCTATCCAGGTCACGCTGAATGGCAGCACAGCCTTCTGGTGTGTCTACCACACCTCCCAGTTTGGTGTCATCCGCAAACTTGCTGAGGGTACACTCTAACTCTTCATCCAGGTCGTTGATGAAGAAGTTAAACAAGACTGGGCCCATTACTGACCCCTGGGGGACACCACTAGTTACCGGCCTCCAACTAGACTCAGCGCCGCTGATGACAACCCTCTGAGTTCTGCCATTCAGCCAGTTCTCTATCCACCTCACCGACCACTCATCCAGCCCACACTTCCTCAGCTTCCCTAGGAGGATATCATGGGAGACTGTGTCGAAAGCCTTGCTGAAGTCTAGGTAGACAACATCCATGGCTCTCCCTTCGTCTACCCAGCCAGTCATGTCATCGTAGAAAGCTATTAGATTGGTCAGGCATGATTTCCCCTTGGTGAATCCATGCTGACTACTCCTGATAACCTTTTTTTCTTCCACTTGCTTCATGATGGCCTCCAGGATAAGCTGCTCCATCACCTTTCCCGGGATGGAGGTGAGGCTGACCGGCCTGTAGTTCCCTGGGTCCTCCTTCTTGCCCTTTTTGAAGATTGGAGTGACATTGGCCTTTCTCCAGTCCTTGGGCACCTCTCCTGTCCTCCAGGACCTCTCAAAGATGATGGAGAGTGGCTCAGCAATGACATCCGCCAGCTCCCTCAGCACTCGTGGGTGCATTCCATCAGGGCCCAGGATACCGTTGGCTTTATGGGCTGCCAGCACACATTACGAGGTCATGTTAAACATCTCATCAACCAACACCTCCAAGTCCTTCTCCTGAGGGCTGCTCTCGAGCCACTCTCCGCCCAGCCTGTACCTGTGCTTGGGATTGCCCTGACACATGTGCAGGACCTTGCACTTGGCCTTGTTGAACTTCATGAGGTTCCCACAGTCCCACCTCTCAAGCCTGTCAAGGTCCTTCTGGATGGCATTCCTTCCCTCCAGCATGGTGACAGCACCACACAGCTTCGTGCCGTCAACAAACTTGCTGAGGGTGCCCTCAACCCCACTGTCCATGTCACCGACAAACATGTTAAACAGCACTGGTCCCAATACCGACCCCTAAGGAAGACCACTCATCACTGATCTCCACTTAGACATTGAGCCGTTGACCACAACTCTTTGAGTGTGACCATTCAGCCAATTGCTTACCCACCAAGGGGTCCATTCCTCAAATCCATGTCTTTCCAATTTAGAGACAAGAATGTCATGCGGGACAATGTCAAATACTTTGCTCAAGTCCAGGTAGATGACACTAGTTGCTCTTCCCTTATCCAGTAACACTGTAACCCTATTGTAGAAGGCTGCCAAATTTTGTGGGCATGATTTGCCCTTAGTGAAGCTGTGTTGACTGTCACCAATCACATTCTTATTTTCCGTGTGCCTTAGCATAGTTACTAGGAGGATCAGCCCCATGATCTTGCTGGGCACAGAGGTGAGACTGACTGGCCTGTAGGTCCTCGGGTCTTCCTTTTTACCCTTTTTAAAAATGGGGGTTATGTTTCCCCTTTTACAATCAGTGGGAACTTCACTAGACTGCCACAACTTCTCAAACATGCTGGATAGTGGCTTAGCAACTTCATTTGTCAGTTTCCTCAGGACCCGTGGATGTACCTCATCAGATCCCATGGACCTGTGCACCTTCAGGTTCCTTAGATGATATCAAACCTCATCTTCTCCTACAGCTGCAGTTCTTCCTTCTTCCCGTCCCTGCCTTTGCCTTCTGCAACTTGGTTGTGTGGCTGGAGCACTTGCTGGTGAAGACTGAGGCAAAAAAGTCATTGAGTACCTCAGCCTTCCCTATATCCCGGGTAATCAGGTCTCCTGTTTCCTTCCAGTGAGGGTCCACATTTTCCCTAGTCTTGCTTTTATCACTGACATACCTATAGAAGCTTTTCTTGTTGCCCTTGATGTCTCTGGCCAGATGTAATTCTATCTTCTATCAGGGCTTTAGCTTTCCTAACCTGATGGCTGGCTGCTTGGACAATTTGTCTGTATTCCTCCCAGGCCACCTGTCCTTGCTTCCACCCTCTGACAGCTTTATTTTTGTGCTTGGGTTTGTCCAGGATCTTCTTGATCATCCATGCAGGCCTCCTGGTATTTTTGCATGACTTCCTCTTTGTTGGGATGTATCACTCCTGAGCTTCGAAGAGGTGATCGTTGAATATTAACCAGTTTTCTTGGGCTCCTCTTCCCTCTAGAGCTTTATCCCATGATACTCTACCTAGCAGGTCCCTGAAGAGACCAAAGTCTGCTGCCCTGAAGTCCTGGGTAGTGAGCTTGATGTGTGCCCTCCTTGCTGTCCTAAGGATCTTGAAATCCACAATTTGATGGTCACTGCAGCCAAGGCTGCCCTTGAGCTTCACATTCCCCACCAGCCCCTGCTTGTTGGTGACAACAAGGTCCAGCATAGCACCTCTCCTCATTGGCTCCTCTATTACTTGGATAAGGAATTTATCAGCAATGCAGTCCAGGAACCTCCTGGATTGCTTATGTTGTCTCTCCAACAGACATTGGTTGAAGTCCCCCCATGAGGACTGGGGCTTGTGATCAATAAGGCTGCTCCTATCTGTCTGTAGAGGACCTCATCCATTTAGTCTTCCTCGTCGGGTGGCCTGTAGCAGACGCCCACTATAATGTCACCTGTCCCTGCCCTTTCTTTAATGCTGATCCATAAACTCTCGGTTGGCTCTTCATCCATCCCCAGATGGATCTCCATGCACTCCAGCTGGTCATTGACAAGAGAGGGCAACACCCCCTCCTTGTCTCCCCTGCCTGTGCTTCCTAAAGAGCCTAAGGTAGCCTGAGTATAACACAGTTTGGCTTTTGAAATCTTTCCTCCCCCTTCCTTCCACTGTGCTCCTCGTCATGTGTGCTCCTTGTTAGCTGAGGACAAATACCCTTACACACATCTACACAGCAACACAGTTCAGTTATCGTAGTGATGTCTCTCTGAGATATGCTACAACCTGCTGGTTAAAAGGAAAAGCAGGTTGTCCCCACACTACACCCAAGGTTTAACTTCAGGGGAAGTGCCAGATCCTTCCAGTACCTTGTCTGCAGATGTAATGCATAGATTCTTCATTCCATCATCCAGGTTCTTAATAACTCAGGCTGTGAGACTCTTGGGGAACCTCACACAATATATTCTTCTCTTAACAAGAAAACATTTATACTTGCTTTAAGGTACAATTTTGTCACATTTCAATTGATTACAAAGTACAAGTTTTTATAAAATTTTAGTGAGAGTTTATTAAAAGAGTACTAACATGAAGCTGCAGCAGACATGCTACTTCTCTCCTATCTGACACACTGCTCCGCACCTGTTTGTCTTGCATAGACAGTCCCAGTACATGTATTTTCTTAATTAACTGTTGAACCCAGTTCTACAGTTTGAGTAATTAATGTTGGAGTTCAATAAGTCTCTTACTAAACTGCAAAATTTTCTGTTTCCTCAGCAATAGTTGAGGCAGTTTCCTCAACTACCACGTCTAGAAGCTTTTGAAGTTATGATGGTCTACAATGAATAAAATGGTTTTCAAGTTACGAATTTCCCAACTTCAAGTATCCAGGGAGCTAGAGGAATAACGACTTTCATCTACTACTTTGTTGATCACCTCTTGTTCTTAGATCTTTCTGTCCTTACTAGCTGCTTTGTCCCTTCTTTCAAGTCTCTCCTCATGAGTGTGTGTTCTCTTGGGAGAAAACAAAACTGATACGGCTTTGAGTCCTTAAAATGACTCCCCTGTCAAGTGCAGATAAGTTCTAGTTCAAGATGAAAAGGCATCTCTCACCTTTACACTAGGATAGTCTATATCCCGCGTAGCAAAGATCCCTACACTTCAGACCCTGCCTGTCTCTTTAAACTTCACTTGTATCTTCCCCAGGCATGTTTCTTCCAGCCATGATTTCCTCCTGAGCAAGTTGCATGCTTCACACGCAATTTTTTATGAGGCATCTCCCCACGTGCACAATACTTTTCCAGAGAATCTGGGCCTGAGGCTTCTCTGTCCTCTATGCACGTGCCTTGGTCCTTATTATCTGAGCTTTCCAAGGTGAGAACTGGTCATTCTGATTTCCTGGAAATGCAGTTCATTGTCCTGATAATACTGTTTGGGGAAGAATATTAAGTTAATTTAGTGACGATACATTTGTTCTATCATTCTTTACAGATGTTGGGAATAGAGACCTTGGGATCACCAAAAGCAGATCTTCCTCTCTGATATAATTATAGCTAAGGATTTAGCTTGTTCTGAAATAGTTTGGTTTTCTACTTATTTACAGAAATTCAATAGCAAGGGCACCTGGGAAAGCAAAGGTAGCCCCCAGTGCTTTCAGCTTATGGTCAACTGGTGGAGTCCACCTGGTAGCATAAAATATTTGTATCCAGGTAGCAAATCAATGAAGTCAGATAACGAATCTTCGTTCATTATCCTTCGCATACACATCCACTCACTGCAAAAAGCCGTTGCAGCATGGCTGGACGGTTGGTGTGCCATGCAACATGGATGGGAAGCAAACCTCAGCTTCTGCGGCTTCTGCAGAGGATGCCTTTCCCTATGGAGGTCTCTCTCCCTTGATAATAGTGGGAAAACAGCCGGTCACTGCAGCTGTGGACTGGGAGAAGTCCGTATGGCAACTCATGCAGACAGGTTACGTTACACATAGCTTGTTGCATTTTTAAATCTCCTCATTCAGACGAGTCGTCTTCTGTCCCCCACTCCACACAGACACGCACACAGGCAGTTTCCTTCCTTCCTTCTGTAGCTATCTCAGGGTCCCACGGCTGAGACGTGCTCCTGTGCTGTTCTGACGGTGTTGGCAGGCACTGGCTGAACCCGGCGAAGCTGTAAGGCAGGGGAAGGGTTAACGGAGCCGTGGAGTTACCGGTGCGGAACAAGTTACAGGGTGCGGCGAAGCCACCGCAGACGAAGGGCCCTGGAGCGGAGGCTGGCGCCAAGAGACCCTTCCCAGCGTGGCAAAACCGCGGCGGCAAAAGCGCCGGGAGGGAGCGCAGACCCCAGCACCACCCCCACCCCCCCCCGCCGGGCGGGACAGAGGAGCCGCTACCGAGCGGCCGCACCGACTCGGCGTGGGCGGGGACGGGCGCGAGGGCGGCCACACCCCCTCGCGCACCAGGGCCCCCCCCGGGGAGCGCGGGCGAGCGGGGTGCGGCGCGGCGGTGGGCGCGGGGCTGGCGCGCGGGCAGGGCGCGGTCCCGCCCCTGCCAACCCGAGCGGTGGGCGGCGCCCTCCCCGCCGACGTCCCAGCCCTGGCTCCCACCCTCGGGAAAGTTGCGGCCAGAAGGAGCGTGGGGACCCGGGCGGAGGTCCCGCACAAACACACGCTGCCCAGGGCTCGGAGTGCCGGAGCCCGGCGCTGGTACCGGAGGACAGCAGAGACAAGAGCTGTGTTCGGTGCGACCGGGTGAATGATCTGCCCAGCCTGGCGGTGGAGCTGAGGGAGGAAGCGGGGAGGTTGAGGAGCAGCCGGGAGTGTGAGAGGGAGAGCGACTGGTGGAGTCGCACCCTGCCCTCCCTGAGGCCAAGGCAGCAGGAGGCGGCTCCACGAGAAGCAGAGGACCCCCTGCCCTCTTGCCACCGAGCAGAAGGAGGGGCCCTAAGAGACAGGGGGGAATGGAAACGGGTCGCTGCTTGGGGCAGCAGACAAGTCCGCTCCTGGCCTCTCTCACCTCCCCAGTTGCCTTGACTCAGCGCCGCTGATGACAACCCTCTGAGCTCTGCCATTCAGCCAGTTCTTAATCCACTTCACTGACCACTCATCCAGCCCACACTTCCTCAGCTTCCCTAGGAGGATGTTATGGGAGACCGTGTTGAAAGCCTTGCTGAAGTCGAGGTAGACAACATCCACGGCTCTCCCTTCGTCTACCCAGCCAGTCATGCCATCGTAGAAAGCTATCAGATTGGTCAGGCATGATTTCCCCTTGCTGAATCCATGCTGACCACCAGCTTTTACTGAAGTTGTAGAAGTGAGTACAACCCTACCCATTCCAGGAAACAAATGCTGATATTTTTACTGTTCTGACAGGAAAACCTTTCACAGGCATAGACCTGTTCACGGAGAGAGATATGCTCTTTCCTCTTCGCTTACACACATTTATTTTAACCAGAAGCAGAGAAACATCTGGCTGAAAAGAAGCTGGTTTCAATTATTGCTTCTTTTATAACAATGGATCTTTAACATCTGCTAATCCAGGTCATTCACACTGAACAACACTGTTCTATTTTTTTAAAAAAAGGACTCTCTGTGTTCTCAGTAAATATGCGAGGGCTGCATGTGAAAAAGTCACAGGCTTTTAGAAGACACCTTTATGTAGTATGACCTCTGCTATAACACAGATCGTTGAAATGACTGGAATGAGGTCCTGTTTAGATGAACGACATCCCTTGATTTCAGAAAGGCAAGTTACTGCAAATCTACCCTAGTTGTGGGAGGGGTGTTGCAAGGGTCAGTTACCCTCAGGAAGACCTCCACTTCACCAAATAAAGCACATCGCATTTCTCTGAGCCTATACCCTTTACTACTACGAAAATATGTATTACAATGTCTGGGACTGGCGTGTCTATGTGGCCGTAACATTAGAATTTGATCATTAGACTGGTTGGCCTCTGAAGCGCTGGAGCATTATTGCAAGAGATGTCTCTGATGGAACACTTCTGGAAATGGTCATGTTTTGATGAGATAGTCTGCAAAGTCTTGGACAGATATAATAATTGATGCTATTTTGTTCTTTTTTACTTGTGTTTCTAACCTTATGCTTAATGGCTGTTCATTTCCTCCAATATTCTTTCCAAGGAGTGCTGCAGATGTAAAAAGTTTGTGTGAGTTCAAGACTGAATTAGAGTTTGGAAGAGATAAGTTTTGGGGTAGTAAGTGTACAACATAGACTCAGAAAATCCCCTGAGCTAAAATAAATGGAGGCTGCAGGGGCATTAGGGAGCAAGTATCATATATCCTTGCCTTGTTCTTATTCTCTCCTAGGAGCTTGCCTGAGTTCAGTGCTGGATTCTGACTAGAGACACGCTGGTGCTGCATCAGTAAGACTTTTGTTATGTCTTTTCTTATAGCGAGTGCTCATCCTAAGGATGATGATTCTCATGATAGATTTTTTTTTCTGGAGGATGTGCTGCTGTCTTGGCTCAATAGGGTGCCCATTTTCTTCTGGTCTTTATTGCTCTATCCAATACCAGAAGAAGTCTACAAGGATCTTCACAGCATCACATCTTGTTATTAGGTTAGGTTTATGCTCCTATTCACTGCTCAGATCTTTGGGTAGATGTTTTTGGCTATGCTACTTCCTGTAAAGACAGCGATGACTCTATCTTTCCCTTTATACACCCTGTACTAACAGTGAATAAGTGTTGGTAAGGTGTATTAGGGTCTAGACTGCTGGATCTACCATGTTACACCTTCTGCATTCATCTGTGGTTTCAGCAAATGCTAGATGTGATTTTTTATCAAATATGTGTGAAAATAGTTAAGAAAGTGGGACTGGGAAGACAGTGATACAACTACATTCACGGAATTACCTGGGCTGAAATCACTTGCCAAAAGACATACCACAATTAGAACAGAATTCAGAATATTACCGAATTTCAGTCCAATGTCTCTGTCCCAAGACAGTTCTGGTTCCTTATATGATGACTTCAGTAAAAGCCGCTTGACAGTTGAATGTTTATACTTTAATAGAATCATGTTGGACCCTTAAAAGATTGTCTCCCTCTGACAAAGGTTTCCATCAGTGTGATTATTGTACTAAACAGTTACTAAAATGTCATCCAAGCAGATTATTTAATTTTCATTTCCAACAGGACTGTAGCACAGGCTGTCTGTTCAGCTTGCATTCTTGTATGATTTGTTACCATTACCTTCAATGCTGTCTTGGCACACAAAGTTATTAGAAAGATGGTGCAATGACAGAGGGGTAATCCAAAGATTCATAGATGCAAAAGCGGATAGAAAAAAGTTGCCTAGCTAGCTGGGTAGCTGGTACACACCTAAAAGTGCATATAATTATGTGCAGACTGTAAGTAGGCCAAAATATATGGCAAAGCTGACTATCACGAACAAAAAAACGTTGACAATAAGTCATGTGAAGCTGGTGTCTCTGGTAGGAAATGAAAAACTTGGATGTGAGTTGAGAAAACAACAAGCTCTGCCAGTCCTATCACTTTGGAGACATAGCCAAGTACAAATATTGAGCACTGGGAGGATTGCAGGCTTGACTGGAAGCTTGGATTTACGTGATTTTTTTCTTTTTTCTTTTTTTTGATACATACATGAAATGCAAGCAAATACAGAAACATTTAAATGTTGTGCATTACAACATTTCATGCAATCATCAGGTCAAAGGAAAAAAAAGGAAAAAATTATTTCTTTGCATTCCTATTCTAAAGAAGAGTAGACTGGCAGTGACACCTCTTTAGAATCCATTTGCCGAATGTCTTAAAATATTTCAAAGCACATTATGAAAAATTTTTTTTTACAAAACACCTGTTTTAGAATCAAATGAAAAAAGTGAACTCTGGGGAAATGATGTACACATAATCTGTATCATTCCAGTGCCAAGAAGCCCCATACCCATTGAAACTTTTCTGTACTGTTTGCCTAATCAAAAAGATGGTGAAAGATAACCCTAGGCTCAAGATTTTTATGCCCTAGAATGTTACAGAGATGGAAAATATGAATTGTCACTATCCTGTTTTTACAGAGGTAGGAACAGTAGCACAAAGCAACCATGTAATTTGCCGGGGTCACAGAAAGAAACGGTGACAGAGTCAGGAAGGAAATCCAAACTCTTTAAGATTTCCTCACCTTGGTATCCCTCTGCTTCATGAAGATCTTGAACATGCAGACAAGCTCAGGGCTGAACAAATCATTTTCAGAGTGTGGCATGGGACTAGCCCTGTGTTACCTCGTGTGAAAATGTCTTCTAGCAACAGCTCTTCTATGTCACTGTACGTGTGAGCCATGCCATGCTTTTTCTGCATTTTCTTTAAAACCTGTTTTTCCCTGCAGTTGTAAGGACTAGTTAATGTCTCCTTTGTTGGAAACATAGGCTTATGGCTCAAGCTTTGGCACAAGCAATTGCCAAGACAATCAGCCAAAAAGTTTTAATCAACAGAGATTTGCCTGTAGAAACATGGCTACTTCCAGGCTAATCAACTTGCAGTAATGACTGAACGTGTTGATTGTGTACAGATGTACTTAGACTAGAAATTTTGGCCAACACTAAGCTTTTAACAGTTCAATATCAGTATTTATTACACATCACAGCTCTTCAAGCAAGATTTCATACTCAAAAGACTCTGTTTGCTAAAGACCAATAGTCATGAGCAGATATTGTTTGCATGATCTTAAGTAGCCTGGTTTGCCTGAGAACATAGGATAGACTACTGCGTGCTCCTGACTTCCTCCTTCACATCCCCCCAGAACTTTGGTCTGCAAAATCCACTCACTCAAAATTGGCTGTATTCCATCAGCTATGCTGGAGAGTAGCCTTTCTGAGTCACCAAAAGTAAAGTGATCATTTGTTCATTTACCATGTGCAATTCTTGATGAGAAAAAACATTTTTTTCTGAAAAGGAGTGGGAGAGCCAGGACTGCATGTCTCTGTAGCACATCAGGAAGTTCCCATGAAGATCTGCACTTCGTGTACACTGTGGTTTATGTTTTAATTGGTGCTACAAGGGAACTGGAATTTCACTGTGACAGTAAATTATGTGATTTAGAAATTAAATTTTCTCCAAGTAAGATTCAGAAGTTGAAGTTTCTGAGGGATGAAAATATTAGTTCAGGGACAACCAGATTTTTGCAAGCCCATTTTTAGCTCATCACAACATTTTAAGTGCATCAGGTTTTGGAAGGAGTTTCACTTGTTCTTAGTTTTGTTTGATTGTTGCCAAGTTTCAGCATCCATGCAGGGACAGGAACGACTCTCACACATTGATACAATGCACAGTTGATGCGATTTATTGCTCTGCTTGCGTGGTTATATACATTTTTCATATCTGCACACGCGATCACGCTTATTCGGATAGGCTACAGACATAAATCACGCGCTGTTCACACACCCCATATTCCCTTATGATTGATAACTATGCACTAATGCTAATAGCAACAGACCGCCTCCACGTCCTTGAACACATCTTGTTTTTGCTAACCCACATCATGTGCACTGTCAGAACTTTCTCAATTGTTATTCTTAACTGTCCTTTCCAGCGGCCTGTTCAGTTATGCTAACTGTTTTGCTTAAGTGGCCTAGTCATACTAACTCTCAAACTACATCGACCCCAACAGATTGTTTGTTTCAGTGGTTGGTTTTTTGGAAGAAATTCCTATCAACATAGATACATTCCCACCTAAAGTTTATATCCATCTAGATGAATTATCATTCCTGAAGGAAAACATATTATGCAAAATATATTTCTTGAATTTTTCTGGTTTTGGAGCTTGTTTTATTTCTTTTTTCATCTGTGAAATATGAGATAATGTAGCCTGAGATTGTGCTCTGAATAAACGTCAGCAAGTAGCTACCATATCTCAGAGGAAGAAAAGGGAAAGAATTAATGTCAGCCAGTCCCTGTCACTCTCCTACTTGTGACTGACACCATTTGCTGAAGTTGTTTCCAGACAGCCAGTTCACAGTGTCATGGGATAAGTCAGTCATTCAATCAGTCTCACAAGGCAAATCACATTAATAACTCCACCCTTTAGAAAAGTGTTCACAATGTTTTTCTTTATCTCTGGTACAAAAATATCTAACATATAAATCATTATATTATCAAAAAGTGTCATGTAATTTTCAACAGGTGTTTGCTAAATACCTGTATTGAATTACTCAGTTGACCTCTGCAGTGTCTATAGTCAAGCAATGGTTGGTAGTAATATTGTTGTGGAGATTAAGTAGTAATGCAGTTTCATTCGTTATTGCTTTCACTGGAACACAAGACATGTGGCTGGCAAAGACATCTTCTGCCACTGTTATTATAGACAGCAATGTCATAGAATTCTTTTAAGAAATTTATTAGCGTCTGTCTTAAAACTTTACCCACTGATACTCTTGGAAGCCAGTTCTACAATCTTACTAACCTAGTGGTAGGAAATGTCTGCTAATTTCCAATTTTAATTTATTCAAGGCAAGCTTATGTCAATGTATTAATGGTCCCAAATTATCCCTTAATTTAAATAGCTCCTTTAGTTCTTCTTTCTCCTTGGAGATTTATTTTCTCCCTGTGATGTATTTATAGGCATCAGTTCTATAGTCTCCCAAATTGTCTTATGTTAGAGCAAAAAGGGCAAACTCTTTTATCCACGTGTGATAAGGGAAGGTCTCCGTGCCTCCAGTCAGCCTATCAGTATTCTTTCTAACTGCTGATGTTTGGTCTTATATTCCTTGAATGCAGGTGGCCAGGATAGTACACAATCTTCCAGAAAAACTGCCCATATTGTGCTGTTAATATTTCTCTGTCCATAATAGTGAAAGTTTGTCTGATTACCAGCCAGGATGGTGCCTGAGGTTTTAATGTAGTTTAACGTGTTGTCCACTACAACCAATGCCTGTCTCATTCGCTGTCATTTCCAGTTTCAGAGTTTGTGGCCTATAGCCTGTTAGTAGCTTCCATCAGTGTGACTTTGTGTCTTACACAAATGAGTTTAATCCCGTTTCTGTAAGCACTTTCAAGATCATCCAGCTCTTCCTGTCTGGTATTCTGATCATCCTCTGTTAATGATGCTTTTAAACTTAATTAGAGCACTCCCACTTTTGTGTCATGATTCTTAATGAAAATAAGTAATCCTGGAGGAATTCCACTACTAATGTTTCTAGAACAATAGTTCTGATTTTAAGACAATCTGTTGTATTGCCTTTAGCAATCTACTTGCTCACATCAATTAACTAAAAAAGGTCTAATTTTTTCTGCAAAAGGAATACTTCCTGACAGAACCATCTTTTAGCTAATGACAATAGATTTTGAGGACAAGTAGTAGAGGGAGTCCTGCTTTCAACATTTACTGCTAAGTTCAGAAAATGTGACCCACTGTCAACGTACAACACAGAGGACTCTTGCAGTGTTAGTGGGCTGGCCTTGATGGTCAAGCAAATCAAAATGTCTACATTTGTTGTTGACTAAGGAAAATTAAAAGAATTTGTAATTGCAAGTAAAATAAATGTCTGCAGCCTCTGCAATGCTAAACATGAGTCGAAATCAATATAACTATCATACAAAATAATGTTCTACTGTGTCTTGTTAGCCTGTCAAGCTAATCCATGCAAATAGTCTTTATGCATAACTATTTTATTCAGCTACTTGGATGTAATCCATCAAACACTTCTCATCCATTAAATATAATTATATGCTTTGTTGGAATAACCAGATGTTTAGTGCTAAGCTGAGCAGATGTCTGTGCTTTATACCGGAAGGTTATAAACCTATTTATACCAGCAAGAAACAGCCAGTAGTAAAATTATGGAGGAATGGAGCAGTTCTTACTCCATTTTGGCAAATTGCCAGTAATTCATTCTCTTTGGATCAGCTTTACAAAGGTACTAAGTTTGCTACTGGGTAAATTTGACATAGGATTTTGTGAAACTTGGCTGACTGTTTATAATGAGTGTGGTGATGATCACTTTGGGTCCCTTAAACAGACTTAATTTATCTTGCAGTGTGTTTATTTTCAAAGATTTTGGGCTATGTTTTGGACAGGGATAAATAAAAGACACATTGTTAGACTGGTTCCCTTTCACTCCAGGAATGTCTTTGGGGTGGGGAATGCAGCCTATATTCTCAGAACTTACTTTTGAAATGTAAGACTGGATTTTCGTAAACTCCTCAGATTGTTCAGTGCACCTCCTCCACCTCTTCCCTGAAATCTGCGATCCAGATTCTAAGCTCTCAAGTAGCAGTCCGCTGAGTGTCCAAAACGTGTTTATTCTGAGGCAAAAATAAGTGATAACCTAGAATCTGTTGTCTTTCCCCCAAATATATCCATATCTTACTCTACTTGCCTGAACTTTAATCTATTTTCATTGGTTTATCTGCAAGGAGAACCCTGCTGAAAAAAAAATTCCACGTAGAACTCTGCTGGAAACATGGAAATGGGTATATTTTAAGGTACTAACTAGAGCTGTAGGACTGAGTTCCACAAAAGTGCATCTGCTGTGTTATGCCTGCAGTCCAGTAAGCCACTTATACATTTATGCACAGAAATACATTCACAGATTCCGCTTTATAGAAATTTGTCAGACACAGACAATAAACATATTTTTTTTAAAATGATTTTGATGATCTAGAGAATTATCTTCCTTCTCTGTTTGTGGAATTCCTTAAATTTCAAAGCATTTGAGCAGTGTCAAGTATCGCTGAAATAATACATAGATTTGTTCAACTGAACAAGTTAACTGCGACAAGTAAATAATTAGTACATCTGGTTTCTTGAGTCAAAGCAATTTAGGATAAATGGTGGCAGGAAGAGTGACTCATAAATGAAGGATCTTAGAGCACCAAGAAAGCCTACAATCCCAAAGAGGAAAAGGGCTGGCTTGGGCATCTTTTTTTCTGTGAAAAGCAAGCAGAGAACCTCAAGAGGTGCTAGTACGTTGGATAGCAATGAGTGAGCCAATAACTCTGCTGACTTCTAGATGAAAATTCTCAGGGAGGTAAGCTTCACTAGGATTTTGAACAGGAACTGATAATGTGAGGCAGAAAGGGAAGTAATCCAATGTAAGGAGTCATGAAAAACAGTGGAGGGAACAAGTGCTCATTGAGTGGACATCTGTCTGCCTGCTTGGGTTTTATCTGTTTTTCAAAGAAGAATTCCTCTGGGGTTAGTAAGGAACAGAAAGAAACTACAAGATAAAATTACTCAGAAGCAGAGAAAGAAGGTAATATGACATTGGTCAAAACACAGTTATGTCCAAAGAATTAGACAGCAATCTGAAGGAAAAGCCCATAACGGCTTGTGAAAAACTCTCACCAGGGGCTCAGAGCTGGGGAAGATGTAGTTCCCTACAGGGCACCAATAGTGTGGTTCAGGCCTTGGTTCAAGAAGAAAGAAATATTTAAAATAGTGAAAAAGCCTCACTTTACTGATTATGGGGAATTGCTCTGAAAAGTCACATGACTTTATTTCTGTTTCCTGGTCTGATGAGCTTTGCAAGATTTCTGGAATAAATTTTTCTCTAATATTCATCCCCGCACCTTTGAAAAAACGCCTTCTTTTTTATGCTCATAAACTATGACTAGTTGCAGTTTTGCACCCCAAAACTGTGATTACAATTACACTGGGCAACTAAGCAAAGATTGGGATGCAGGGCCTTTATATCCATTTCTTCTCCATAGAACACATGCCATCCTCCCACAGAGCCTGAAGAATAAATAGATCCTTTTTAAGCATTATCAAGGAGACAGCTTGTCATTGCATGTTAGCTGACTCGTTAAGATTTCTGTATCAATGATCATCTAGGCTGATGGAGGGCCATTGAGCTGTTAAGATAATCTTGCTCTAATGTCTGCAAATTCAAGTCCTGTTTTAAAAGTTTTCATGTGGTTTGCAGTTATTGAGTCATATTTTTTACTTCTGAATGCAATCATGAAATGTTATTTCAGTAATGGCAAAACAGTTTGAGATTAAATTATTGAACAGCAACTCTTATATTTCTGCATTTTTCTTCAGCTATTGGCAATACTGTTTGAGCAGATCTGGTCTGAGCCTTTCTTTGAGTGCTGGATTCCTAACCTCTTTGACAAAGTCTGTTCATTTACATTACTCAGCACTGGGTAATACTGATCTGAAAAGGAGGGCAGTCTTCTGACAATTGGGTTAATTTCTGCTCTGTGACACAGACCGTCTGCGAGACATTAGATAAATCACATCGGTTTTTTGAGTCTTGATTTGTTAGAAGAAATAGAGAGGCATTACTACTCTATTTCCATTATGATTTTTCCATTTCATTTATAGCATCATGACAGTGGAAAGTAGAGGCACATTGACATAAATATCCAGCAATCAGGACTTGCCTTCACCTTTTTTACATCCTAAAATTTCATTTCCTGTTTTTCTTTGCTACTGAATGTTTCAGGTTGACGTTTTGCAGGTAGCTAAAGTTATGAGGAGTAGAATGGATTTTCACTTTTTAGTAAAAGTTGAGGTTGTGTGATAACAATATGACTCCTGTAAATGAAGTCTAAAAAAATCGTTGCAGGATGCAAATCCCATGATAAAAATCCAGACAGAGGACAATTGTGGGAGCATCTTGTGTTGTGCATTGGTACAGTCTAGAACAAAGAGAACATTTGGCTATGAAAAAAAGAAATATAATCTTCAAATCTCCATATCCTATTTTATTAATCTGTACCAAGGACCATTCCTGATGTAAATCCATTGACATGTGAACTGCAGTATGTGAAATACTGCTGAGATTTATTTCTGCATTTTTAATCATACAAGGCAATCAATTAACAATCATGCTTCCCAGGGATCCTCTGCCAGAGGAGTGGTATTAACTAAGGGATTCAATTATCACTTCTGTTCAGTTTGAATTCATATGGCACTATGATAAATGGCTCCTACTGTTTGTAATAACAATGCTTTCCACATATTTATTTTCTCTTGTTTACTTGATAATTAATATGCCACCCACAGTGACAATATGTGGGCTTGTTTACAAAACCTTCAGTGATCAATAATTGTTGCCCATGTGACACCAACAAAAAATAACCCCAAACATTGCCGTGACAACTCTTTTCTAATGTTCTCATAGTAAAGCCCTGCCTGGGTTTGGCACTGACCTGCCAAAAGCCATGGAATATGAAAGTTGAGTAGTTATGACAGTTTCTGCTCTAGCTGTAAGAAAGTTGTTTCAAGATAGCCAAGCTGGCTTGCTTAGGGCAATTTAGTAGTGGTAACATGGAGTACCACTGGGAAAATCATCTGGGAAATAGGTTTTCAGAAGTAGTTTGGCACTCTCAGCACTATTGCATACTGTGCAAGACAGAAACACCGGATTCAGTTACTTAAGAAGGGTACCAAAATTGTTACCTACTTTTGCCAAAACAAATGTAGAGTCCTCTGTGAAATACAAAAAAGGCATGGGCAGGGAGAACAGTGAAAGTGTTTTCCACACATTGCTTGAAACCTAGGCTGCTTCTGTGATCAAATACTCAATTCTGTCTTTGGCGGCTTATTTAATCTTCCAGTAGTTTTTTGTAAAAACCCAAGTGACCAGAGAACTAAATATTATTTTACTGGAATACTTCAATATTAATATAATCAGTCAAATCAGTCACTGAAAATACTAGGCTACCAGTTACTAAATTAAAAAGAAAAATTCAGCCCCAAGTGTCTGCACTTTCCTATGAAGTAATGAATGATGAATACCCAATTTGCTGGTGGATCACATGTATGTAGAAGTGAATATTGTAAAAAGGAAGGGGGATCTGCACAGTGAATGACTCTGTTCCTTTCTAAGAGCCCATCATATCCTGCTGTAGTTGAGCATCTGACAGACATTTGTACCAGAGGGGGTATTGGGTTCCTGTAATGAGGCTGACTGAGAGGTTAAAGATTTTCAATTGATTTCCAATATATTTGTTAGGAATTATTTACTTCAGGTGGTCCTGTATCCATGGCAAGCCAGTTTGAGTCTTGTTGACTTTTGGTTTAGGACAATGTTCTTTTCAAGGAAAACTATTAACCTCCCAGATTGGCAAGTCTGATTCTCATTAAAGAGAAATTCAATCTCTAATGAGACTGAATCCTACCACACCATCACTAAACTGAAATCCTCAATGCTTTCCAGACTGGGAGAGCCTGGACTGCCCAGATAGGTGCACGCCTAGCTGAATGCTATGCATTAGCAATAAACTCATGACCTCTTTCATTTTGTTCAAGACATTTGTGTATTTTTAGGAAACACAGACTCTTAGCCCGCTGTTTCTCTGAGACCTGTGACAGTCCAGATGCTTTCAGTGGATTTCAGGTAGAAGAATCATGTATGGCTATGGATAAATAAGTGAACAAAAGTTCACATACCTAGACAGGTCACATATAAATCTCTGATATGCCTGACTACAACACTCACTGTCATCTCCAGATTTGATTAGGATGGGAATAGAGAGTGGTGGAGGCTTTGCTTTCCTAGGCTCTGCATTGTTCAACCCAGCCTTGGCCTGTAACAGTCCACTTCAGCATTATTATTTGCTCAACTCTGCATTTCTTGTTTAGACTGGGACGTAACTCTGAACAAAGAGTAATGTCAGGTTCTGCTTTACTACAATGTATGTATAGCAGCCAGATGTAAAAGTTCAGATCTCCACACCTCAAATTTTATGTGCCTTTGACACTAGGTTTCATTTAGGCATGTTTCTTCTAAATCCTTCACATACATTCACTGAAAATGCTGTCAAATGCAACAGGGTTAAGTCTTTGGGACTTCCTCAATTTTTAGTCCAATTCATACTCTGCTAGGGATGGGGAAAAAAGTTAATGTGATAGCATCCTCCTGAACATCTATACAGCTGGGACGTAAACTCAGTTTTATTACAGGTCACTTTTGTACCAGAGGTATCCAACGTGAATTTGATTGCTCCGTAAAAAAATCACACCTTTTTGGCTGCATTTCAAGAAGAATCTTGTTTCATGGTCTGCTTTTGTGATAAGGTATTTGCTATTAGAACTCCACCAAACAGGCACTGATCAGTCTATTCAGGCAGAAGAAATTAAAGACTAGCCAATATCTTAGTTGTAGAACAGGTTATTTCATTCCTCCAGTTTGCTTGCCAAGAAAAGTGTTCCAACATTGGAGTAATTTGTTTTTCTCTGTCTCTTTCAACCCTGGAATGATCTTATTATTAAGACCGGAAGGCACATGTTATTTCAAATTTGTTATGCTTCCTTCTTTTTATCCTTTTTGTTTTTCCTCTAACCAAGAAGTTTAATAAATAAACTAAGATCTTTTTAATACTTAAATTACACTTACAGAAAGCCCACTACACTGTAGAAAAATTATGTAAATACCTGGCAGCTCAGTTGTCTGCATTGGTTCTGTTCATTGTCCCTGGGTGGTGTCCAGAGCTGTCATGCTATCAGCTCGCTCCCTTTCCAGGAAACATGAAACCAGCCTGGGGCCCTGAAACCTAAAACTAGGTTATGCCCTCTTCCTTCTGCCTCTAGGCAGACTAGCTTCCAGTAGCACATATCCTGCAAACAACCCTCACAGTTCCAGTGGTACTAACCGTGTGTTAAGGCACTATTGAGTATAAGCAAAAAAGACACACTGATCCGGTGGATGGACTCTATAGAAACAGTGAATGGTTGTACAAGTAATTCTAGAGATGTCAATTGGGTACAACCTGAAAGTAGTTGTGTATAGATGACCTTATGAATTTTCTTGTCTAGTTGCTGGCTTCCAGAATAGAATCGAGAATTGAAATTGTCCTTCTGCAGAGCAGTGGTGAGGGCCGCTCTTGTAGCATTTCTGGCTGAACTTGAGACACGGAATTACTGAAGCTTTGGCACCATCAAAGGAAGGGACCCTCCCTGTGACTGGTGCTAGCTACACCATTTCATATGGAGAGCAGATGTGGAGAGCTTCCAGTCTAAACTAAGAAGTGACATTTTTGCAGTTCCATCAATGACACTGATTTGCAATAGATCTTCTGGATGGAAAGGTGGTGAGGAGGGAAACTGGTTTTCATTACCTTAAAAACATTTTTAGAGGGTGATTTTTGGCAAAAAAGGATGTGATATTTTGTTGTGGATTTACCAGAAACATTTCATTTAAATTGTGATAAGGTTCTGTAACATTTTTTAACTTATTTCTGAATTTGTCTTCTTGTTTCTTTCCTTGTCTGGTTTTGTAATTTAAAGACTTTAATTTGGAAACATTGTAACACTTTGAACCTCTTTTCTTCCCCTTTTAAAGTGTAACATGAGACCAAATCTTTGAATATTTTCTCCAAAACAATTATTTTTTCCGTTTGGTTTCCTTCAGCAAAAGTTGCTCTCTATTTTAAAAAACAGTAAAATAATTGCGGGAGAGAAAGGAAGTTTGCTCTAGTTTGGTAGAATGAAATTGAATAAAATGAGTGCCATCTACTGGTTGTGAGTTTTAACCTGTAGATTCCTTAACCTCCTATGCACTTTGGCGTTGCAGTGCTTGCCTTACATTAGAACTCATCTTTATTCAAGAAAGATAATAAAATACTTAATCTCTCCACTGTCTCATGCTTCTGGATGAGCAAAAGACATTCTGTCGTAGTCTTAAATTATAAGTAAAGACACTTTATAATTAAGAAGGTGCCATTAATCAAATCAACTAGCACTAGCTCAGCGTTTTAATTATACACAAATATTGTATTTAGTCTCTTCCGTTTGGTTATTCATCACCTCTATCCACTAGACTGCTGTCAGTTTATTATTTATTAATACTACTGAAGACTTGCTATATTTTTTATGATCATAAGAAAGGTGCTTCAGAATTGATGACAGCGTTGCCTTTTTAACCATAAAGCAGAAAGTCATATTTGTATTTATAACCGGGTTATGCATACTGTGCTCCTAGCTGTATACATATTTGTCTGTAACAATAATTTCCATTTATTATATATAGTGACTTTTGATAATTCTACTTTTTCTTCCACACTTAGAGTACACCCACACTAAATGGAATTTTTAATGGATTACTCATCTTTCTCTTAGGTAACAAAGTTAACTTTCAAGAGGAAAGAAACAGACAATAATAAGCAATAATAAAGTTATCAAATCAATGAGATACCTCTTTGGTCTTATAAACTTGGATTCCTGAATCACATAAGGTTGTCATATCAGTTCAAAATTAGCATGAATCAAGAACTCAATACTGGTTTAAAACAACTGATTCATTTTCTTACTAAGAAAGCAGAAGAGAGATCAAGAATTTCAGGTTTCCAAAAGTTATCAGGGTTTCTAAGTTATTGTTCATTTTAATTTCTGTAAACCTTTGACCTTTCCAAACAGATAGTTGTTGGGGAAATAAAAATCGAAACCCCCAACTATATGATTCCTGGGATCTGAGAAGTACAGGATTTATTCCTCATCAAAAGGACTAAGATTTCAACATGAATATGCTTAGCTGGCAGCTCTAACTACTTTGGTTTTGGAAACACTGAGGTTGGTCATGCAGGCTGTGCTTTGAATTGAAATTTGTGTTCTAGGAAACCGGTGAAGTCCAGCTTAAAGCATCTAATTTGTACCTCATTTCCTCTTTCTAACATTTCTTTCCTGTAGGATAGTTCAACCCTTCAGATGTCCTCAGCCATTAAAAAATAATAATCATGGGGATATCGAGGTTGACTCTGGAGCTAGGATCCACCACTTTGTGAAAATGGAAATCTTGGTGTTACATTTTACTTCCAATGTCAGAAGTCATGAGCTGTTCTGGATGCTCATCATAATGCTTGACACCTCACTGAGAGCTCAGTATGTGTCCTGATCATGAAGAAGCAATTTGACAAACATCTACAAACATGAAAAATGGGAGGACAGTTTAGTCAAAAAGCAAAAGGCTGGAGACACCTGCTAGGAAAGAATGAAGCAATTACCTCTTTTCCCTCACAATGAACCAGTTTACACCTGTTTCATCTTCATTGATTACATCTTTCTCATGTTCTCTAATTCCCAGCTCCCCTTATTCATTCATTCTTCTTGTGATGAGCCCTAAAATAAAATCACAAAAGAAATGTAAACAGAATGATAATGGCTGGGTGTAGGTAGAGGATTAAAAAAGTATGATCTATTTATTCTCACAGATTATTTGGAGGGCAAGGAACAATCAAGGCTTCCTTGTTAATAGGCCTTTAAAAATCCAGTTTTTGTTCTGGACTCAACCCACCTGCCTCTGTATTTAGTAAAAAGAGAGAGAGAGAGAAAACTTTGGGAAAATTTGTTGTCCCTGAAGGTACTTCTCTCTGAGAAGACTTCCTATTCGCATCTCAACAGCTGTGTCACAGACACAGATGGTGTCCAGCGGCACTTTTAATAGCCAGAAAAGATCCTGGGCTGGGGAATTTGTGAAAGGAAACATTGTGGAGTTGGACAGGACAAAAATTGGTTCCTTGGGTTCACAGGTGACACATGTCTCTGACTTGAGTCTTTACTATCCTTTAAGATAACAACGGCTGCCACAACTGAGCAGAAAGAGAACATTTTTTTTGCAGCAATTCTCATGTGACCCTTTGGACTGATTGACAGCTTTGTTTACAAATTGTGCCGTGTGGCCTTGGCCTTTTGACAACTGCTTTCACAAAAGGTAGCTCATGCCTGAAGGAAAGTCATTGAAATGCTTCATTTGATGGCAAGATAATGATTCAGCCATTTTTTTGTGTGGTTGAAGCATACCGTGTGGCAGATCAATGCAAGTGGAGAGTTTAAATGCCATGGATATGGTGGGGAGTCACAGCAGCACTATGATGAAGCTCAATTTTTAACATAGATATAATGAACTGGACTTCTGTAAACTGAAATCTATCATGGAAACATTTTTTTTAATGAAGTACCATGGCCTATTGCTCTTCATTTGGTCTCATCACTATGAACAGTAACCTATACTGTCTTAGACATGGCTGCATAGACACATTGATTTAATTTCAGCTACTTTTAGCCTTCCTAAAATCAGGAATTTACTTTAAACCAGTCAACTTCTGCAGTCAGAGGGGATGGGTACTCCCCTCCAAAAGATCCCTCCCAACTACCTTTGTAAGAGATAAATGATTGCTTGTGTCCATCTCACCGAGAAGGAGTTAGTGCCCCCTGCCCTGTTTCCAACAGCATCTCTTGATGCTGAAGGCATCAGTACATGACAGTCAGAATCTCTGCTATGAAATCTCTTTTATTTATCCTGTCTATGGCAGTCTGGACCTGCCCTGGTCTATGCAGACTGTTTCATCTCTTTACTCTCTCCTTCTGATGGTAGTACAAAGACAAAGCAACATGGACTAATTTACATAGCTATTGCGGAGACCTCAGATTCTAACAAATGACTTCTGTCTTCAGAGTCTGTCAGTCTCTTATCTTTGTAAGATTTATCTGCAGTGGAATTAGAAAGTTCTATGGAGGGCTCTGTTTTACAAAGTCTTTTGTTGGTGTTTTTTAATTTAAGAAACAATTTTATAGTTTACATAATAGTAATCCCATTATTTACAATGCTCTCACTCTTTAGGTCTCATCTCGTTATTTATCCTGATAGCTACTAGTGGTAGAAGAAAGGAAATACTTATGAAAACCAGTATAAGTCCCTTCACTTAGAATGTATTGGATCTCAGTTTTCTGGAAAAAAGGTAGACAATGCCTCCATTACAGCGTGAAGTGCTTCATGTACACTATGGAAAATACATCTTTAAAAACATGTCATCATAGCTTTTCCAAAATCCTATTATTCAATTCAAAGTGAGTTGGTGCGCTTTTGAATGATTGACCTGGAGTGTTTATAGTGTTATCTATGGACAAAAAACCCTGTGTAATTTAACATGGACTCAGAGTTTCTACCTTCAAAGACCAGCACTCACTAAGAGTGTAGGACTTGGAAATCTGTGTGGAGTAGCTGACATCAGATAGTGGAGTTTGATGAAGAGTCACCTAAGGTAGCAGACACTTATCAAGAACTGCAGAAATAATCACTCATGAACATAGTACCCTACTGAAACAGCCACGCTGCTGTTGGAAGTTGGTTCATGTTTTTCTTCACTTTTATACCATGAATTCTGGTCACATCAGTTTGGTTAAGCAGGAGTTTGGAAATGTTTGTGCTCTATTCCTTTGCCATCTATCTACTAAAGGGAACAGAAATAACCTTGAACTCTCTTAGGACTGGTCACAAAAGTACACAGGCCAGGGCAGTCAGTTCTGAAATTCACTTCAACTCCCCAGATAAAACTAGCAAATACATAAAACCCTGAAACCTCTGTGACAACCTGCATCATAATGTGTAAGAGCTTGCAGTATACAGTAACTTCATCAAGTTTCTTAGGATTCTAGAAATCTTAACACATGAATTTATTTAACAAATCTCATTCTCCTTTTCTGTCTGTAAATCATCCAAAGAGAAATCTAGACCTTCTCAGTGCTGTGCGTCTAACAGTTTCTGTAAATGATTTCCAATCTCTAGATTATATGAGAGACACAGTCTTTGTGCTTTTTCAACACACAATTAAAGTCAGTTTTGAATTTGACAAAGTTTTCTGTCTGCTGCTTATGGGGGAGGGAGGGGTAAGCTGTCACTTCTAGATGTCTGTGTGAACAGTAAATAGCAAATTTGTCTGCTGTGAATGTTCAGAAACATGTACGTATAGTTTATCAGTTTCATGAATGGCTTTTCACCAGCTTCTGTAAAGTGATTTATAATGATGACTCTTATTAAATACTAACTCCATATTCAAGGGCTATTCTTCTTCCCAAGGAGGGTGCAATATGGCTGCTCTCCATATGAGAATCACACTTCAGATGTGAAAACTGTATTTAATGGTGACACTAATCCAAATCTGGGAAGGTTAGCACTCCTGATTTTTAGACTTTTCACCTGAGGGATAGATTATGCCATCTTTATTGAGAAGAAGAGAGTGTTCATGAATAACTATTATGAATAGGATATATGTCACATAACTTTAACCCTGTAAGAATGAGACATCCAGTCTAAAGTTTCTCTGTTTTGTCAGAGAATAGAGAGGTAAATCTAAAGGGTGATATGACCTGCTTGTGTGGTATCCCACCTGTCTTAGGCTAGGATGGCTTAAAGACAGCACTGTTGTGGATTAAATTATACAGAGCCTAGATGATCAACTGAGACAAGGCATCTCACTCTTCAGGAACATAAAATGGAAGGTGAATTAAGCTATAATTATGATTTGGGGGGCGTGTAAAATAGTAGAACAAATAATAAGTGGAAGAAATTAAATTAAACCAAACAGATATTTTACCTGTCCATTTAAGATCTCTGTCTAGTGATCTCCTCAGTCTATTTTCTTCTATTCTATCATTATCCTTTTGAATGAGTCAAAATATATTATCCTGCTGTGCAACATCTCTTGTTCCAAATCAGCACCTGCCAAATAAAAACTATCCTCTCTAACATTGCCTTTAATTTTCATGTCTGAAGATTCCTGAATATACTGTGGAGTTTGTTAAAGCTAGAACTGAGGTTTAGCTGCCACCCTTACAGCATTCAATTATCCCTTTCTCTTACAAGTTTTTATGAAATACTCCCTGGTCAGCAACCTGACTTCTTTACTGGATCACAATCACTGATACAAAGCAGCTGTCAGCGTTACGATCTAAGGGTTTCTCTCTGACGTATGAAATTGTCTGCTGGGGGAAGAGTAGAGCAGTGAACAGCATGAACAAGGAAGGGAAAACATCAAAACTCTGATGATCTCAGGAAATCTAGATTAAGGTTTTCTTTGCTTCTGCTGCCATTTTAAAATTCAGCACTTTTGCCTAAATACTTGTTAATTTAAGGCGAGCTTGTCTACTTGGTCTTAAGTGCACGTGCATCCTTGTATGACTATGCTGTTTTAATAAGTCTCCAGCATGAAGAATAATGACCCAAATAATAATTCCAAAAGAAACAGGATTGAGTGTAAAAGGTATCAAAGTTCTGTCTGGAGAGAAACATTTTTTCCTTGATGAAGGGCAAAGATGTGGAGGAGAGGGTCACATTTTGCTGGTAGAAAAGTCATCTTGGCTTAGTTTGAGCACACGGTCAATGAATTCTCTTAGACCTTTATTTATTCCTTTATTTATTTTTATTGAAAGGAATTTTTTTATGTGTGTGTGTTTTGTTCTGTAGAGTTCTGTATATTTTTGGGGAGTGGTAGGATGTTTGTCCTGTTGATGCACATAGAAAACTGATGTTTCCTCAAGATCTGATCATCTACATTTAGATTTACTTGGAATGATTACTCAAACACAGATATTGTCTGGTAAATGGAAAAAGTCAATGTGCCAAAAGGTATCTTGGCAGTGACAGACCATGATGCTCTACAAGAACTCCAGTGAATGTAGAGATATGACCTCTTCTGAAGTTGTGGCTTTAAATTAAAATGCTCAGTGTGAGCTATCTTTTTTGGTCTGCTCTTGACTTTCTTAGCATTATCTTAATAAAAAAAGAAAAAGGATCAGTAAAATCTTACCAGTACTTACAGTTCTTCTTTCCAAACTACAGCCTCACCAGTATGTTCCACCACCCTTCTCCAAAATATCACACTTAATTGTCCTTATGGAGATAAATCAAGAAGTGCCTATACTTTCACCATAAATAGAAAGAGAAAACTACAAAGTCAGTCAGACCTGTGTACTGCTGTGAGCTGAGCTGATACTAAATAGAATTCCTGCAGGGTTTTGATTTCATTTCCAGAGGATCTTATTGATAGATATGTATCAGCACCACATTTCCAGACACAAGGCAATTGATGATAAATAAAAGAATTATTACTAGTCATGAGGTATTTTATGCTAGCAGTTTGTTCTTCCAAAGAATAGTGCAATGTCAATTAAGGAAAAGCATGAATAGAAATGCATTGATCTTATACATATATCCATATAACTACAGGTATCTATATAGCTATAAGTATCTGCATGCATGCACACCTCTAGAGACTTCTTTTTCCCTTGGGAGCATGTCTAAGTCAGTGAAGCCTTGTCAAAGCTGTAAAGTGTATGGAGCACCTCACTGGAATTTTTCTATTGAAATTTTTAATTTTTGAAGTATTTCCTTCTAAAAAATTCCTACATATGATGGACATTTTTGGAAGAAACACAGCATAGCACTCACCAGAGATTTCTACTAATGACAAGTTTTGTGGAAAACTAGGAATCTTAGAATCACAGAATTAGTTATTAAGGAAGAGACTGCTGGAGGTAGTCTGGTAAAATCTTAAACACCCTCCGCGCAAGCTAGGCTGCTATATTCATATGCTTCTTAAGGACTATGAGAGTGATAACTCAGCCAAAAAATCCATAATTTTAAAACAGTTCTCGAAGCAAGTGGTCTGTGACTCACTAAGATCAAGGGAGAATTTATCTGCAAAAAAGCGCTTAATATTGTAAAACTTTCTTAACAGAATTTTGTAACTCAATCTTGCATCCATACTCCAGTATCATCTCAGAAACTCACATACCAACATCACACACATTTGTTTCCACCAACATTCCGAATAGCATTTCTCAAAAATGTCTAAGGAGGTAATGGTTATTTATAGAAGTTCAGTAAGGTGGAGTCGGGATTATAAAATACCAATTATCTCCATTCTTTGAGATTATTAATTGTTCTTCCTCACCAATTCAATGGATAGATACCAATCAATTCATCGGAGACTATAACCTAAGTAACATGACTTATACATGTTTTCTTCAGCACTAAACTAGAATAGTGTTGGTGAAATCAATGGAACAATGTCAGTTTGCATCAGCAGAGTAGCTGATACATCAATTTTGGCATGCTCTGCAACCTTTCACACTCATGATACTCCCTTCGAACTCAAAGAGGATTTCAGCTTCTTATGGATACAAGATCAGGCCTTGCATCTCAGATTTACATAACTTGGAAGTGGTTGAAACTTTTGGAGAATGTGAATTAAAAGCTTGGGGAGTTTGCTGATGAGGAAGTTCATATTACTCTGTGAGCTAGCAGGTGTTGACGGATAGCCACTTATCTTCTATTTTTTTATATCTTTTCTTATTATGGAGATAGGTAGCAAGCTCCAGACAGGACAGGAGGAAAAAATGATTCCTTCTTAGATCTGAGCATTAAGACTTTACTGTAAAGATGCCTTCGCTAGAGTTCTGACTTTACAACTGACTACAACAAGCTCCGAAGTACTCCATGAGATTCACATCAAAAGTAAAGCTCCCAGAAACAAAAGTGGGAATTATATTATTGCAGAAAGAGAAGAAAAGAATTTATACAAAACAGAGAAAGAAAGGACTAAATAAAGGGAAAAGGAGAAGCAAGGGAGAAGGAAAGTTCAGCAATGTTGAGAATTCGACCAAAATCTTAATTATTTCTCTGAAATCTTTCCTGTACTGAACTCATGGGACTCCACATGGCACATGTTTATTTATAACCCAGAACGTTGCATGCAATTACATGCAACAAAATGATCTGGTAATCTTAGAGGGACAGAGCTAACTAATATACATCCTTTTATCCTTAAAGTTCTTTAAATTATCTCCAACATTACATAAGGAAAAAGATACTGGCAGCTAGGGAACTATTTTTAAGAAGTTGAGTGTCTTGACCAGGGTGGGAGTTTGAACGAGCAGCTATAATCTAGACTCCAGGCTTCTTCAAGTTCACAGAATCACAGAATCACAGAATGGTAGGGGTTGGAAGGGACCTCTGTGGGTCATCTAGTCCAACCCCCCTGCCGAAGCAAGGTCACCTACAGTAGGTTGCAGAGGACCTTGTCCAGCCGAGTCTTGAATATCTCCAGAGAAGGAGACTCCACAACCTCCCTGGGCAGCCTGTGCCAGTGCTCCGTCACCCTCAGAGGGAAGAAGTTCTTCCTCATGTTCAGACGGAACTTCCTGTGCTTCAATTTGTGCCCATTGCCCCTTGTCCTGTCACTGGGCACCACTGAAAAGAGCTTGGCCCCATCCTGCTGACACCCACCCTTCAGGTATTTGTAAGCATTTATAAGGTCCCCTTTCAGCCTTCTCTTCTTCAGGCTGAACAAGCCCAGCCCCCTCATCCTCTCCTCGTAGGAGAGATGCTCCAGTCCCCTCACCATCCTTGTAGCCCTCCGCTGGACTCTCTCCAGTAGCTCTTCATCTTTCTTGAATTGGGGAGCCCAGAACTGGACAGAGTACTCCAGATGAGGCCTCACCAGGGCAGTGTAGAGGGGAAGGAGAACCTCCCTTGACCTGCTGGCCACACTCTTCTTGATGCACCCCAGGATCCCATTGGCCTTCTTGTCAGCCAGGGCACACTGCTGACTCATGGTTAACCTGTTGTCCACCAGGACACCCAGGTCCCTCTCCGCAGAGCTGCTCTCCAGCAGGTCCACCCCAAGCCTGTACTGGTGCATGGGGTTGTTCCTCCCCAGGTGCAGGACCCTGCATTTGCCTTTGTTGAACCTCATCAGGTTCCTCTCTGCCCAGCTTTCCAGCCTATCCAGGTCACGCTGAATGGCAGCACAGCCTTCTGGTGTATCCACCACACCTCCCAGTTTGGTGTCATCAGCAAACTTGCTGAGGGTACATTCTAACTCTTCATCCAGGTCGTTGATGAAGAAGTTAAACAAGACTGGGCCCATTACTGACCCCTGGGGGACACCACTAGTTACCGGCCTCCAACTAGACTCAGCGCCGCTGATGACAATCCTCTGAGTTCTGCCATTCAGCCAGTTCTTAATCCACCCCACCGACCACTCATCCAGCCCACACTTCCTGAGCTTCCCTAGGAGGATACCATGGGAGACTGTGTCGAAAGCCTTGCTGAAGTCTAGGTAGACAACATCCATGGCTCTCCCTTCATCTACCCAGCCAGTCATGTCATCGTAGAAAGCTATCAGATTGGTCAGGCATGATTTCCCCTTGGTGAATCCATGCTGACTACTCCTGATAGCCTTCTTTTCTTCCACTTGTTTGATGATGACCTCCAGGATAAGCTGCTCCATCACCTTTCCTGGGACGGAGGTGAGTCTGACCGGCCTGTAGTTCCCTGGGTCCTCCTTCTCGCCCTTTTTGAAGATTGGAGTGACATTGGCCTTTCTCCAGTCCTCGGTCACCTCTCCTGTCCTCCAGGACCTCTCAAAGATGATGGAGAGTGGCTCAGCAATGACATCCGCCAGCTCCCTCAGCACTCATGGGTTCATTCCATCGGGGCCCATGGATTTGTGGACGTCCAGATTGCTTAAGCGATCCCTCACACAGTCCTCCTCGACCAAGGGAAAGTCATCCTCTCTGTAGGCTTCTTCTCTTACCTCCGGGGCCTGAGATTCCTGAGGGCCAGTCTTAGCACTGAAGACTGAAGCAAAGAAGGCATTCAGTAGCTCTGCCTTCTCCGCATCACAGAATCACAGAATCACAGAATGGTAGGGGTTGGAAGGGACCTCTGTGGGTCATCTAGTCCAACCCTCCTGCCGAAGCAGGGTCACCTACAGCAGGCTGCACAGGACCCCGTCCAGGCGGGTCTTGAATATCTCCAGAGAGGGAGACTCCACAACCTCCCTGGGCAGCCTGTGCCAGGGCTCTGTCACCCTCAGAGGGAAGAAATTCTTCCTCATGTTCAGACGGAACTTCCTGTGCTTCAATTTGTGCCCATTGCCCCTTGTCCTGTCACTGGGCACCACTGAAAAGAGCTTGGCCCCATCCTGCTGACACCCACCCTTCAGATATTTATAAGCATTTATTAGGTCCCCTCGCAGCCTTCTCTTCTTCAGGCTGAACAAGCCCAGCCCCCTCATCCTCTCCTCGTAGGAGAGATGCTCCAGTCCCCTCACCATCCTTGTAGCCCTCCGCTGGACTCTCTCCAGTAGCTCTTCATCTTTCTTGAATTGGGGAGCCCAGAACTGGACAGAGTACTCCAGATGAGGCCTCACCAGGGCAGTGTAGAGGGGAAGGAGAACCTCCCTTGACCTGCTGGCCACACTCTTCTTGATGCACCCCAGGATCCCATTGGCCTTCTTGTCAGCCAGGGCACACTGCTGGCTCATGGTTAACCTGTTGTCCACCAGGACACCCAGGTCCCTCTCCGCAGAGCTGCTCTCCAGCAGGTCCACCCCAAGCCTGTACTGGTGCATGGGGTTGTTCCTCCCCAGGTGCAGGACCCTGCATTTGCCTTTGTTGAACCTCATCAGGTTCCTCTCTGCCCAGCTTTCCAGCCTATCCAGGTCACGCTGAATGGCAGCACAGCCTTCTGGTGTATCCACCACACCTCCCAGTTTGGTGTCATCAGCAAACTTGCTGAGGGTACATTCTAACTCTTCATCCAGGTCGTTGATGAAGAAGTTAAACAAGACTGGGCCCATTACTGACCCCTGGGGGACACCACTAGTTACCGGCCTCCAACTAGACTCAGCGCCGCTGATGACAATCCTCTGAGTTCTGCCATTCAGCCAGTTCTTAATCCACCCCACCGACCACTCATCCAGCCCACACTTCCTGAGCTTCCCTAGGAGGATACCATGGGAGACTGTGTCGAAAGCCTTGCTGAAGTCTAGGTAGACAACATCCATGGCTCTCCCTTCATCTACCCAGCCAGTCATGTCATCGTAGAAAGCTATCAGATTGGTCAGGCATGATTTCCCCTTGGTGAATCCATGCTGACTACTCCTGATAGCCTTCTTTTCTTCCACTTGTTTGATGATGACCTCCAGGATAAGCTGCTCCATCACCTTTCCTGGGACGGAGGTGAGTCTGACCGGCCTGTAGTTCCCTGGGTCCTCCTTCTCGCCCTTTTTGAAGATTGGAGTGACATTGGCCTTTCTCCAGTCCTCGGTCACCTCTCCTGTCCTCCAGGACCTCTCAAAGATGATGGAGAGTGGCTCAGCAATGACATCCGCCAGCTCCCTCAGCACTCATGGGTTCATTCCATCGGGGCCCATGGATTTGTGGACGTCCAGATTGCTTAAGCGATCCCTCACACAGTCCTCCTCGACCAAGGGAAAGTCATCCTCTCTGTAGGCTTCTTCTCTTACCTCCGGGGCCTGAGATTCCTGAGGGCCAGTCTTAGCACTGAAGACTGAAGCAAAGAAGGCATTCAGTAGCTCTGCCTTCTCCGCATCACAGAATCACAGAATCACAGAATGGTAGGGGTTGGAAGGGACCTCTGTGGGTCATCTAGTCCAACCCTCCTGCCGAAGCAGGGTCACCTACAGCAGGCTGCACAGGACCCCGTCCAGGCGGGTCTTGAATATCTCCAGAGAGGGAGACTCCACAACCTCCCTGGGCAGCCTGTGCCAGGGCTCTGTCACCCTCAGAGGGAAGAAATTCTTCCTCATGTTCAGACGGAACTTCCTGTGCTTCAATTTGTGCCCATTGCCCCTTGTCCTGTCACTGGGCACCACTGAAAAGAGCTTGGCCCCATCCTGCTGACACCCACCCTTCAGATATTTATAAGCATTTATTAGGTCCCCTCGCAGCCTTCTCTTCTTCAGGCTGAACAAGCCCAGCCCCCTCATCCTCTCCTCGTAGGGAGATGTTCCAGTCCCCTCACCATCCTTGTAGCCCTCCGCTGGACTCTCTCCAGTAGCTCCTCATCTTTCTTGAACTGGAGAGCCCAGAACTGGACAGAGTACTCCAGATGAGGCCTCACCAGGGCAGTGTAGAGGGGAAGGAGAACTTCCCTTGACCTGCTGGCCACACTCTTCTTGATGCACCCCAGGATCCCATTGGCCTTCTTGTCAGCCAGGGCACACTGCTGGCTCATGGTTAATCTGTCGTCCACCAGGACACCCAGGTCCCTCTCCACAGAGCTGCTCTCCAGCAGGTCCACCCCAAGCCTGTACTGATGCATCCTCCGTCACCAGGACACCCGCCTCATTCAGCAGCAGCCCAACATTGTCCCTAGCCTTCCTTTTGCTACTGATGTTGTTGAAGAAGCCCTTCTTGTTGTTTTTGACATCCCTTGCCAGCTTCAGTTCCAGGTGGGCCTTGGCCTTCCTCGTGGCATCCCTTCACACTCTGACCACGTTCCTGTATTCTTCCCAAGTGACCCGTCCCTTCTTCCACATTCCATGGACCTTTCTCTTCTGCCTGATCTCCGCTAGACTCTCATTGTTTAACCATGCAGGTCTCCTGCCTCCTTTGCTCGATTTCTTTCTCAGGGGGATGCACCAGTCCTGAGCATGGAGGAAGTGAAGTCTAAAGAGTGACCAGCGCTCTTGGACCCCCGTGCCTTCGAGAGCCCTGGCCCATGGGATTTCTGCCAGTAGCTCCTTGAAGAGGGCAAAGTTAGCCCTCCTGAGGTCCAAGGTTTTGATCCTGCTTATCGCCCTGCTTCCTCCACGCACGATCCTGAACTCGACGATTTCATGGTCACTGCAGCCGAGTCTACCTCCGACCTTCACATCCTCCACCAGTCCCTCCTTGTTTGTTAATACAAGGTCCAGCAGCGTGCCTTTCCTTGTCGGTTCCTCCACCACTTGCATCAGAAATTTGTCATCGAAGGTCTGTAGGAACCTCCTGGATTGCACCTGCCTAGCTGTATGGTCTTCCCAGCTGATGTCAGGGTGGTTGAAGTCCCCCATGAGAACCAGGGCCTGCAATTGTGAGGCTGCTTGTAGCTGCCTGTAGAAGGCCTCATCAACCTCCTCCTCCTGGTCAGGTGGCCTGTAGTACACACCCACCGTAATGTCACTCATGTGAGCCTGTCGCTTAATTCTAACCCACAAGCTTTCAACTTGTTCCTCATTTGCCCCCAGGCCAAGCTCAATGCATTCCAGTTTCTCCCTCACATACAGAGCAACTCCACCACCTCTCCTTGTTGGCCTGTCTTTCCTAAAGAGTCTGTAGCCATCCGTGACAGCATGCCAGTCATGCGAGTTGTCCCACCACGTTTCTGTGATGGCGACCAAGTCGTAGCCGTCCTGCTGTATAATGGCTTCCAGCTCCTCCTGTTTATTGCCCATGCTACGTGCGTTGGTATAGACACACTTGAGCTGGGCTGTCAGTCTCACCCCTGACCCTGGCACGCAAAGCCTAGGCTCGTCCCTAGTGAGCTGGGCGATGTCCCCTTCCCAAAAACACCATAGTATTTTCTGGTACTCCAGTGATGGTGATATCAAAATATCTGAGGGATAGAGAGAATTAAAGTCTGGTCAGAAAGAAACACATCAGGTCATAAAGACATGGACTACTCCTAAACTTGCACAGCTGAAGTACTGCACAACTGAAGCAGGCACTAGGATGAGGCACATTATTTTATGTCAATGTCTGTTTGGCCATGATTTGGCTACCCCAGCACACCAGGCAAAATGACCAATGACTAAAATGCAGTGTGCTCTAAAATGCATACTGCTGCCATGACCACGATATATTGTCAGAGGCTTTCTGCCCTATTCACATTCAAGTCAAACAACCTGTCTTCATTGTCATTTACAAGCAGAAGGACAGTACCATGAAGCAATTACCAGTCCCATTTTTAATGACTCTGATATTTGACTCAGTTTTCCATTTTTGATACATTCCGTAAACACAGTTTGAAACTATCAGAACTCCTCATTAAAAACAACATGAAAGTTTTCACGTACTCAGCACATTTTCAGAACACAGTTTTCTTCCGTTTTTACTTTAATAAGTACAATGATCTCATCCAACTTCACTGTATTCTGGGATCTCTGGGCTCTGATCTTATTTCAGATATTTAACATATCATGGAATGTTTGCTGTGTTATTACCAATACTTTTTCAGTAGCAGAATACCCAAACTTGACTCTATAGCTTAAGTTTTGCCACCCATGAAATTCCTCCTGCAAAAGCAAGTGATACATTCAAGCTTCTTTAGGACCATGAAAAAAAATCATATTGGACAAAGAAAACCAAAAATTGCTGAAGAAAAATAAGTACAAGTTATCCTAATGCCATTCCTGAATTCTCATCTTGGAAGTGGAAAAATTCTAAGATCTAATTTTTTGGAGTTGCAAAAATATTAGTGCTTACCTCCTGAGAAGTCTCCAATACTCTATCTTCTGCCATAGAGAAAAACAATATTGATGATTAGGATTATTACCCATTATGATGTCATCCTATTCTGAATGGAAATAAAATATATAAGTTTTATAACATTATTTAAGTCAATTATTTATATGTCAAACTCCATGAAGTTTCCATGATCACAAATTTGTATATGTCCATTTTTGTTTCTTTAACTTTCTTCACTTTGATTCAGCTCCTCAGTGCTGTAGGAGATTTAGGGAATTCATCTCTGTTAACAAATGAGGCTGTGGGAACAATATTTATTGTCTCTCTTTTCAAACAGTCCTCTTTAGTCATAAATGAGTATAAAGGAAGCATGACAAGCAATTTGCTGCATGTTAGATGATATTAATGACCTGCCACACTCATACCTCGTTGTGTGATCTGTGGTTATTATTTTTTTTTAAGTGACAGATATTGCAACAGACAATGTTTAGTGTCAGTTCTGTCCTGTTCTCTACTCCCTGTTAAAAAGAAATGAGGACAATAGCTTTATTCGGCATCAAATCCAGGCACCATGAGCACTACCAGTGTACCTCTCACAGGGCCAGTAGTGAATGCTTAGGGAAAGAACATAAGAAACCAGGAAAACAGTGTCCTTCTATTAAGCTGGAGGATCCCTTTTTGCTGGTAGTGGTAGATGTTCAATCTGTTGTTTACAAACAGTCCATTCATCATGTTTAACTCTGTCATCTCTGTGAATTCCCTCTGAAACAAGCATAAGAGTATTCTTTAATCATTCAAGTGTCCTAACATATGAAGGCCTTCAAATCCTTGTCGTTGAGATTGATCCATGACTGGCAAAATCAATAGAAGCACTTTTAACACCAGTTGATGGAAACACTTTAACACGAAGTGTGCTTGCCAGAATAATGGTGAGTCCTGAGAGGCCTGAAGATATTGGAGGCCAGGCTGAAAGACTGAGTGGCAATGGCTGGTGCGGCTGCAACTGTTCCCAAGGCTGAAGCTTGGTGTTTTGGCTCTCATGTCAAGCCCATGGCAGGTAGGCGTCTTAGGAAAGCAGGCCACGCTGCCAACACATGGGCCAGTGGGATTTGCTGGGCTCAATGTGAGTGTCTGGACTGCATCTCTCTGCCCACTTTGGAGAGTGTCTGGGCTTGAAGGAGACACTTGTCTTCCTCATCCTCCTTCACTGCAAGATGGAGAGACACCAAATCTATCCATCAATACTATTGTAATTTTTTTGACCAAGTTTACTTTGTGAAAACAAAGCTGCCTGCCATCACGCAAAAATTATTTTTTAAAATCCTATGGATTTCAGACTGGTTCCTTAAAGTACCTGCCTCCTGATAATATTTTTGTGTCTTGAACTGTCTTCTGCCTGATAGCTTTAAAAAGAGCTTTTAAACCGGTGATGGATAAAGATAAATGCAGTGTAGTGTAGGGTGTCATGAGAACTGAAACTCTTAATATTGGCAGCAGTAAGGAGGGATTACTTAGGAAAGTCTCCATTTGCAGCTCACCCCTGCTGCATACAGCAGTAATAAATACATAATAGTCAAGCTCAGTAGCGTTTTTGGACAGTTGTGGAATTTTTTTTTTCTTTTTTGTCTCACAGCTTAGTCATTCTAAATCAATTTTATTGAGATGTTCAATGTGATATGTTTAACATAGTGAGTGTGGTGGGACTGTTAATGGAAGCCACAGAGACAATTTGAAATTTTGTCAGAGCGTGTGTGATTCCATTACAGTCATTACAGTAACTATGCAGCTATTTGTTCCATAACTGTTTAAATCTCTCACAGTATTTCATATCTAAACCTCAGAGTACCGAAAAGCCTCAAATCAAGGTACTGTTAGGCAAAAATATTTTGTATAAAAAGTAGAAATGATTCTGTTTTCACATGTGTTACAACAAAACACAAAATGGTAGGGATTTTGGTAAAACATGAATCTGGGCTTTGCATTTTTGTGGACTTTGCTGATAATAAGGGATATATCTGTTACTGATTTGTATGTGTCAAAACCACTTGGTAATTACTTTTTCATCATTCTCTAATGAAGCATCAGTGAATGTGAATGCACTACATGTGTTGCAATGGATTGTAACAACCAGAAGATTCAAAGGTGTATTTCCATTGCTGTTTTCACTGTTCTTGATCTTCTCTTCTTTCTACTACAGAAGAACCAACAGCTAAATTAAAGGGGGCTAACTGGGCTTTTTGGAGAACAAGGTGATGGACACTTAGAGTCTCAGCAGTCTGGGTTTGATTCAATTTTCCAAGGGAATGGGGCTCCTGTTCCCCTTTGATGTGTGTTATTAAAATCAACAAACAGGAATAAGTAATTGGTACCTTCATTTCATAGAGACTCCATGATTGTGGTAACTTCTGATCTAAACTCAGAATAAACAATTCAGTTAGCATGCCAATACTAATAATTCAATAAATTTATAACGCATCACCAATAATCTACAGAACTGTCAAGTTATCAGGTTAACAGAAATTAACACACCCTTACAAAACACTGAAAAAGGGAATCTGCAGCAGGGCCACTCCATTTGGCTGTGAGTGCTAACAAAAAGCTCCAGCGCTTATAGTTTGCAGACTGTCACCTTACATGGCTACCTCACCACCCTGTCACACCACCCACTGCAGAAACGACCTGCTCTGACATGATGCCACTGCTGTCACACTCAGCTCTGGTGATCCCACATTCACCGCTTAGCTGTGTCAAGATTTGATGTTAATCTTTATAGTATCAGGCCCCTGAGCTCTCTAGAGTTAGAGTTGAAAGTCTGTAGTCCCATACCACAGGAAAAAGAAGATATTAAACTGGTGAAAAATGGAACAATGCAGCCAAAGTATTGCTTCATTTTACATTAGAATTCATCCTGTGTATTTTTGATTGACTAGCTAAATGTTGGTTATTGGCATAGCTACCACAGAAAAGGTACATAAATAAGACTAGGACCTGAAGAAGCGTGTATCCATATGGAGACTGTAATCTCTAACATGAGAAGTTTTGAGCACTGTTACAGGATGCTGGATATTTTGGTTTTAAGACACATTCACTGAAAAGTCATTTCTTCTCTCTCTGGAGAGCAGATGTATGAAAGAAACCCTATGCAGTATACAGATATGTAGTAAATAAAAGCACATCCTTAATCATTACGAATGCACCTACAGCGCTCAGCCCAAGAGTCACCTGCATAAAATTGCCCAGATTCTTTCAGCTGAGCGACAGGCACAAAGAAGAGGATACATCCATGAAGTATATTAAGCTAGACTGTTATATATGGAAGGGTCTTACAGTTCATCTAATGTTACACTTGAGGTTGTTCTGCAAAATATTGCAGCACAATTAATGTCAACACCAGACAACCAGTCGCTGTAAATACCCTTGGAGGGATTTCTTATATCTTTCAGTAGAAATCCCCTTTAAGAACTAAGTTTTCAGATGTATCCCTGAAAATCAGAGGTCAAATTCAATAACATACAAACCACCAGGCAACTTCCATCTCCTGTTAAAGGCAAGTGTTATCTCCTTTGACAGGAGCAGGCTAGTGGGAAATGAATAAATGGATGAGTTTTTTCCCAGAACAGATTCTGTATTAAGCACTCAGACCATCCTTTATGCTTGTGTTGTGTATGGCCATTGCTAGACTGGACCGTACTATAAACAGCAAGGCAAGTCCATTTTACACCACAGAATTTCAACGGTCCCATCCAGACTTCGTGCGATCCTTGTAAACCTACTGACTCCATTGCCTTGCTAGTACTTCTGCCTGTGCGGGACTGCACCTCGGCTGCTTTACATTGATTTATTCTCATTATTAATAAATCAGCTGTTGTGCAGTAGTACTTAGAGGACTAGGTGAAGACAGAGACTTATATAGTATGTGATATGATAGAAAAATACCAGAAGGCATGTTTACTGTTTTGAAAGGCGATCGATAAGTAGAGCAGCAGAAGCAGAGACTTATCTCAGACAGCAAGTGAAAGGCAGAACCAAGTATATGATTTAGCTTGTTGACGATCTCCTTGTAGGCACTGCCATCCTGCAGAAAACTGTATAGCATGACTTGCTGTAGATATAGCACTATTTTCTCCTTTTATGGATCACATTGTGAAAATCTCATTTTCTGGAAAAAAATCTGTATGGGAGTCTTGTTCGAGGCTTCTCAGCCTTTTATAAATGTTGTTGCATCTAAATAATTGGTCAATCATAGCCAGATTTGAGTCTATGCCTTTTTTTGTCTGGACACTGATACATAAAGGCTTCTTCTGTCATCATAGTATCCCTTCCAGCCATGTAAAAGCAGACCAGAAAAGTAATTTCCTTTTGTGTTATCAGGTTGCTTTGAATTTGGCAACAGACTGATACCCTACATGCTCCACAGTGCATTGCATTTCTCTGCAGCATTTTTTCCTGAAGCTCTGTTAAAGAACTGGTGAATCTCAGGCTGGTGTGCTACTATCGGAACTTGCTACTGAAGTTGTTTGCATCATGACAATCTCAACATTTTCATTTACTTTACAGTCCAACTTAAAGAAGTTAGTAAGAGCTATTCTAGGAACTCACACTTGCCCCAACCCCACACTAGATGCTCGAGAAAGATTATCTGCTGTGGGAAGGCAAACAAAGGAACCTGATTTAAACCCATTAAAGTTATCAAAAATTATTTTCCCTGTCTATTTCTTTTCAGTATCCAAGACTGTTTCAAGTAGCCGTGATCTAACCAACTTCTGCTTGCCACATAATAACTGCAGGACGAAGATGATTACAACCCACCTGCCCAAAAAATGAAGTGTCTAGAAACACAGAACATCTCTGCACTTTCTCTTCCTCCTGTTGTTTGCTTCTGTCAGCCCCATTTCAGTGCAACATAGAGGCAATTCCAGTTTCCGACAAGTGCAAGCTGATTGAATTCTAAGAAACTCGAAGAAGTAGAAGATGACGGTAAGAAGTATATTTGCTCTTGGTTCATGAAACAGCTAATTGAGAATTCAGAAAATTTTGGATTGCCATTAATTGCCAAAATATAGCAGAAAAGTGATTTTCTTTTTTCTCAAACAGAGCAGCTCTTTGAAAAAAAAATCACGGTTCAGATAGGGTGAAGTGTCTTTTAGAGCTTTCCTTCCATAATATAAGTCTATGTTAGGAACTCAGAGAACATCCTTAGATGGGACTAAGACGTGAAATATGTCTAAGCTGTGCAGTAAGCTACACTGAAGGTGTGCATCTTTTAATTGTCTTATGAAGCATTTTCATTTTTCGTGGTTTTAAAAATAATTTAGTAACAGTCTTTGTGTATAATCTATAATTAAGTGCTTCTTTAAAGGTTAAATCTCTAAAGCAGTGTGTCTTCTGACCTCTGACAGCCACTCAGAAAATTTAACATTGGAAAGAATATTTTGATATTTGTGCTACCTACTTTATAAGAGTCAGCTTGAACGGTAATTTTCTAAACAGTAACTTTTATTTTACAGCAACAGTGAGAGATTAGGAAATTAACTTCTGTTAGAAAAAAAAGAAAAGAAGAAATGTAGAAAACTGTGAGTGGCTCTTTTTTGAATTCTTATCTTTTGAGATACTGTGGATATCATCTAAATTAGCTTTGACAGCATCAGTGGTATCACCCTTTTCACTAAGGAATCACTTCAGCTCCCAAAGAGCAAGAGGTTGTGAGGAGCAGAGCTGGCAAGATCTGACAGGTCCACTTTGTAACAAACTTTCAAATTTGTTCTTATTCTGCCATGGAACAGAAACAAACTTTGTTTATTTGTTTTGTTGTTTTATGAAATTGTGTCAAAATATCGAAGTCTGAATCAAATCCTGCATCTCCCTCCCACTCACCTGAAGTCTGCATCAAGCTCACCTAAAATATGATGCCCTCCTGTGCAAAGCTGCCATCAATGGATGTGGCCTGGCAGAAGCCAATGCTGCAGAGAGGCGCAGGGATTCCTGCGATCAGCTTTAGGATCAATGATCTTAAAATCTTGTACCTGTGTATAGCATAGTATACTGCTATTGTATGGAAAAATTGATCAGCGGAAGAATGGATTAAAGCTGGTTAATGGCAGAAGACTCTGCTCGGCTATTTTACAAGTGGATGATCAGAGACAGTGGTACCACAACGGTAGGTCACACTGGACTGGAAATGTGATCTTCCATTTATCACTTATTTCGTCAGCTTCACAATCTGCAGAAACTAAGAAGAGAAAACAAAGAAAAATTTTTAAGAAAATACCAAAATTCCCCCCCAACTCAGTAATAACAGTGGCATGAAATGCATTATCCGATTCCTGGGATCTTGCACTCTTTTACTGCTTGTTTTTCTTCTACACCCATTTTTATCATTTAGATAAAATATGATTGTGTCTAATTTACAAAGTGCCATTGAATTATAAGTCAATAGTTCATTACTCAATGGAAAACCTACTGAAAAGAAATGAAAATGTGGTAAATAAAAGACCTCTCTTTCCGCTACTGAAGTGAAAATTAAGGCTAAACACCTGATTACCAGTTAATTCCACAGTGTTTTTATCTTGGCACTAGATTAGGTGTGTGAAATGACATTTGTTTATTTAGGGTCTATGCAGCAGATACTTTATTATTTTTTTGCCTTATGAGCCACATCATGTTTATCCTCATAACTGAGTATGTGTTCTAGGTAGTGTCTCTATGGTCCATGCACTACTCATGATCAGTGAATGATGGAGTGTTTTTTCTGGCCCTTCATGAGGTAATGATAAGGGTAATTGGCACTCCAGACTTCTAGGCAGTTAAGAAGGAAGTGGGTGATGGATAACTGCTATTTGCTGAATCACAGCTTGCCATCTAACTCCCAAACGGACTTCTGTAAATTTTAACTGACAAACTTAAATATTTCTAGTTAACAGAGTTTTGTCTTTAAAAACACAATACCCTCTTTGCTCTAATTTTCTTTTTGCTTATTCTGCTATACACATGATTTGTTGGTGCAGTCCTCCCAGCTATCAAAAATCAAAAACGTAGCTCACTCTGCTTCAGCAGGGTTCTACTGATATCTATTCATAGTGGACCTGCTACAAGATCTTTGTTTTTTGTTTACCTTTGTTATTTCTAAAATTCAAAAAAAGTACCCAGGGAGTGTAGCCATGACTCCAGTCGTTTCTGTCATGGACAATGGGCCATATACAATTAATATCACGAAAGAAAGCTGCCTGTCATGTTTTCCATGATGCCTGTGATGGAATTGTTCATATTCTTTTTCCCATTGTCAAGACAAATATCACCTCTGATCAATATAGTAGGTACCACAACTCTCATATTTCTGTGAATCTTACATTCACTCTAATTCCAATTATATGCTTCTTCAGCATTAGGTCACAGTGCGATGGAAGTAGATTTTCATTTGACTAAATTAGAGACAATTTTATATCTCTTGTTGTTTTGGACCATGTTTCCTGCCCAATTCTAATACTTTTGTTTGATTTTACATAGTTATCCCCATAGAGAACAAAATAATTAAACCAATTTGAATAATTTAAGGTGTAATTTATGAATACAAAACCCTCAACAGCAGTATTTAGCAGTATTGAGGATGCCAAGCACTGAAGGAAAATACTTCAGAGTTTTTATGATTTTTTTTCTGAATCTTTATAATAAAGAATTGACATCAAATGCAGAACAAGACTAAGGTGAAAGAAAGAAAAAGCATGTTTTTTAAGCTGTTGTACGGATTCTGCCTTCTTGTTCCTTTCATCCCTGAAACAGATGGGGAAGAGTAAAGAATAAAGCTGTTCTGAAGGAGAACATGAATCATGTGCATAGATATGCACATGCATTTTAAGCATACGGATTCTTTCATAGTCCTCAGCCAAAACTGCACATAATTAGTGTTGGCATAAAAGGAGGTTAAAAAACTGTTAAACATAATTTTGAATTTTAAACATATTTTTAGGGTTTTTTTGTGTTATAAGGCTTTTTTTTGCTTCATTTTTTAACTGAATTTTTTTGTGGGAATTACAGAAATCATTATTTTTTGTTTTCAAAGCAGATATATCTCTTTATGTTTGGTTGAAATATTGTTTCTGAAATAGAACAATATTTCAGTAAAACTGAAATTTACCACACAAATGCATTTATTGATAGAAAATTGTGAAGTTTAATGGGAAAAGAGAAATGCAAAATGAACCATTTTAACAAGTTCCCCACCTTCTCCTTTCAATATTTTTCTAAGTAGCATGTTTAAATTAAATTCTGAAATTACTTTGCATTTTAAAAAAGATATAACTAGTTATTTTTTTTATATCACATGTTTGGTGCTAGACAGGTACTGTAATTATTCCCTTACCTGGGGCTTGGGGAATAACTTTCAGATCCTTATATTTTAGAAGGGGCATATAAAGTTCTGTGTTACCTAGTTGACAGTAGTTATTGATTATGAAGACAATTACTGTTTTAGGATTATGGTAACACCTATAATTATGGTTATCTGTGAACTATCTACTTCAGTTCATTTGGGTTTTTCTCACTGTGCTTTGACCAGGATCAAACTCCTTCATTGAAAAAACTGCACCAGACAGATACATTTTTTTAATATCTGCTTTGCTAGTAAAAATACCTGAGATCATCCAGTTCTGCACAAATCCCCAGATTCCTCTTCAGCATCTGAAAACTGTACTCAGCTTTGATTAAAGCCAGACCTGCTTTCATTGACTGTGTTGCGTCTCCCCCAATGAACCTTTGTAGTGACCATGAGAGGGCAGCAGACTTCTGGGAAGTCACCTGGACTGTGACATTTGGCCTTGGTGCAAGCAGGAGGGTTGGAAGAGAAAAACACCAAGCACTAGCAGGTTGAAAAGGTCAAAGCCTGTTAAGACAGGTGGAAAGGATTGGTGTTTGGGCATGTATGCATCTACATGGATGATTGCTGAGACTGGGCTATATGGTGAGGAAGAGTAGGACATCATGAGTGAGAGCATATGTACTTCAAACCAGCCACCAGTTTGTTATTTTGACCTAGTTGTTCACTGTTGGGGTTTTTGAGCCAGAATTAATGATAGAACTATGGTCTCTGTCCTCAGGAAGCAGGTATGGGGCGTGCTGGCACCCAGGAGGCTTGAGTGTAGTGAGAACCAGCCTGCTGGAACAGGAGCCTCCACCAGGAATGAAAGTTACTCATATCTAGCTCAGACAGTGATTTTTCCAGACCTCAGCTAGTCTTTCCTACAGTCACCAATTAATGCCTGTCACAGCACACTTCACAGGCAGTTGATGAGGACTGAGGTTCTGGCAGGCTGGCGACTGGACTCAGACTCTGCAGCTGATAACTGTGATATTCAGAGCAGAACTGATGTCTCATGCTTGGAGCAGGCACTTTCCTCCATGTAACCTGATCATCCAGGAACCTTGGGATAGTATTTCTTTCAGTGCAAGCACTTAAATAAGCCAGAAAAGCTCTAGAAAGTCTCATGTAGACAGAATGATGCTGTTCGTCACAGAACATGTTGACTGGCTTATTTCTACTTTTGCAGTATTCCTCAAACAACAATTTGGTGGCGGGTTTTTTATTCTCTTTTATTTTTTCTGCAGGTGATTCTCCCTACATAGCCTTAACCTCTGTATAAACGCTGCTTTCTATAGGTTACAATTCCTAGGTTTTTATTCATGAGTTTGAATTTAAGTACATAAATCTGCAGAATGGCATTAACCACATGTTTTATCAGATTATTGAATCAGGGCTCTCATTTCAGCACCACTGAAGAAAATCACATCTGTAGAGTCATGGCTGGTGAGATCTGTTTGATGAGAGCTCCTCTTAAGGCAGAGGTTAGACGAGAGGTGCTCCCAAGGTCCTTTCCAGCCAACACTCTGTGACTCTGTGAAAATATCCATACAGAAGTTTTGATGGAATTTATGATTCATACTGCTGAACTTGGAAACCAAGATCATTCGTGTTACATGACAGCCCCTCTTGGATGAGATGCCATGAATAGTAGGTTAAATGAATATTATTAACATACATACATTGCTACATTAGTGATTGATCTAAATTTTGGATAATGTTTGGAGATGCTAGGGTATGGCTATGTGACAGAATAAAATAATGTTAGTAAGGCTTACATTATCTCTCATGTCTGGAGCCTCGATAACCGGCTTAGCACATGACCAGTAATTTGTAACAAAAATCACAGAATCACAGAACAGTGGTGGTTGGAAGGGACCTCTGTGGATCACCTAGTCCAACCTTCCTGCCAAAGCAGGCTCGCCTAGAGCAGGCTGCACAGGACCATGTCCAGGCGGGTCTTGAATATCTCCAGAGAGGGAGACTCCACAACCTCCCTGGGCAGCCTGTTCCAGGGCTCTGTCACCCTCAGAGGGAAGAAGTTCTTTCTCATGTTCAGACGGAACTTCTTATGCTTCACTTTGTGCCCATTGCCCCTTGTCCTGTTGCTGGGAACCACTGAAAAGAGTCTGGCCCCATCTTCTTGACATCCACCCTTAAGACATTTATAAGTATTTATTAGGTCCCCTCTCAGTCTTCTCCAGGCTGAACAAGCCCAGCTCCCTCAGCCTTTCCTCACAGGAGAGATGCTCCAGTCCCCTAATCTTCTTTGTAGCCCTCCTCTGGACTCTCTCTGATAGTTGCTCATCTTTCTTGAAGTGGGGAGCCCAGAACTGGACACAGTACTCCAGATGGGGCCTCACTAGGGCAGAGTAGAGGGGGGGGACAATCTCCCTTGACCTGCTGGCCACACTCTTCTTAATGCACCACAGGATGCCATTGGCCTTCTTGGCAACCAGGGCACACTGCTGGCTCATGGTCAACCTGTCGTCCACCAGGACACCCAGGTCCCTCTCCACGGAGCTGCTTTCCTTTGTCCTTTCTTACACCAGCAGAACCAGTAAGTAGATGAACATCTGGTTAACATTTGGATAACTTGAATGAGGCTGGTAAAGGAGACCCTGAGTTGGTATAAACCAGGACTGAGAAGTGTCCCTGTTTTCTGCAGCTTCAAAACATTGGCTCAGTGTAAATCTGCTATAAAACCAGATGAACTATAAATGGAGAAAGACAAATACAACTCAAAATATTCTTACAGCTGCCCAGACACTGACAATGTTATTTGTGTGATACTATGAATGTTAAGACACCAGCTGTAACTTTGGCAAAGGTATGGACCATTTGAAGAATATCCAGAGTCCAGTGAGAATGATGTAAGACCCTGGAAGCATGACCTGTAAGAAAGGTCTGAGAATACTATAAAGATATTAGGATTGCTTGATTTAAAAGTAAGGGAGACAAAGAGAAAGAGAGAGAGAGAGAGAGAGAGAGAGAGAGAGAGAGAGAGAGAGAGAGAGAAAGAAAGAAAGAAAGAAAGAAAGAAAGAAAGAAAGAAAGAAAGAAAGAAAGAAAGAAAGAAAGAAAGAAAGAAAGAAAGAAAGAAAGAAAGAAAGAAAGGAAGGAAGGAAGGAAGGAAGGAAGGAAGGAAGGAAGGAAGGAAGGAAGGAAGGAAGGAAGGAAGAAAGAAAGAAAGAAAGAAAGAAAGAAAGAAAGAAAGAAAGAAAGAAAGAAAGAAAGAAAGAAAGAAAGAAAGAAAGAAAGAAAGAAAGAAAGAAAGAAAGAAAGAAAGAAAGAAAGAAAGAAAGAAAGAAAGAAAGAAAGAAAGAAAGAAAGAGAGAGAAAGAAAGAAAGAAAGAAAGAAAAAGGGAAAATGGATAAGGAACATGATTGTGATCTTCAAACATATAAAAAGTTGTTGCAAATAAAGAAGTGAATAATCTTTCCTTCATGTCCACAGTGGCTAGTACAAAAAGTAATGGCCTTTTTAATAGTGGCAAGGGAAATTTAACTTAGACATTAAAAAAAAACAACTTTCAAACAGTAAGGATAATTAGGTACTGGAATAGATTGTCTTGGGAGGCTGTGGAAACTCTATCATCATTAAAGCCTTTAAAGAGCGAGCTGGACAAATACTCATTTGGTATAACAAAGATCTATTTGATCTATGGAGGGCAAAAGATGAATCATGTGATTGACTAAAGGCCTTGATATATTTGTTTTCTACTGTTCAGTGATAACTGCTTAGCTGTATAGGGGATAATAGACACTTGTCAAAGACCTGACAGTAGCAAGAAACATCACATATCACTTTTGGGTGGAAAAATATGAAAATTTATCAAATAATGTGGAAGACCAGTTGCATATGAATAACATTTTTTCCAAATATAAAGTTAAATTTCTTACACTGTGATGACAGATACATCAAAAGCTCACACTTGAAAAATAAATGGACAATTGCAAGGTTAGGAAAAAATGTGTCAGTCCCTTTGATAATTTTAAACATAATTTTATTTGGCAACAATGGGAGGAATCAAGCAGATTAGAGGATCTGTTTATCTTCAGGATTGCAGAGGCAGAAAATGAAAGTCTGTTCCTTCCTATCATCCTTCATTTGCATGATTCCAGATTTCCAAGGCTATAACTGAAACCAGACTTCATTTCCCAATCCTTTATCAACACCATATCCAAGCTCAAGTAAAACTTGATTTCAAGGTGTTCCTGAGTATATCAACCCAGGAGCAGGAAGTAGCCTCCTAACTCAGTGACTTACATGGCAGGGGTGATAGACAAAGATGTACAATTATTTCTTTGGTCTTGCCTGGGTTACTATCTCATGAATCTTGAAGTACAAGTCTGCTTTAATCATTAGGGCATGGTTAATGAAAATAGCGTATTATTGTCATGGAGATAGTGTCCTCTAATTAGGCCCTTTGGTCTGAAATGTATGCAAATGAACATTATTTAATTTAGAACTTTTACTACTTGGACCTTGTAAATATGAAAATTTAATTAAGAAGTGCAATATTTATCAAGAGGAGCTCTCGGTCTCCTCTTTAGTCTACCAAGCAAATAGAAAATACTCCTTTTGAATTAGATGCTTATTTAACAGATGTGTCTGTCCAGCATTTTCACAAACCTGTTCAGATATGCACCAGACCAAATAGGCATAGGTTTGTCGCCTTATCCTGGTGAGCATTATACTAACATCCTTTACACTTCCACAGGGTCCAACATTTCTCGGCTTCTGTAAGAGAATTTGTACATCAGTCCAGAAGGAAGTAAATTGCTGGGAGCAAAAGTATGGTGTAACAAAACTGTTGTCTGACAGCATGACAATGAAGTGCTTTCATAAGTCAATGGTGCATATCTCATGATATGTTCTTGGGAGGGGATCCTCTGAGGCAGGCCTGTGCACGGAAGAAATGTTTCAGACAGGCATATTGTCCTGCCCACATGGAGCAGACTTTGAGCTGTTGGAAGAATTGATCATTTAGTGCTTCTGCAATTCTGATAAATAAATACAGAAATCCAGAAACTGATTTGGGTGTATCCAACTTTTTTGTGTGTAGGGGAACCATGGATGAACAGAAATGTTAACAAAAATCCCAAATAGTAAACTATGTTTTGATTTTTAGACATGGTTTTGTAAAATAGAAAGGACTCTTGACATATGAAGCACCATAATACTGAAAAATCTCGAAGTTTGATTCCTAGAGTAATCAAACCTGAAAAGTTTTGATGTTTCAGACCTTCTTTTGTCTTTGGTTTTACACTGAAAAATCAATACAAATTAATAACTTTTATATCATGAAGTTTTCGGCTGCCTTGTCAGTGTAGACTCCTCTTTCAGTCCTGACCCTGATCATAGAATATAAATAGGAAAGGACAGGAAAGGTTTATATTATCACAGTAAGATTTCTTGGTAAATATAATGTATTTTATTCGACAGGTTGGTGTAACTGGAAAGAAAAAAAATGGACAAGCTTTCAAGCATATAAACCCATCTTCAGATCTGATATAGAACTGGTCAATACAAAATGAAAATCTTATTTCTGAGATTATTACGTGCTAATAACATATGTTGCTCTCCCTTCAGAATTTCCCTTGCTTATATCCTTAGATTATCACAACTACAGTGTGACTGCTACTACAGACATAATATTTTCAGTTGAAAAACACAGGTGTTGTTGGGATCCTCTGTTTCAGAAGGATCCTGAAACTGCTGGAAAGACTCATGCTGACTTTAACGGCCTTTGAATTGGACTCCTATTAAAAATCAGGGAGTTTCATTCAACCTCCTATACCCGACCTCTAGCCAGAAAACAGCCAAATGGCCAAAACCTTTTCCACTTTTGGACACTTTGCTACAGCATCACTGATGGGCATATTTCACCATCGCTAAACCAGGCTGTCCTTTGAGCGGCTGCTAAGGAAAATGTGCAACATCCCATTTGCATCAGGAGCAGTACCCAAGATGAGTGTTGTGTCTATATGAGGCACTCTCTCTACCAGTGTCGTTCTCCTCAGGTGTGTATGTTCTTCACTCCTTCTATGACCTTTTTGAAGATATAGGAGGAACCTATCCATGGAAATTTGTGCCTACTCTTCACACAAAGTCTGCTAACAGGACTGCTCTCTTAGTGGAGCGAGTTCATATCACTGCTTTGTCATGCAAATAGGAATAATAACTGTGGGCTCTGTTAGCAATAAAGAAGTCTGTGAGGTCAAAACCTTTCTTGATGAGCATTTTGGCTAGATGCTGTCTGGGGAGGAGCTTGCTTTAAGTGTTTTTTCTGTGCTTGGATAGAAGCTTGCATAATCCTGTGTGTGACTGAGCTTCTAGGAACTCCAAAACATGACAAAGGTTGTAAACCCCGCCCTCAAGCCTCCCGTGGTGGCTTTTGTATGGGTGTCTTTCCCCATGAGCAGAGAGTATCTGCAGTCAGGATATTACAGAGTTTAAGCGTATAATTGTTTATTTTCTAGTACTCACAGGAGGTGGGTAGGACTCATGTGCTATGAGCCTAAGCATTAACAAGCTCATCGTGTCTGTTGAGCCACCTGGGCTTTCTCTCCTGGCCAGGCAATCACGACAATGGTGAGGAAAGGCAGATCTCTATCACTTCTAGGAGTGGGCTGTTTGTCAATCAGATAACATCACATCTTCTGATTCTTGCCATTCTCCCTTTGTTTTTTTCCTTTTAGAGTTTCAGCTTTTCTTGTCAGTATTATTTGTCTTGAATCCTTGAGCTTCTAATTATCACCATCTCAACCATTACAATTTTGTTTGTGTTTTTACTTCTCTTATCTTGCATGACTTCAGCTCATGGACTTTCTAACACCTTAGCAACAATTTTCTCCATGAAACTTAGCCACAGTCACACAGCTGTGCTGAACTGAGCCAGACCTTGGGTTACAGACAGCTGGTCCCCAAGGCTTGAAGTTGCAAGATGACAGTGTGTCCACCTTGCACATAAGCAGAGGAATATATTCTACAGCTGTGTGCATTGCTCTGAACTCAAAAGACAAAAATGTTTTTGTTTGTCTCCTCAGATGCTCTTTGCTTAGATGTTGAAGCAGCCAGGAATAAAAAAGACTTTTCGTAAAAGATCCAAACATCATCTTTTTCCCTTATTTCTCAAGTCACTGCAAAAAGAATCTTAAAAAGGCACAAAGATAACTGTGTAATGACACACATTTATCTAGTAGTTTTAATATCTGAAGGCATTTTAAGAAATGTTGTTACCACATATATTCATGTTGTGGGTTGTCCTTCATTTTACATTACAAATGTCAGACATGATCCCGGTATTAATCAATATAATTACTACAATATTTAATTATTCTTTCATACTCAGCCTCATCATTCATTTAAATCTGGAAAATAATAGCAATATATGTGCTGATTTTGCTTTTTTTTTCTTTCAGCTGCTAACTGAGTATAACATTTGTGAGGAGAGGAGGAATACCATCACAGTAGCTGGGTTATATAATAGGTCAGAGAGTCTGTCTCCTGCAATTTTTGTGTTATATTGCCAGAAGCAGAAGGCATATGACCCTTGCACAAACTATTTTGAGTTCCTATACTGCTATTTATTCTGCTTAAATCAGTCAGTCAACATTCTGCCATTTGGGGTGGACAAAGACACCTGGACCAATGCTACTCCTTTGTCATCCAGGGAGTTCTGTCTTCAGGAGCATCAGCATGGCCTTAGGGTTATGAACTGGTACCTCTGTGAGTGATTCACACCCTATCAAAGATCACAGAATCACAGAATCACAGAATAGTAGGGGTTGGAAGGGACCTCTGTGGGTCATCTAGTCCAACCCTCCTGCCGAAGCAGGGTCACCTACAGCAGGCTGCACAGGACCGCGTCCAGGCAGGTCTTGAATATCTCCAGAGAAGGAGACTCCACAACCTCCCTGGGCAGCCTGTTCCAGTGCTCCGTCACCATCAGAGGGAAGAAGTTCTTCCTCATGTTCAGACGGAACTTCCTGTGCCCCAGTTTGTGCCCATTGCCCCTTGTCCTGTCACTGGGCACCACTGAAAAGAGCTTGGCCCCATCCTGCTGACACCCACCCTTCAGATATTTATAAGCATTTATTAGCTCCCCTCGCAGCCTTCTCTTCTTCAGGCTGAACAAGCCCAGCTCCCTCAACCTCTCCTCGTAGGGGAGATGTTCCAGTCCCCTCATCATCCTTGTAGCCCTCCGCTGGACTCTCTCCAGTAGCTCCTCATCTTTCTTGAATTGGGGAGCCCAGAACTGGACACAGTACTCCATATGAGGCCTCACCAAGGCAGTGTAGAGGGGAAGGAGAACCTCCCTCGACCTACTGGCCACACTCCTCCTAATGCATCCCAGGATTCCATTGGCTTTCTTGGCAGCCAGGGCACACTGCTGGCTCATGGTCAACCTGTCGTCCACCAGGACAGCCAGGTCCCTCTCCGCAGAGCTGCTCTCCAGCAGGTCTACCCCAAACCTGTACTGGTGCATGAGGTTGTTCCTCCCCAGGTGCAGGACCCTGCATTTGGCTTTGTTGAACCTCATCAGGTTCCTCTCTGCCCAACTTTCCAGCCTATCCAGGTCACGCTGAATGGCAGCACAGCCTTCTGGTGTATCCACCACACCTCCCAGTTTGGTGTCATCAGCAAACTTGCTGAGGGTACATTCTAACTCTTCATCCAGGTCGTTGATGAAGAAGTTAAACAAGACTGGGCCCAGTACTGACCCCTGGGGGACACCACTTGTTACCAGCCTCCAACTAGACTCAGCGCCGCTGATGACAATCCTCTGAGTTCTGCCATTCAGCCAGTTCTCTATCCACCTCACCGACCACTCATCCAGCCCACACTTCCTCAGCTTCCCTAGGAGGATACCATGGGAGACTGTGTCGAAAGCCTTGCTGAAGTCAAGGTAGACAACATCCACGGCTCTCCCTTCGTCTACCCAGCCAGTCATGTCATCGTAGAAAGCTATCAGATTGGTCAGGCATGATTTCCCTTTGGTGAATCCATTCTGACTACTCCTGATAACCTTCTTTTCTTCCACTTGCTTCACGATGGCCTCCAGGATAAGCTGCTCCATCATCTTTCCCGGGATGGAGGTGAGGCTGAGTGGCCTGTAGTTCCCTGGGTCCTCCTTCTCGCCCTTTTTGAAGATTGGAGTGACATTGGCCTTTCTCCAGTCCTCGGGCACCTCTCCTGTCCTCCAGGACCTCTCAAAGATGATGGAGAGTGGCTCAGCAATGACATCCGCCAGCTCCCTCAGCACTCATGGGTTCATTCCATCAGGGCCCATGGATTTGTGGGCGTCCTGATCGCTTAAGCGATCCTTCACACAGTCCTCCTCGACCAAGGGAAAGTCGTCCTCTTTGTAGGCTTGTTCTCCTACCTCCGGGGCCTGGGATTTCTGAGGGCCAGTCTTAGCACTGAAGACTGAAGCAAAGAAGGCATTCAGTAGCTCTGCCTTCTCCGCATCCTCTGTCACCAGGACACCCGCCTCATTCAGCAGCGGCCCCACATTGTCCCTAGCCTTCCTTTTGCTGCTGATGTAGTTGAAGAAGCCCTTCTTGTTGTTTTTGACATCCCTTGCCAGCTTCAATTCCAGGTGGATAAAGCTGTCCTGACTTTTCATAGCTGGATCTTTCAGGAACTACCTTAATCTCTCTGGTACTTTTCTTAGCATCTTCCCATGGTAGGACTTAGCTCGAGATTTAGCATGAGAGGATGTATCTTATGTCCACATAATGGCCATTAAAGATGGTAAATGATAGCAGTGCTAAACTATTTTGTAGTGAAAGCGTATATTCCACTTGTCACTTCAGCCCTACAACAGACCTTTTACACAGAATGGTCATTCTCCTTAAGTCCCTCTGTATCACTCACATATCCCACAATCAAAACTCTTTCAGGAGTTCTCAGTTGTTATCTCTGGGTCTAAGTGGATGTAACACAATCTGCTGCTATGAAACCCCCAAATTTCAGATGCATGTGGATTGAAGGCTTCCTTTCCCTGATTCTAGCTCACTACTAATAGAAAGATACTATATATAAGACATATAGATATAAAGCTCAACATTGATATGAAGATCCAGAATGCCTCATGAGGTCATTTTCACTACTCTGTGAGGACAGTAATAGCAAATTGAGTCACTAAGCTTATTTGTACACCTGCTGACCCCAGCAGCTCTGACCACACTGCTGTGCACCATGTTAGAGCTCACAGGCTCAGTGCATAAGGATGAAACACTTTCTAATACCTCTGCTGAATCAATCGTCTATATTTATGGATAAATACTTTGTAACACAGCTCACACATGACCAATTTGTTGCTACATGACTAAGAAGACTGGGAAATAACATGTGAATGATGTACCTCACTCTGTACAAGCAAATTTTTCCTTTGTTGGCCTTATAGATCTGCTGAGTTTTTTATTTTTTTTTACAATTCTAGTATTTACATTTTAAAGATATAGGCTGGTACACATATATGACTGATGAACAAGAATCCTAATGCAATAATTGTTCACAAAACAGCAGATGTGAGAATACATTTGGCAAAGACCAAGCCATCTCCCAGATGTGAAGGTCTTTAAAATGAAACTTTACACAGGAATGAATGAAAACATTAAATTAAAATTGACAGTGAAATTAGGAGAGCTGCATAAAGAGTCTTGCTTGGGAAACAATCGAGAAAGAAAATAATTCAGTTCCAAAGCATGTTCTGAGAAAGCGAATGACTACCAATAAAAGACCAAATACTTGAATATCAACTTGCCTGCTTTCCTTTGAAGAAGTGCTGCTCTTTGTGATCCATTCATTTCACAGAATGGTACTTGGTAATTTGTTCAGAGAACATTTTTGAAGGGGTATATCCAACATTTCCAATTACATCTTGAAGGCTTGGCACAGAGAGAGGAGAGATGAGTAAGATCTTAAAAATGGGGAAATGAATATGTATTTCAGGATGCCATTTTTTTTTTTTCCCTTTCATTTGATATCTGAATAATGCGATCTGCTGGAGGTATTAAGAGGCCTTGTTTAGTATCTACGATCATCAGATAATAGATTCTGAAAAAAAACCTCAGGAATGAGAATCTGCTGTTTGGTACATAGTATCTAAATGAGCTCTCAGATGCATGTGTATTTCAGCTGAACAGAATAGTTTTAAGCAAGTGATATGAGTGGGGTGGAAAGACATCACTGCTATCATAATCAAGCACTTCATAAAGTAATTAATTAGATAAAACCATAATGCACCATAGGCAAATACTGATGTTAAATAAGTATTCACATGCTATTCATTCAGACAGAATACTGGGTATTATATCCTGCTATGGTGTCATTCTAGTCTCTTGTAATCTATGTAATTGATTCCTGGATTTTGCTAACAAATGCAATATGCTGTGAAAGGGCAAATATTTGTGGGTTATCTAATCTTGGAGAGGAGATGAAGAGAGAAGACATGAGAAAAGTCTTCAAATATGTAAGAAACAGCTACCATAGAGGAAGGAATAATTCATTCTCTACGGCTCCTGTAGAAAAAGACATACTGAGTTTGAATTTCAGCAAGAGAGATTTGGGTTAGATATCTGGGAAACAACTTCGTAAGAGAAAGGAGAATGACTTACAGGAGTTGTTTAGTGTATGATATTCTGGAGCCTCCATCTGTGTAAGCAATCCTTGCCAGGAATGGTTTAAGATTAGCCCATCCTGCCATGTGACAAGACAAAGGACTAGACGACTCCCAAAGGACCCTGCCAATGTAATTTTCTCCTCTAAATTTTCTCTAGTGCAATATCTTACACTTCCCCTGTAGTCTCTGTCTCTCCATTCCATCGGGATATTATTGAAATGATAGAAAACGTGCAATGACAGCAAAGTACTGTGTCTTCTCCCCTCTGCTCACTTCTGGGTATATAACATCTTCTAGCATTACATGCATGAATTTGAGGTGGGCTTCAGTCCCCGTGTGTGATATGCAGTTACAGTGAATGCGTGGGGACTGCAGTGGAGTATAAGAGTCTCAGTCTCAGCTATCCACGAGAACTGAACCTCACACTTACCTTTCAGCATGTTGCTCAAATGATAAGCTTTATAAAGTTCTAAAAGCATCTTATTTAGAAGTGCACTAAAAGCTCCTTTTTGAAGCATGCATTAAACAAAGCTCTCAGCAAGAAGGTGTATCTGAATGGGTACTGTGAAACCTGCAATCTGAAGAAGCCTCAATAACGTATCAAAAACTTCTTGGCACGGTTTTCTGCACTGGCGTGTGTTTATTCTCTCTGGGAGGTCGTCTCTTCAGCACTCCATGTCCGGAATGTAAAAGTGGAAAGAATTTTCTTTTCTGAAGTGAAGGAAGTTTTGTAGGAAAGTTTTCACTGGAATACTTTTTTAAAAAGTCTTTAAAGGCATTTTTTTTTTCTTTTTCTTCCCTCCTTGGAAGCCTCTGTTTTATTGAGAGCCTCAGTCTTAGAGAGTTGTGACAGTACTTTCTGCAAGTTTGAGTATCCTGCATTTGCCTTTCATCTTTGTTGCTAGGGTTTTCCACCTGGATAATTTCTTCTGTGGTGTTTGTTACGCCAGGATTCCCACAGTACGCATGGCAAGCAAACAACAGAGAGAATGGTGGTGAACCATGGGCAATATAAGCCCACAGAGAAGACTGGGAGGATGAGATCTCAAAGCAGCGAAACATTGCTGCACATTGAATGCTATAGGGTGAAGGAGTTGTCGCAGGGGCTAAGGATCTGGAAGTGTTGAATCTATACCAGTGAAACACTCAGCCTGAACAAATTAAGTCCTGTCTAATACACCTTGCTGCGCTTGAAGACCAAGTTAGCCCATCCTCAAGGAATTTTTCTCTGTGGTTTAAACAGTAAATCAAGTTGTTGTTTGCTTAGGGGTACTATACAACCTGTGAGGTAGACCTTGCCTGTGTTTTCTCAAGGTCATGGCAGATAACGGACAAAACCCTCAAGTTTTGAAGTAACATTTTGGAAAGGAAATTTTGAAAGTTAATAATTTTTTTTTTTTTTTTTTGATAGAGAATGTTGAGAAAAATGACTCCCAAAAGGTTTACTCATGAGCACAGGTACAGTTTTACCAAGCTCATTTATTGACTGTCATCTAATCCTGACAAGAGCTACAAAGAAACCATTGCTGTAATACCATGCCAGCATTGGCAATCCACTGAGCTATTTAATACAGGTCTCACAGACTGTTTAATAATTTTGTAATCAGAAAGCATTTGCACTTGGCCATGTATTTCCTGCAGGCAGCTGCTCAGTCCCTGATAGTCGAGTCAGACATGCAGATTCAAGGCAACTGTAAGGAAGTCACTAGTTATCCAGAGCTATTTCCAAAAATAACAATAATGAACGCATGTACAATAATTCTTACCAAGGACTCTCTGTCAGTTTGGGTTCTGCATGCTCCTGAAATGTGGATATTAAATAGCAATAAACATTCCCCTGTCGAAAACTTATGCCTTCTGTATTAATATTGCTGTATAAACCTCAGGTCAGCAATTTCCTTTTTTGTTTTCTCTTCGATTAAATGTGGTGTCAAATCACCAGGCTGGACAGTCTCCTGTACACAGGCTATGCTGGTTACTGACTTTGTGGAACAATGTGGTTTTTCAAGGGGTAATAAGGCTGAACTTGCCTGTGTATCACTTATGTACATCTACACTCTTGGCAACAGTCTTTTGTTCTGCCACATTTCATTTACTCCAGCTTTGGTTCAGATGACACTAATGATGTTGAAAGTCAGGAAGATGCTGTTAATAAATGTGGTCCAGAGGCCTGGTGTGTATGTGACCTTTATCTTTCAAATGGCCTGTGTAAATTCAGTCCAGTCAATACACCTAGATAGATTGCTGGGTTTCCAGGGCTATGAAATCAGGTTAGAAAATTCCAGTACAACAGAAATTGATGGCATTGCCTGTCTGAAACTGGCCATTACTGCAATTTGTCTCTGTGGACTCACTGATGTGATATCTGGATCCATTACACCTAAACATGAATGGATGAGGATGGAGCTGTCTGATGAAGGTTGTTAATAATCTCAGGTGTGTGTCATTCCCTGGGTGTCCTGGGCTTTATCTTACTATGGTTACCCAGCATTTCATTAACACAGAATGCAGACAGATATAAACTTAGGAAGACTCTGTCCAGAACTCTATCCTGTTGGATTTGCAAATGGGTGTCTTACATGATGTCTGAAGGTATCTAAAACCATACTATGAGATTACCTGACTTTCAGCTGAATCCCATTTGGAACAGCTTCTGACACCTCAAGTCACCACAGAGCAGCATGGATGCTTAGGGAAAAACTAGTACGGGCTGGGCAGTGTAGTATGATTCTTTCCCTGGTTATAAAGTCTCTCATAGACCTGACCTTATGGTTGGTAACTTGTTTAAGATAATAACTAAATAACAGGAATGATGAAATTCATGAATATATGTTTTATTTTGGAATATGATAAGATAGGGTCATGATATAATTTTTCATCTTGTTTGCATTTAAATGGTGCCACTTTTACTGTCTGGGAACACATGGGCAGCAGAGCATATTTGGAGAAAAATACTCATGAACAGCAAACGTTAAACCCAAATGCTTGAATATTCCCTGAAGACACATTCCAGGTTGTCTGTTCGATTTTGTCATTTGCAGTTCCTTCTCTAGCTGTACTCTGTATAAATTAGCCAAAAAGGGAAGGAGTCAGCAGTAAAGAAAACTGAAATAGGCCTATACCAAAATTCACACTGCAACACATCGTTCACTAAATGATCAAAATCCAAGAATAGTGTCTGGAGTGAAAGTACACAGAAAACAAGAGACTTGTTTATAAATTCAGTTTAGAAACAAGAAAAGAGTTGTTTTCACTTGGATGATCATTTGGCAGTGATCAAAGTGTTATCTTCCATTTTATTATTTTCTTGAAAGAGGTCAAAATTAAATATTACTACTACTTGAACTTTAACTGTTAGTTTGCCAAAATCACCCCGACTAGTGTCAAACCTCTACATCTTTTCCAAAGAGCATTTAGCTCTGACCAGCTCAGCAGGTACATTCTGAGCAGTGAGTCTGCACGTGCTAACTTGGCTGCTCACACTCGTGTACACACCATGACTGTATTTTTATAAATCCATCTTCTGTGTTCTACCTTGCAAAGCTGTTTTTTAGATTTTCTGAGACAGGGGATTGGTACAAATGATAACTCCATCACCAACCACAAAACACGTCACACAGTTGGATGAACGTAACTCAGTAAGGATCTTACAACCAGGAAATTGAAGGAAATGATTGATCCATAGACAGAGATCAATGCAGAAACTGTTAAGAAGTCTGGTTTAACTTTTCAGGTTTCAATCTCTTCCTAAACCTGAGATGTGCTCCCTCAAGACAGTCTCTGAAAGGCCTGAGAGTTTTAAGTTGTCCTTTGCATGCTAGTAAACTTCACTCCAGTTGTGAAAAATGTTATATATATTATACAAAATTTTTCAAAAATTGTTTGATTAGTTAGCTACCCGAGCTAACGGTTAGTGAGAGGATAAGCCCGCTCCTTTCCATTTAAATATCCTTTGATTCACACAAGAACTCAGTTGTCAGTTATGTTATTGTCTTTCTTCAGATGCAGATTATATGTGAAGAACAGAATCAAGGACCTGCAATAATGGGTATTTTCTTATCCCTTCTCTAGTAACAAGTTAATCCTGCCAGAGAATATCAGTTAAAGGGAAAGAAACAGAAAAGCAATGAATGAGATTGCACTACATTAGGTTAAATAAAACAAGTTCTAAAGTGCAACTGATGCCAGGGAGATGTTAAGTACACGATGTTTTCCCCATGAGTTTAAAAGTAAAGTATGTTTTCCTTTAGTAAGATAACAGGAAATGGTAAGTTAACAGTACAGATCATTTAAAATATGGCTCAGGATATAAGGATACAACAAAATATTTTAAAGAACAAATGATAAAAGCACCAAATGATTAAGGCCATGCTGGCAAAAATAATTAAAGGTAATTACAGAGAAAATGTCTCTTAATGGCATCAGGAGAAATACTGTTTTATTTATTTAGACAAATTGAAGTATATAAACAAACAATTTTTCAGTTCCAGAAATATTATATATTTTATCATATTAAGTTCATCCAAGCTACTGAATTCTGTCACTGGAATGAAATATTAACAATAGAATCGACATTCTAGTTAGTCTTCATTCAACTCCAAACTTTAATAGAAATAACCTGTCGGATTTGACAGAGTGTGATATCACTAGAGAAGCCTTGAATTTAAACTGGCTGGATAAGGAAAATTGCATGGTTTGTGAAGGCAGTTTTGAATAAAATGGCAATTTTGCTTCTATCCCATTTAGCTGTCAAAAGGCCACTTCTAATACTTTCATAAAGCTATTTGCCTACAGAGCAAAGATAAAGACCTGGAAAAAAATTACAACATAGTCCCAAAGCAAGTAACTAAAAGATAAAAAACAACGAGAAAAAGTTATCCTGATTTTCTGACTTCCCTTATTTTGAGTTTAATTTGTGTAATATTTCTTGATGAAGCTTCAAATTGTTAAAAAAAAAACTGATGGAGATTTATTCAAATTGATTATTAGGTTGCAGCAATCTTATTAAATACATTCATTTTAGTTAAGACTTTACACTGGGAAAGAGCAAAGAAACACAAAAGCCAGAGTGACATGTAAATCAATGATAAGATATGCAAATTAAAAAAAATACTTTTGAAGTTGTAGGGAAACTTACATCAAAATTGAAAAAAAAATTATAATCAGAAGCTCTAGGCAAAGCTGAAGCAGGGTTTGAAACTTTTACAGGATGAAGGAAAGGTTAATGTCTTCTTCCTAGCAAAAATGCTGCGTCTTGCACTGATGCTTCAATAACGTAACGATCATAAATACTGCCCTGCTCTGCACTGCGTGATCACTCACAATCAATTAGCTGATTCTGAACATGAATGTCATGTTTGTGATAGCTAAGAGAAGTTATCAGTAGTTACAGCCTTAGAGAATAATTTCACATTAAAGACATAGGTAATGATTGCTTAGTGACTAGAACAACTAGGGAAAACTTTTTTTTTCTTTTTTTCTCTCTGCAGTCCTGCATAGGATGCAATCTGTTATCTGTCTGCACTTCATCTAATTGAACTACGGAAAGAACGAGCATCCAACAGATTCTTCTGAAGATTTTAAGCCTAGGGTACACTATACTCCTCATCTGACCTCATATGTAATGCAGGATGGTGTGTTCACACAGAGGTGTTGAACAAGAAGCAGCTATTTTTCCTTATTCTAATACCGCCTTTTTGCCTGTGCTGCTGACCCTGTACTACATACTACAGAGATTGTAACACACAGACAGACACATATATAGAAATATCTGAAAAGGATGGCAATACTCATTCTTGTGAGAATTGAAAGTGTTCCTCATTCAAAATATGAGAACTTTCTGAATGTCAGATATACACTTAGCTCGTTGCCCCATTAATCATGCTCACTCTGGAGACTGTGTGTTTCTTACATCTTGCTGGAGAGTGGGCATCAGAGGGGATTGCAGTGCCGTCGCCTTTCTGTCTCTACTGCGTTAGATCAGTATCACAGAACGCTTGGGTAAAAACATTCAGTACACTCACATAAATTATTCCTCAGAACGTGGACTGTGCCCCTTTTCCAAACAGTTTCTCTGCACATAGCTGGGCACCAATCAAGAATGGCAGATATACTGCCATCCCACTGGAGAGGGACTTTTTTACAAGGGCATTTAGTGATAGGACAAGTGGTAGTGCCTTTAAACTGAAAGAGGGTACATTGAGATTAGATATAAGAAAGAAATTTTTTACTGTGGGGGTGATGAGAAACTGGAACAGGTTGCCCAGAGAAGCTGTGGCTGCCCCCTCCCTGGAAGTGTTCAAGGCCAGGTTGGATGGGACTTTGAGCAACCTGGTCTACTGGAAGATGTCCCTGCCCATGGGCAGGGATGTCGGAACTAGCAGATCTTTAAGGTCCCTTCCGACCCAAACCATTCTATGATTCTATTATACGCATATTTTTAGCCTTTTGGAATATTCCTATTGTGCTCTCGGTTTTGAGAAGTGAGTCATTTAGAATAAGAAAGCAAAAGAAGGAATCATAGTGAAGGAAAAGAAAGGGTTTCCTTACATAAGGGAAGGGTCCTGTCTTTGCAAGAACGCAGAGAGAAATCTGCCTTCTGGCAGGGAGGAGGTTCGTTGTCCAGGAGCAGGGGATCAATATTTGAGGTGGGAGGAAAACAAATACTTTCTATTGTTCCAGGCCTGCCGGTACAGCAGAGATGTCCTAGTTCCCAATTTGCTAAGATGCATGACAGTATCTTCAGAAAGAGAAGAACCAAAAGACGTGTAATAGACTGGGATAGTAATAGTTCACAAGGGAACTCCGTGAAGCTGTTGTGGGGGAAGAACTGGGATGGGTGGGTAAGGAAATGCAGCACAGGACCCCTCAGTGGCTTTGGACTCAGTCCCTGATGTCTACCTTCGTCTAGCAGAGAGAGGGTTTGATTATTCAGGCACTGCTGGAAATTTACTTGTGTGGGTTATTCCCTCTTTCATCAGGTAAAGACAAGACAAGACATGTCGAAGTGAATTAATTCATTACTTCTCTTTCACTACAATGGGCGCACTAGCAACTCGGAGATGAAAAACTGTTATCATCAGAAAGTAGAGGAGAAACAGCAGGAAATAATGGGACACATTATTATAAGCAACATGAAAGAATAGGAAAAAATAGTTTAATTCTTTTTCAGCAATATTCTTAATCGTGTGCATTTAGTCCTGTTGACATCAGTGAAGTCAGTCCTGCGCTCTGTTTCACTGCTGAACGCCATTGCAAAAGGACAGTGTGCGACAAAGTGTGAGTCATGATATTTTGGAGGGAGGGTAACAGTGTCTCTCAACCTTACAATAATTAGCATGAACAATAGATTTCTTTTTCCGTAGGAAAGATTGTTCCAGCAAGCGATTAAAGACATCATTATTTTGCTGTCACCTTTCTACTAGGTTCTTTTCCTTCTGGTTGACAACTGAGATAACAGACAAGGAGGCTATCCACCTGGTATATGGTTTTCCGTTCCTTTGGAATGATCTGTGACAACTTCCATTCATGACAGGCAGGTTGTGTTAAAGCAGCCTTTGCTTCTTAAATTCAGCTACGGAATAGACATGCTTCTATTTCCCTGACCTGGATTATTTTAGAGAACACTTGTGAGACTTAGAAGAAAATGAAAACTCAGCTCGCCTCCCAGACTATAAAGGACACACAAGCAGAATTCATACAGGAGAGAAACTGCTAAGAAGCAGCAGGCTGAGAAGAAAACAAACAAAAACCTTAAGTCAAAGAAGCAGCAGCCTCAACAGGGCACTAAGAGGGGAGGTTTTGTTTGTTTGCTTGAAGTAGTCAAGTCTTAGAGCAGTTCTCATTGTCCCAATTAAATTGCAGACAGCTGGTTACTTCCCTGAGAAGAAGGTGAAAGCAGATGTTTTGAAAGGAGAGAAGCAGAATTTGAAGCATGAACGTGACAATGTGCTTGTTCAGGGTTCACCTGTGTGGTGAGCAGAAGACACAGGAAAACTTTCACAGGGAATTTAATCTCTTTTGACAAGGGGGATTCAGTACTGAGGCTTCTGAAAACTTAATAGATATGGAAGAAAATATTATTGGAAGGGATTGTTAAAGAGGTTGAAGTCTTATGGGATCCTAATTACATTTTGTCAAAATTTACACTTTCTTAGAGCTGATTGAGGTCAGCACATTCCCCCTCTGTGTTGGGAAGGACTGCCTGGACTCCACAATGCAGAATAATGCTTGCTAGAGCCAAGGGACCACAAGTATAACTAAAGCCATCCTTTTGCTTCAGCATGTACTCTCTTGGGCCTTGGCCTTTGCTGTTTTGAGTCTTAGAATGAGTTCATTTCTCATGGGGAGCTGCTAACAGTAAAAGTCTAGTATAAATCAACCCAGAGTTTTGCAATGTTCCTTACATTTTAATCTCCCTCACATTTAAGGACGAAGAGTGAGGTTTGATTTCATTCTGCTACACAGGGGTTTTGATTCATGGCCCAGATTCATTCTGACTGTAGTCCATGTAGTGAAAGACTATAGCTCCTTACACCTGTAGAGTCAGTGAGAAGAAACTAAAGGACATTTTTCCATCTAAAACTTGTATTTCTTTCCAGAGAGTACTGTCTTTTTCTAATAGGCTATAAACCTACACATATTTTGTTGTCATTCAGTACCTGCTCTACTGAGCATTTTTTTTTTATTTACTGACAGAGCAGATGACAAAAGTTTTTGCTTTAGTAATCAGATACCAGGTATGCTATGAAAAAGATTCTCACAGAAGAACATTTACCAATTTTCATAGAGGCCTAAAGACATCAGTCTTTTAACTAAAAGTTCATCTATATATCCTGGAGTTAAATACAATGCAAGACCACCTAAAGGGCTGCATGGGAGCATCTCAGGTGTGGAAGATGACAAAGGAAAGTGAAAACTACTAGCTTAGAGACTTAAGTAAGTTTTAAAAGCACAGGCTAACTGGACTGTACCTCTTAATTAGCCACAGACTTTTTTCAAGAATGGGTTCCTAATTTTCATGAAGTTTGAGTTCAGAATATTTGAAGCAGACGTTTAAACCTATCTTGCCCACTTGCTCAGCAGACTGCCTCAATAACTAGGCTATCATGCATGCTGTGGACAAGCTCTCCTCATCTCTTCTCTTGCATATGTTTCACTTTACCTCAGTAATTGAACATTCATTGGACAAGCAAGAGGTTAGGGAAGTCAAGCACGGAAGAGGAAAGCCAGGTTACTGCTCCAGTGATTATTTAATTAGTTAGACAAAGTTGGACAGTTTCTGAGACACAGCTGAGGAGATCTAATAAGCTTGTTGACTCAGATGCTCTGCTGGAGAGACAGAAAACTTGTATTGGAGTCTCTTGTCCATATTAAGCAACCTAAGGACAAAGAGTGGGTCCTTTGCAAATGAATATCCTAACCACTGTTATTTATGGAGACATAACTTGTGAGAAAAAGATTTCACTGGATTTGTGAAATCAAATCTACTTAGAGAGTTGATTGGGAAGTGAAAAATATGTCAGATGCAGTTGCCAGTAACTACATTCTGCGTTCTTTTGGTAGGCTGAGATGAGATCCTCATGTGGATGAAAACTGACCCTGTCAGCAGCATTTCACTTCAAATGGTGATTTGTAAATCATATTGAAATGCAACAGAGGTGTTGTTTGGCATGTGTTGATAAAATGCCTTGGGAAGACTGTATAGGAGTAATTTGATGAAGATTGTACTAGAAAGGGAAGAAAAGGACATCGTCTTACTCTTTATAGCATATAATACTGGTTTTTTATGGATTTAAAACATCCTAATGGCTTTTTCCTCTAAGGGATTCATCACCTGTTCAATCATTTACACTCCGGTTAACAGTGCTGTGTTATCATCTAAATGCTATAAAAATTGCTCTACTTTAGTAAAGTCTCTCACACTTTGATTTATCCTTGCAAGTCTCTTCTCACAGATGTTTTTCCAGCCTACCAAGAAGATGTGCAGAGAGGTTCCCAGAGTTGTTTCCAAACACTAAATCACCAGCAATTGATATTCTGAGGGAACGGGCAAAAAATCTGTCACATTTAGACTGTAGGATTGGTGTGTTCATGAAAGTGAATGACATACAGAAGTGAGAAATGAGATTTTCTGCTGATGCAAAGATGAGGCATGGGACCATAAGAGGAAATAGGACTGTCTTTACTGTAGGTGTAGTAACCTCATGAAAGCTTAGTCATATTTTACCTGCTGCAAGAGACAAAGTAGTTTAAAGCGGGAGGTGGCCCAATGCTGCAGAAATGTCTTAGACTCCCATCAGCCAGAACATTGTATTTCTTTAGCAATCAGCAGTTTTATTATGAGAATTTTTCTGACTTCTCTGCTCTTAAATATCTACCAGACTCAGGAGGATGCTGGAAACTGAATGACCAAAGTGATGAGAGAATAAAGCAGTGAAGGGGGACTGAACAATAGTAATGGTTTTGTCAGCTTTCCGCTTCTAGATCATTGATTCTGTTGTAACCTGGAAGAGACAAAAATCTGTTACTGAACATTCAGTTACTTTGGAGAGACGACTTGAGCTTTTTTTGGTCTATTTCCTATCTATTAGAAAACAGATCTCCCTTTGTCAAAGCTAAGATTGCAGCTTGCGCCATCTGCAGAAACTGAAGCATCCGAATCAGATTCCCAGGCTTGGAGGTAAGTATTTTAGGAGACTGGGAAAGCAGCATTCAAAAAGTCTTGGGGCATCTATTCTGTTAAAACGGGCAGTCTGATTCTCTGTTTTATCTAGGAATTGTTATACAAAAAAAAAAACCCACCATCAAATGCATCTTAATAAAATCATGTAAACTAAATCAGGTTTATATGCATTAAATGTTCGTGAAGATCTGAGGAACAGTTTGAATTATTCAGCTATTTTCTTCACATCTTTCCATTTCTTAATGTGCTTGCTTAAGGATAATATTTCTTTTTTTAATGAGATCACTGGAGACGAAAGATGGTTGACACAGTGAAGTACATTCTGTGACAGAGTAGGTTCCTCATATATAATGCAGAGGGTAAGTCCTTGAGGTAAGGACCAAATTCCATAGTGGTGAAAGTCAACACTTATAGTATGTGGCTGAAATGGGAAATTTTCAGTCATACTATCTACCAGATACTTCTACTTCAGAGCATTAGACAAGCAGACAAACACTTTTTGACTGAAGTAACTCTGGACAAGGAGTTTTCATTCCAAGACATTTGCATCTCCACTTCCACCACTGTGCATTAATGCACAAATATGTATAACCTGAGATCTGTGTTGGATATGTCTGATCTCATTGCATCCCGCTGTTTGACAGCACCAACCTGTGCCCTCTGCCCTTGGCTGCGTCCAGCCTCTGTGCGCTGCTGACAGCTCCTTGGGCACTGTGTGGGCTCTGCGGGGCGGCAGCAGAGACAGCCAAGACAGCAAGAGCCTGAGCGAATCACTGGAACGAAGCAATGGCCAGGCACTGAGAAAAGAGTACCACAAATCACTGAGCTATTCACCTTTCAAGAAATGCCGCTAAACGCTTTAATGGTCATCTCCCCACTGCTGTTGCTTCCGTCTGGTGATTCCTTCAGGCCTCTCTACCCTTGACTTGGAAATCCATCAGGCTTCTAAATTCATTGTTTTTCCCTACTTCAGTGGTCACTCAGATTACTTATCTCCTATGCTTGTTGTTCTTTGTGAAATGGTCATTTGTTTTCTTTTTACCCATGTTTCACATTTTTCAGGTTCAGGTAAATATTTTGTTCTCAGTGTTTCTTAAAATAATACATGTCCCTGTTGATTCATCATCATCATCAAGATCATTATTATTGCTATTATTATTGTTATGGGTCAGCTAATGTTGTCCAAATTTGAGAAGAAATAAGACTCATGCTTTTTCAGTCTTTTGTTTTGTTTGAAGGAAAAATCTGTACTCGGTATTTATTATTTTTCTATATAGCAGACACAACTGTTTATTTTTCTGCTGTCTTTTTTCCCCCAGATGAAATCTTAGCAAAGTCAGCATCTGTGAACTGTATTTCAGCCTTTGAAGGGCCTTCAGGATCAGGCACCCTAAGGGAAAAGAAGAAATCCTGCAGTTTAGTTCTATTATAAGATTCCTTCATCTCCATGCCATGCTGCCTTCCTGACTCCAGAGAAAGGGGGCTGTTTATTATTGCTCCTGGCTAATGGGAACACAGATAAGTTTTAAAAGGACTTCAAGGCCCGCATTTATCCACCATAATTTTAGGAAGCTGACAGTGAAAACTGTGTCAGAAATGAAGTCCAGCTGGACTCCTTTTGCAGCCCTCAGAAGGAGAGGGGTCAGCAGGGGAGACTGTGGCCAGCATCGGGCTGAGCACCTCGTCAGCTCGCAGCCCTCCCCAGACCCAGCCACAGGCTGATAAAATTGGAGCTACCGCATGGTTAGCTTGGGATGGGGAGTTTAAGAGAAACTAGGGTACCTTATAGAGTTAAGAAGCTCTGCTATACTGCGGAGCAGTCACGTTTAAGTGTGGTCTTAATTTGATTTTGAGCTGATTCTAGAGATATTTTCTGTACCCCAGCAAGAGTCTCAATCACAGATTTTACACAGCCTCTCTACTTGTCAAACCTGTGCCACCATTTTAAAAAAGGGGCCAAATTTTTAGCCAGATGCTCAACAGAGCATCACTCCAGACTTGGCTGAAGGTCTTCTGAACTTGGGAATACTCAAGTCTTGTACCCCATTCTCCTGAAAATGCTCCTGTGAGTTAGTCTTCTGCAAGCCTTGCAGATGGTGGGAAGCCAGTATTTTCTGCCAGCTCAGGGCAGAAGAAAACCCCAAAAAAATTCTTGTTCCAAACCTTGGGTTAATTTTTATTTTACTTTTGATTTTGTATTGTTAAACAAAGAAATGACATTTTCCAGCCAGTACCATGATTACTTTGCGAGGTCTCTCTCCTAGCGCTTTTTGTTCAGGTACTTTGTCTTCAGCTGCGTTATGAAAACTCAGAGTTTCATAGAAAAAAATGAGGAACGGCAAATCTGCTACTGAAACTATAGGAGGAACCCAAGGATTTAGATTCAGGCACTATGAGAAATAGATACTGTGAAAGCTGTGAAAAGTACCCAGTTAACTGGTCTCTAAGAAACCCTGTTCTCTTGCTTTTTAAGGGAGAAGCGATTGCATCTGTGGCAAGAGATCTATTTCTTCTTAATGCAGGTGTGGCCTTCAATTTCTCCTCCCATGATTTGTATTTCTTTGACTAAGCTTCTGGGGTAACATTACTGGAGAAGATCTTGTGTATCGTGTAAGCTAAAAAATAAAATAGCTTCTTCATTCTTTAATTGTGGTTTACAGAAAAAGATAAGTAGATGAGCCCAGGTGTTTTATCTTTATGCTTGTCTAGCTGGCCCAAGGAAGAAATAGAGAGTGTTAGAGTGAAATAACAGTGGGAAGGAGTTTTGTTCCATGCAAGGTAATGGTATAGAGGTTTGGAAAAGTTAAGGCTGAAGTACAGGATAGAAAAGTAAGGAGGCTCTATAGTGGAGGAGAAGGTGGGAAATAGACATTTGGAGGTGGTAGTTGATGTAAAGATGACTTGTTATATGGTAAAACTTCACACTTCAAAAAAATCTTTAAATTCTTCTGTGAAGCATTATTAAAATGTCTTGAAGCTTAAAAGAAAGAAGAAGGAATAGATCATAGAAGCACTAAAAATCATTTTATAGGAACTATAAGAGTAGAAAATAAATTTTATCTTTTCAAAGAGAATAATTCTGAAATGTCATCCTGAGAGCAAAGAGATTTTAAAATTAAATCTACATTCATAGACTTCTGTTATACTGTAAATGTAAAGATGAGCCTCAACCGAGTTCCTGCTGCATCTTTAACTCCCTAAAGCTTTTGTGCCTTGTTAATTACCTTGGCATCTTTGTATGCATTTAGAATACAGTACTTAATGAGCAGATCATATGAACAGCTGCCTTTTGTTTAAGGCATGTGGTTGCAGATCAGGTCTTAATTATGTTCCTGTATAAAAGAATGAACTACAAACAAGGTTATGCTTGACTAACTTCTGTAGGGGAAGCAACTGGGAGGGGGAGGAATTCTGCAACATTTTTTTGATGGAATTTCAGGTGATGCTGCTAACTCTTTTTATTACTGTTTTCAGAAAAAGTGCATGTTTTCCTAGGGCTCAAGATCCTGGAGTCAGGTGAGAATATACAATTATTAATTTCTAAGTATAAAATGTAGATCTTTTTAGGCTTGAATCAGCAGGTGCAGTTCCTGTTTGCTGTGAAAGATCTCTGTCTTTATTACATTTCCTAAGTGAAAGTTCAATTTTAATTGGTTTATAGGAGTTTGATAAAATATATAGAAGTGCTTTGGATATAAGCAGCACATATTGGATGGTTATAATCAGGCTGTTTGTCAGCAATAGTTCAGGCTATACTAGCTGCTGAAATACATACTAATTGTTCAGCACCCCTCACTAATGAATGACTTATGAAAAAGTGTGATTCTTCTAATGGTTATATGTTTTTTTAACAAATGAAGATTTGTGTTTTTTCAGTAAATTTTCAAAGCTGATATTTAGAAATAAAAACAGTGACTGGATTGGATCAACAAAGGAGAGAAAAATGGATGAGTGAAACTCAGTTGGCAGATGATTATTCCCCACCTCCAGGGAATCTATGGTCTATATGAAAGTCTTTGACTCTCAAATACAGAATAACAATTAAATTTAACTAAATAAAACCAAACTAACTGAAAGTGATTGAAATACTTTCCCTCACAAACCCTAATGTTCCTCAGGCATTTTGTAGTTGTCGTTCAAGTCAGGTGACAGACAATGTGGCATTAAAAGAGGACATAACTCCAAGTGCTGTTATCACTTCAGATGGACTTTTTTCACCTCTCCTATTTTAGTTTTGTGCTGTCTGTTGAGATACTACATTTTTAGGACAAAATTTTCCTATGACAGCTACGGGCAGCCCCCACATACAGGGAATATACTGAGGATGAAATGTGAAGTTGCAGTAGGTCCAGTGGCAACTTCTCTTGCTAGTTTAGAAAGCTGTTTTCTCCTCCCACTCACAAATGCACCTTTCCTTATTCTCTGCATTTCTGGGACGCAGATTGCAGCTGCCCTTTTTAAACTGGGAGACCTTTGCCAAATTTCACCAGCTGAGGATCTGACTGCTTTTCTGTTAATGTCTTTGTCTAAAGAAGGCACCTTTATGCTCTCTCTGTGAGGTGGGAGGTACTGCTGGAACCAGCTTTCAGTGGTGCAATGTCAAATTCTCAAGATGTCAGATTTATTTGTGCATATGATGGTGTAATTTGGCTTCCTGCTGTGCAAATGAGAGGATTAATTTCCATAATATAGAAATTAACAGTGCAGTTGATATTTCTCCATCTCTCAGCACAAATCAGCAGCTGTGGGTGATGGCAGCCAGTTTAGCCTCCTTTTTGTCCTCCCTCCAAATAGCCATTGATGAAGACACTTGCCCCAATTAAATGATACTGGATGCCAAATTGGTGTTATCTCCTCCTGCTTCATTTCCCTCCTTGTTCATCTGGCTTTGAGGTTTCAAGTGTTTCCTACAAGTCATGGCTCTGACTACCCTTCCCTGAGCAAAAGGTGGGGAGGGGGCAGGGTTGCTCCACCGCAGGCTGTGAATCCTGTGTGCAATACACAGGACAGTGAACCCAAAGAGGTGAAGCATGGGGGACAGTTCCCCTCTGCAAACTCTGCTGTGGAGATGATGCTTCCTCTCTGAGGAACAAGGCAAAAAAGTGGGGCCAGTCACTTTTTAAGCCACCTGGGAAAGGTATTGCAAGCCCATCTATTAGAGGCCTTGCAATTCTTCTGGTGGATTTACTTCTGATTTGACAATATGATGGACTTAGCTGAAGACATAACAAGTACATCAAGCCTCCTTAAGCTGTGAGGTAGAATCATCTTTTTATCATGCACCAGGTCCTAGAATCACAGCTGGAAACTCTTGAGCCAGTCCACTGATGGGTCTTTTAGAAAAGCCTGAAATTTTGGCTGTAAGCTGTTAGATGTGGAGAGCTGTGTAACTACGATTGAGCAAAGAATATATATAGCTTGGTTTGGAACTTCAAACGAGGCAGGAAGGCCATGAAAAGAAAGGACACTTGCTCTCTCATTTTTGTTCATTCAGCCAAACCCACTGTGGAATTTCACTCAACTGAGAAACTCTGAAGGTTTCTGCTGGAATTAGTTGTAGTGCCTGGCACTCATGTTTACTCACATAAGGCAAACTACAGGATCAAGGCCATGTTTTTTAAACTGTCAAAGGTAAACAAATGGGTCACTGAAACTTATATGTGACAGTAGTTCTTCAAGGATATGGATAATCAGTAATATGTTTTTAGAATATGTGTTTGGGCATTAATCTCAACATTTGGGTTTCTCCACTGAACTAGAGAAATTTTTTTCCCAGAAGTCTCATAAAGTGCAAGAAAGGTCTGAATTGGTTCTTTATCTCTTAATTGTTCCATAAAGCGTCATAGGCTTTGCATTATATGTGTCTATAAACAATCAAACCCTAAAGAGATGTGAGAATGAAAATGCTAATAGAAGTTAGTGTCACCTGTCCTGATGCAGAAGACAACAAAGATTTAATCCTGTTATATGAAATAATAACTGAACAGACCAGATTAAAGAAAATGTCCTTGTGATTCTGATTTCTTCCTTGGCTAAGCATATCTATGATAATGTATAAATAAAAAGAATGGCAATATCCATCTCAACGATAATATAGAATAACACAGTTACGTGAAAGTTCTTATGTTGATCTGTCAGACTTTTTTTTTCTTTTCCCAGTAAGAGTTAAACAAGGAGTCATGAACTTGGTAGGAGAAGGCAGATATTGGCTCTTATGGGGGACAAAGATCCCAGCCCCTTCTGAATGAATAACTCAGTGGAGGCAGGAACATGGACCCTCATGCTTGTGTAGATGCTGTCTTACACCAGATTGTGACTCCCAGCTCCCATCTGTCCTCTGCAATGTTAAAAATCTGCACAAGTGCAGCTGTATGCCATTGTCCCATAAGCTTCTCTTTCCTGTAATAAAAAAAACCAAACATTTTTTCTTTGTTCAAAATCTGAGAGAAATGAGTTGTCATAGTATGCGTAGTTTACTAGTGGAACTCGCTGCTTCAGTGACAGTACTTGATGCCAAGTAAGTAAAACAAAAGGTGGTTGCTTTTTTAAATAGGATTGTAAAATATACATAGTGTAGTAGCTACCTCATAGTGGATCATATGTTTCTAGGCTTTCTATAGCATTTTGAGTAGAAAGATATTTACCAGTAGAAGTTGAGACATTAAGCTCTCCTTTAAGACTATTTGCAAAGGCTCCCTGCAACTTACTGTAAAGCCTCCAGTGCCAGTCGCTCTGAAAATCTACAAGACTATGTTGACCATGGGTCAGGCTCGGGTGGGAGATGGCAGTTCCTCTTGTATCACAGCCATTTGCAGAGCTATTAGTGACTAATTGCTGAGGAATATCAAGTTCAATACTAGTTTCTAGTGCTAATGGCCCAGCTGGGGCTGGGAGTTCCCTATTGCCTTCTGCTGGGCTCACTGAAGTGTGGGAGCAAGGAAATGCAGGACAAGTGTAAAAGCGGTGTTACTATGTGCTCCATGTGTGTAGGGTTTCCTATCTCTAACGATATAACGTGTCGCTATCCTCATTCTGGAATACCAAGTTCTTCAGTACACATAATTTGCCACTGAATGTTTACCACGGGCTGTTATACCTGATGTTATTAAAGGGCATCGTAGGTTTGGTTCTTTCAGCTGAATTTTAAAAATAAGCAAATATTTAGAATAGTTTGTTAACTATGGAAAATATCAGATTTTCATGCTTGATATAATGATGTTGTATGCAAATTCCATCTTTTTGTGAACTTATTCTGGACTTCTTACAAGGAATAAAAACAAATGTGTTTATGTCTGCCCTAATGTATGTGTATGATATTTCTACAGTCATGTCTCCAGGAGTTACAGCCTTGAAAAATGTCACTATGCTGAGGACTGCTATTATGGAATTCTTTACCATATGGTGATTCTTGATGGATAGAACTTGTGGAATGATTCACAAATACTTTTATGAAGAGACACATTTACTGCTATTGAGAGGGTCATATTATTCATTGGACAGTATCTGGGTAACTGCTGAGTTCTTGGTGAAAACATCTTCGCTTTGAGAAGTGCTCCAACCAGTCACGCTGAGCCTGTGATATCTGTTAGTAATGATTTATTTTTTAATCTATTTGTTTTAAATGCATAGATCATCTGCAGAAGAACTGTCTTAAACCAACAAATGTGTAGTCTGAACTGTCAGATCAGTCTTCGTGTGCCATTCGTGGAGAGAAGGAAGCAGAGTCAGTCCATCCTAAGATATGTCTCTGACATGAATCAGTCTCTAGAGGCTCTTATCTCTTTTCATTGATTGTGAATCATTAAACTGCTACACTTTCTCTAGACAGCTCAACTTAACTGAGAGAAATCCACCTGTGAAAGAGCAGAAGTACTAACAAGTGGATTTGATGGGGGGAAAAAATGAGCATTGCTGTTCACAAGTAAAGAGAATCCGTTGCAGAGAACTCATTGCAGGAAAACAGTACATCAGACAAGTGGGCAGCACTTCTGAACGAGGAGTTACTGAACCCAGAATGCCCTGTATCCCAAAGTCAGTACATAAACAATTTGCTGAGTAGCTAAAGGTGTGTATACCCATGGCTCTGCCCATTTGGAGTCCTGCAGAGTGATTACTGTGTGCTTTGTCACTCTGTGTTAGTGTCTGATCATGACTTTGTGCAGTAACATGGAAATGCTGCATGTAGCTTGGAGACGGTATAACCACATTAGCGAATGAGCCAGGGCAGTGCTGCCGTATAAATATTAATGATTCAGTGTGTCTGCCCAGTTCTGTGTGGTAAAGTGCTCTTCTGTCTACTCCTCTGACTTCTGAGTGATTTGGGATGAAGCACACTCTGGCTTTTCCTTTCTGATCCAAGTAGTGTATTAAAGAAAAGAAATAATTTTCTGGAAGAACTGTTTCAACTGGCTTGATTTTTCTTTGGCTTCTTCACAGCGGTGTAGACATGGTTCTAACAGGTATACTTCTGCTGCACTTCCATCTGCTTCAGAGGCAGTAGTGACTTGTGGCACTATTAAAGACACTGGAGGAAAACCCAGGTTGCCCCAGATATTTGTGCTTTGTACCTCCTACAAATACATATTTAAAAAAACCCTAAAACACTTTAGCTACTTGGTTTCAGCTGGTTTTTCAGCTTTGCAACTAGATTTTGCTCAGGTTATAAAATCTTGATGTAGATACAATACAAGGTGGGAGGTCTCTTCTACACCTGTTTGTGTTGATGTGCCCAGATAGTCCTTGCCGTAAAAAAAATCTACAGTTCAGGTAAATACAGAAATGGCTTTACCATCTGAGGAACAGGCACCTATAACAAGAGGAGATTACATGGACTTGCTTAGTGCTTCAATAAGAAATCTAGCCCTTGACCACCACTTCCATCTTCCCCAACAAATGCACTACATTAGAAATACTCCTAGGGATCCTACAGCAAGTTGGACAAGGTTTTGTCTGGTGGTTGTTTTTTGGTGGTTTGGGAGGGGGGGGTGTTTTGGCTTTTCTTAGGCCTTTTTTTTAAACACAGAGTTTTTTTACAGAACTTCACTTTGTGATTCTGCTCAGCTATCAGTGCAGATTCAGTCAAACACCTTAAATGACAAAGAGAACAGAAACCTGAATTTGCTGAAGTAGAACACCTCTTCCTCTTCCTTACGTATGTTTCTCCCTCCCCATCTAGCCAGCTTTACACCTCCCTAGCCAGTTAGTGTTCAAGCTCCCAGTATTTATGCTAAGCTCCTGCTTGTGGCCGTATAACATTCAGAGACCCCAGAGTACCCCCCTGCTGCTCTGTCATAAATAAGCAGTGACCTGGCACAGCTCTTATTTGAAGACTGTTTTGCAAAGTGTTGCTTTGTTTTCCAGAGGGCAGGCTGGACTTTCAGACTGACTCTGTTATATGACTTCTGCCTGTACTTGACACAATATGAAAAACAGCATTCTGAGGCAGTAGACCTTATTCCAGGGTGAAGCCTTTCACTTCATGAAGGCAAATCTAGAGAAACACAACTGGATTTTTCCACTCATGTGGCCATGGAGTTGAGCAGAACCCCCTTCTGTAACTTTATCAATTTAATGACAAACACAGACATCAGAAGCCTTGCACCTTTCTTTCCCAATACACATTTCAGTAATATTTGCACTGAATGAAGTCTTCTTCAGCAGTCAGCAGAAATAGATCTCTTTCTTTTAAAAGGGGTGGCTCTGGTAGGTATGCTGACGTTACACCCACAAAGCCAGCACAGAAAAGGTGAGTAGACTCCAGTTAGCAGGCAAACCCAGATGTTGTTTAGCTCACTTCTCAGTAGGGGTAGAGTGTTTATCCAGTGATCTTTTACTGTGATGATTTTCATTTTTAGTTCTATGCCAGTGTTCTCTGAAGTATGTAAATTAAGTATGTAATTAGTAAAAGGTGTTTGAGATTCTTTTTTCCAATGTCAGATGATTTTTCTACTCACAAAAGCCTTGTAGTGATGTTTTCTGCAAATCACTAAGTTTTGATAATATTCTAAGATTTTATTTTCTTCCCCATAAAGACAAGGAAAAAATATTGTATGGTCTGAAAGAAATAATAGTTTAAAATATTGTTTTAAGTACTTTGACCTTTATTGTATTTATTTTATGACATGCTCATGGTTGAGATTTTTCATATTATGTAAAGGCTTTTTATAACTGCTGATAAAAGTATGACAGTATTGCTTACCCATAAGCTGAGAAATCTCACTGGCAGAATCTGTAGGAAATGAAATCTCAAATACATGTACATTGATGTGCACACGCAAACAATTTTTATCCACCTTGAACTGAAGCTAGAAACTTTGGTAATATTCTGTAGAGAATTAGATCTGTCTTTTATCAAATTGTCTGCCTTGAGAGAATCTGTGCAGGTTTTGGAAAAATTTTACGTTAATGGTATGGTGTGAGAGGCAAGAAAGCCTAGCTCAGTACCTCTCATTTTAGTCTGAAAGGCATGAGAAATGTTATTGCTGCAGCTATAGGATAATACACTCCCTTTCAGTCCATGATAGTCTGTGGTTCTCGTACCAAAAATCAATTTCCTCTGGAGGACCAACTTGGACAGTCCTTAGAACTGATGCTTTAAAGATGGGGAATTTTTGTCTCTTTCTTCTCAGCTTTGCATTTTGAATGTCAGCTGCACTGTTATTCTGCATTTCTGGACAATGAAGAATGAGTTATGAAGGAAGTGGTGATGCTTTTTATATTCTGCCTATGAATATGATAATTTAAATTTAGAGGTTATTTTAATAAGTGTTCAACAATCTCCTGTGAGATGTACATGGTTCCTACTATCATACCAAATCCTTGATATATATTCTGAGGGCAGGATGGGTACTACTTTCCAATTTATACGTGTTTTAAGTCTGAAATGTGATCTATGGGTCAAGCCAAAGAAAGGCTAGCATCAAAGCACAGGGCTTATTATATGCAGAACTATCCTGCTTACGTTACAGATTAGATCTGTGTTTTGTATAACATCTACACTTTTCTGTTTCTCGTAAGAGACAGATTTAAGCCTGACAATATCGTATTGAGAATCACCAGGTGGAGTTATTGCACACATTTTAGAGATTATTTTTCTGACTACATATGCACTGTTAAAGACAGAGTTACATTAGTTTTCATTTTATGAAATAATGTCTGACTGTAAGGTGTATCATAAGCCATGAGCGATGCTATTTTTCGCTCTTAAACTCCCTATCTAGAGTCTTTTCTGCTAGCCCCTGGGAAGCAAGCAGTTATATCTGGTCCTAGTATCTTAAGACTACTGTCTGCATATTGTTTGCAATCTTCTTTGGTTTAGGATTGTGTGTACCATGTAAGTAAACACATTGTACAATATATAAACCTGAACTGCACATCAGACAAGTTTATAAAGGTGAGGAAATATGCAAGTAGAGTATGAGATGTGTTACTGATGGGTAAGTTTGGATTGTTGCTGTTGAGTGTGGAAGAGGAGTCAAAATCAACAAGGATCATGGGTAGAGGGAAGCTGCCTTGTTGGAAGATGCTGCAGGAGGAGAGATGGAGTATCACACAGGGCTCTTGAAGAGAAGGGAGAATAAGGGTACATTGAAGTTGGGGATGAAGGCAAATGCTGTAGGGAATACGTGGAGGAGAGTGTAGAAGGGGATAAGGAAACAGAAGAAAAGGCATGGGAAGAAAAGGATGGATGATGTAATGCAGATGAGAAACACGCTAAAGGCCTTGAGGTATAGGGCAGAGAGGCAGGTACAAAATAAATGTGGAAAATGTTTCAGGGAGGGTTCTGATCTGGCTGAGGCTCACTCTGACTGCCAGCAGTGCAGGGTGGCTGAGAACATGACAGGTGTCTGTCACCGTCAAGCTCCCTGCTGGGGAGACACAGGAACTGTATCTATCCCAATCTAGCGAAGGCATATTGATTAACTGGGAATCTGTATGCACAGCTATAGCTATGCTGTCTGAATGTCAGTAAGATGATGCAAATACCTCCTTTAAATGTTAAACTATTCTTTAGATGGTAATCACATGTGTTTCTTTTGCACTTTGGTGTCAATCCACTGAGATCTCTGACTCATAGACAGAGTGATCTTTCAAAGTCAAGTTGGTATTTGAACAGCACTTAATACATGCCCTGAAAAATCTAGACTGAATACCCATTAAGTGAAGGCACACAACATCATACTCTAAACTGGGGGGACATCTACAAATATTTCAATAGTAATTTAAGAATTAAGGAATAATTAATTGGAATTAACTGGTTGCTTACTGTGGTTCTGTGGGGAAATTACGATGTCTGTCCACCTTGCAAATAAAAGCATAACAAGTTAACAAAGAAGACAAATCAAGGAAGCCTTCAAACTGTAAGTTGCATGGAAGAGCTTAGTGTAGGGTATGCTTTCTCTGTCACTTCAAATCACTATGGAGGACAGGGTACTTAGGGACTAGTATAGATTTGCTGAGAGAAACTGTGCTATATGCTATGCAAGAGGTCAGTCTTGAGAATCACATTGATCTTCTCTTTCAGTTTATAAACCCGTTAAACATCCTATGGGACAAACAAATCTGCCATTTCTGTAAAAGCAAACCTCTCTGTTCAGAAAGGGTGGTTCAAGCAAAAGTACTATATTGTGTTAAGATGCTGAAATTTATCTCTGTAGCATACTAAATCCAAGTCCTGCATACAGACTTCCCAGAGGTACATGGAAGTGCATATCCTGTGTAATGTGCAGTTGTCTAGGCTACAGAAAGTCGACTTTTACGTGGTGAGCAGCAAAGGCAGAAGCCAAATAATGGTTCAACCACCCCAGATATCTATGCTGTCACTTCATAATAGGGAGGCAATTTGAGAAATGTTGCCTCTAATATTCATGTGTGCTTTGCTCTACAACAGGCAGAAAGCCCCATATCTCGCTGAAGTAGAATAAGAAATGTTGATTATTCCCTATAGTGTATTGAGTTAGAGACATCCTGGATGCTCCCGTTTTTGAAACACAAGCTCATTACTGAACTTTAAACTGCAGGACCTAAGAAAGGGAAGTAATGCCATATGGCGCTCTTACACTACTGGGCTGATGGACACAGAAAAGAGGAGAAAGTCCCCTTAGAAACACTTGAGGCCTTGATTCTCACCCCTGCTTTTCAGCTCTGAGGGAGAATAAAGTCTGTTTGTGCATCTTTCCTTCTCTTTGTGCTTTTCTCAGATGACGTTTTATTGTCCTCCTGTTGCTAAACTGATACTGCAAGAGATTACCTATTGTGAAGCCAGAGAAAGAAATATTGCCACTGGTTTCTGTCACCTTTCTAGGAGTTAAGGTTACCAAAATGAAGATTAGGGGTAGGGGGAGGAGGGGGGAACAGGGCATAGGAAATGGCTAAGCTCAAAAAATAACAGATCTCTGTCTAGGAGGATTCTTGAATCCAGAGAAGGTGATAATCAAATAAGTGATTATCGTCCCTTTTGCAACACAAGTATCTATACATAATTAGGTGTGCAAGCTGGCAAATCTCTTCTAAGAAGACATGCTATGGGGTCTGAATAATCACTGATAATTTTTCACATTATTGGTATGAATGCAAAGAATGTTAATATCCCTGACTGTTTACTGTCCAATGGATGTACATTTTCTAGCAGCAACTTGTCATAGCAGGATGTGGAAAAAAGAAGAAATATCTGTTAATGCCACTGAAGGCTTCACTGTGCTGATACAATTTCGCTAGAAAATTCTTTGATTCCTCACTGGTATGTAGAAGTGCAATAGAATGTCCTTGGTCTCCCTGCATTATATTAGAGGTTTTTGTTATTATTTTTCCCTTCCAAGGGAGAAAAGGTTTGCAGTGTACCCATCAGATTTAGTCTACGAGCCTATATTCTGGTTTCAGAAATTCCCTGGATGTGAGAGGTGCTTTGCCAAACAGTAAAGAGAAACATGTGACGTATTTGCATTTCTTGAACATATTTGCATCTTCATACAAGTCTTTTCAAAGATTTCATATTTTTAAAATTTGATTTTCTTTATTGACATCAGTTATCTGTATTGTTTCCAATTAGGTCGTTTATTTGCTCTTTGGTGCTGTCGTTGTTTGCTAGTTGTTAAATGCCCATTGCATGCAGTGTCCATAGGGGTGGATACAGTTAGGTACTGTCAGACTAGATCAGACCCAAGGTCTCTAGCACCGATATTCTGGATCCAGCAGTGATGGGCATAATATTTTTTAGAAAGTGTAAGTATTAACTTCATTAATATTTCTCATATGTGCCTATCAAAAATCCTACTCAGTCCCCAAGTAAATAAAGAGCAGCTTTAGCCTAGGCATTTCAGATTTTCTCTCTCTGGTAGGTTGTTTTTCTTTTCACCATTAATAATTTTAAGTCTTACAAACTTGTACCTCTATGAATGTGCAGTCACTATAGGAATCTTTTCAACCTCTTTTGCCCACTGATATCCCGTGGCAGTGAGGCTTACAGTCTTGTGGAACTTTTTAACTGCATCTCAAGCACCGTGATAATACCTATATCATCTTTTGAGAAAAGGAGAATAGAATTCCAAATCTAAATTTGAGGTGACCAATTATTCTTTCATGTTTTTTGATTACACGTTGCCTTATTTGTCTCTTTTCTTAACTTCCCCAACACTTAATATCTCTGTTTATGTAAGGGTGAGTCCCAGGCTGCTGTTTTCTTTCCTTTTCAAATCCTTTCTAATGCTGAAATGTCACTTGGGAATAAAAATAATAGAAGAGCGCAGATGTAATAGATGAGGCGATACAACTTATTTATTCAATCATTCCTTATTCTTCATCACATGCAACTTACCACTTCATGTTGTACTTCAGCTAGTTTGTGTTAACTTCAGGGCTTCCTGCTTAAAAGGTAGGATCAAAGTAATGAAATACCATAAAAGAAACACCATCCACAGAATTTCAGTTTGTAAAAGGATCACGTGAGGGGATTTTCTGCAGTAAGGGAAGTTAGAGTAAGACGACATACGGAACTCATTCTGGCTGTGTACTCCTAGGAGGTATGTGAAATGTCATTAACAGGTCTGTTCTTGTGGGCTTTTCTACTTTCGAAGGACAGCAAATTAGGGAGACTTGGGATTATGATTTCAGCTGGTACGGGGCATGCCTAACAATTGCTTCTAATCTCTGAATGCTATGGGGCTCTGCAGTTTGAAGGGTTCTGTTCATGTGTGATACCAGCTCATGAGTACCATGTAAGAATGAGTAATTGTGGGAGATTTGGTACGATGAGCACAACCAATGATCTCTGAGGTCAGAATGATCTCAGGAAAGTGTCACCAGTTGGCACAGACTTCACTGAATTAGTGTGTCATACCTGATCCATTTCACCTGAAGTCAGACATCAAACCTTAGGCCAAATAAATGTTGCTATTTTGTTTTACTGGGAGCAAAATGAGGTAACCTGTTTCCTTCCACAACCTCCTGGAACCCTGTGTTTTAAGCTGAACTCAAATTTCATATTTAATATTAGGAGAAATACAGTGTTATCATGAGGCACTCTTTTCTACCTAGGACCCAATGGCTAGTTCTAGGGGTCTGTGAAGGGTAACAAACCAAGCTAAGCCTGTTGCCAGGAAACTTAAATTAGCAATGTGATATTCTGCACAGATGTTGTAATTTAAAAACTGTTGTAAACCACTTCAGCCTGGTCAACAGCTACTGGCAAACTCTACACCTGGCTTTTGTGAAGTGAAAGTAATCTTCACACAGACACTACTAGTTTGCTTGAAAGATTGGAGGGGGTTTTCTTTTGTTGTCTTGTTACAATTGTAGAGTGAAACAACCTTGGGAAACTGTAGGGGGAATCTTTAAATACAATGAAATGCCTTTATTTATGTGCTGTGCTTTTATGCCTGAATGAGGTAAGAACTCTTTGCTGGAAGAAAAGGGAGAAAAAAAATATTGATGGATCATTAAACTCAAAACCAAAATGAGTAATCAGTGAATTTGGACTGCCATTTTATATGCATTACTATATTAACAAGGAGGAAGGAATTTCAGCCTGGAATCTTGAAATGTGTGGAAGGGGGTCTGCCCACTTTTCGGAGGGTGGATAGGATAACACCAAAGGCGATGACCGTGGAAACAGTTTAAGGCTTTCCCACAGGAGGAGGAAAAATGTTTAATTCTTCTGAGAAGGAAAAGCTGGTACCTTAGAAAATGTTAATTAATCCAAACTGCCATATTCTTAGAGTAAAAATCACACAAGGATAGTGGGATGTTTGTAACATTCAGAAGTAGCGGTATATGCGGTATTTAAGAGCAAAAAGATAGGTTTTGGAATTAGAATACAATAAGAGGAAATGTTTTCATTCTACTCTCTTAAGAAAGAAAAGGATGCATCTGGTTGTTAACAGCCCAAATATGAGGAAGTGTTGACGTTCCCTATATACAGTGGAGTGGGAAACAGAGCAGCTATAAGAGTACTCTGTAGAGTGTAGAACTCCTCTACAGCCTTTTCTGTAATCTGTGTCTTCTCAGCTTGCCCTGTAAAAATACAGAAGTCTGACTCTTTTACAATGCAAGCTGAATCATCTTGGACCAACAAATGGAAACCAGCAGCTAAGAATGTAGAACATGGTGCGGGGAATCCATTGTGATCTTAGTCTCCTCTCTGAAGAGGAACTGCACCTCAGAACTGTAAACCATGCCCTTATACTGGCAGGAATGTATTCCCCAGAATGACAGTGACATTCAGCGGCCTCTGCCATAGCCTACACTATTTATGTGGTGCTTGTGTATATAAGCTATGTGGACTTAGTGCTGAGAAGCATGTGGCTTAATTCATGCAAACAATAAAGTAGTTTTTCACGCTTCAGTTGTGCATTAGTTCAATGGATGCTATTTTTACCTAAGAATCTGCACGGTCTGGCCTATGAACTGTGAATTCTGATTTAGGATGTCTTGTGCATCACCTTACTTAACCTGATAGACCCCAGCCTGGTGTGAGCAAGCTGCCCCTCTGGACAGTGAAAATGATACCTCATTCATTTGAGCTCCATTCCTACAATATGGATTTATCTGATTCTGGTCCCTTGGGCCTGTGAACTCAGTCCTGAATGACTAAAACTAATGATAGTGGGGGGAAAATACACCAGCAGAAACAATAATGGCAATGAAAATGTGCTCAAGAGAAAGCTTAAATGGCCTTCTTCTAAGTTAATGTTTTGTCACTAAATAAACAGCAAATGGCAAACCAGCTGGACCCATTTAACAACACCTCCCCCAAGCTAGAATCACTAAGACGTATGGTTGACAGACATCCAAGCTAATTGCCTCTGATTCTGTTCATATTCAGATTCTGGCAAGTCCCATTCATGTAGGGCTTGCCTCAAGCTATTTAGCCCTGGGCCAAATTGCCATAGACCCATCTGATCAATCTGCCGATCTCTGGACTTTGTAGTGGGCTCAAGGTTCATGGGGTTGGAGATGTTTGTGTGACACTCCATTGCACAATGTAAATGGATATCGCACCATGGTCCAGCACTTTCCCCTCCATTATCCAGTTCCTATCTTGAGCACAGACAACCTCGCTGATGAAACCAATGGGACTCCTGGGACAGCTATTCACAGATGCAATGGCAGTAGCCTCAGCGTGCAAACTATACTGCACATACATTAGAAAATGTGTGGCCTCCAAAAGCCACTGTCCAAAACCCTGATGAGGAGTAAGTAAATACTCCCTGCAGATTTTTTCCATTATTTACTAGGGAAAGACAAAGCTGTCAACAATGATATCTCCTTCCCAATTAAGCTCACTATTACAGTCCATAAATCACAGTATGCCTTCCCTGTGGGGAACGAAAACCTGTACAATTTCTGAAAATGCTCATAAAGACAGTGTGTAAGAGATAGCTATGTTGTTTGTTTTTTTTTTAACCAAGAAGATTCCATCATATTGCCTTAATATTGAATCATGAGTAAAGCTATTAAAGAGACTAAGCAATTGTGTTACACTTTAATGCCAGGTGAAGCTCTGCTAAAGTGTTTTTTCTCTCACAGGAGACTGCTGATCATTTTCATTAGTATTGTCTTCTAGCTCTTTCCCACCAAAACAGAGAGAATAGGACTACAGGGATTTCTATTCCCTTGTCCCAATGCAGGATCGACTCTACCTATGTCTGTCTTCGTAAAAACATCCAGTGACAGAGCTGCCAACACCTTTCCCAGGGAATTGATACCAATTCTTTGTACTTTAATTCAGGAAATTTCTATTTCTGACCAGCTTGATTCCTCCATGCTACAACATGAGCCTCTTGACTCTTTCCTTGGACTCCAAATTCACCACAGGAGATTGGGGTTGTTTGGTTTTTTTGTTTTGATTTGGGATTGTTTTTCTGGGGTTGGTCTTTTTTTTGTGGGTGGTTTTTTTCCCTCCTAGAAGATCCTGTAAGAAAATTACATGAGTACCATGGGACTGCTAGTCTTCTACACACTGGTACAAAAGAGGATGGGACTACAGAGGATGCTCATAAAATGATAGGTCAGATATCCTATAAGAAAAAACTATCATGTTCTTTAAGAAGATTTCCCCTCTTTGAAAATGTGAATGAAAGATATAATGAAATGCGAGCTACTACTGTGTCAAAGCTCATTAGAATGTTGGTTGCAGAGTGCGCTACGACTCTGCCTGCACCTTAAGTAACTGTATGAAATATGTCAATCTTTGGATAAGGAGGGTAATAACCCTGGGAATTATGCAGCATGAAGTTTCATATACCCCTGGCTTTAAGAAATTTTGTTAGTAAATCTCTGATTTTAAACATGAAGAAAACCCAAGCCTAGGTAACAGCTAGTGCACAGAATTCGCATTTGGCAGGAAGGGTAAAAGTTAGTTTTGACTATGAGATTTTCCAGTCCAGGCTGTGGGTATCTGTGGGTGAATGTGTTAGGTGGGATGAAGTGCATACCTCTCACTTGTGAAGGAACATAAGCCTCTGTCTTGGGTTATTGATAGTTTCTTATAGCCATGATGGTCAAGGTATATCATATTGATTTGCCCAAGTCACCTGGTTTCATGTGCTAGACCTGTCCTCTTTTGCGAACTATCTGGAGATTTGTTTCTTTTTTTGTTTTTTGTTTCTTTGCTTGTCTTGAAAGGCTGAAAAGTTGCTAATCAATAAGCAGTTCAGCACAATTGTTTCTTTATTCATGGTGTGCCTGCCTGGCTGCCCAGCTGTCTATAGAGAACCATAGTTCCTGTGTCTTGTGGTCCATTGAACAATAAGACTGAGTATGGCGTGTTGCGTGGTAATAAAGTGCAATGTACCTTCGATGGGACTGATGGAATAGAGGCTGAAAAGTATCCGTACATAGTGCTGTGTTTTAGATGTTATTCATGCTCTGTGACCCTATAGAAAAAAAATAATAACTTATCCAGATAGCTGATGATGCATTGTGCATAAACACAATTGATACATATTTGAATTGACGGTTTGGAGAAAAAGGATAAAGCATTTCGTCTGCCAAATGGAGCAACTGTGCTGGGTCCATATTGCTGCTAAAGGATGCCCAGTGGGACCTAGCTGCTATAGGGATGGAGAAGCACAACTTGTACTGGACAAGCTCTGGCCTCCCTGCTCTCTGACAAGGTCCAGTGTAGGTGCCCCCCTCAAGCAGAGCACTTCGTTTAGGAGACTCCTGTCATCCTCCTATCCTCCTCCTTTTTCACTCTTAGAGGGGTCAAAGTTTCTCCCATTCATAGAATCCTTCTGTGGGATGGTGTGAAATAGAATTTAAGAAACCTAATAGCAGAAATGAAAAATCTGCACTGCTTGATGTGACAATATCTACCTCTCCACAGACCCAGATATAGGTGACTGAACCAGTGCTGGTTAAACCAAGTCTTCAGGTTTGCTCCCTAACCATGGACAATACAAATACTATAACTATGATGACATTTCAGGTTTTTTTAGGAAACCAAGCTGATGGTTTCTGTGCCTTAGCTTTAAAGGGAACTATGAAAATTTGCTCAGATACAGGGAAAAATGGAAGGGATTAAAGATCTTGCTCCAGGTAGAATAAAAGCACTGAAGGAATTGGAAAGGTCTAGAAAGTAAACTAGAAGCATGAAATTTTGAAACCTTGTGAGGGATTACACATTCCATTTAAACTAACAAAACAGACATCCTGAATCTCAGGGGAATATATGACTAGAACATATTTCCTGGGTAATCAAGTCCAATCTCTTCTGATTATATACAATGCAGTTCATAAAATGATCAAAATAATTTTTAAAATTAGGAGGATGATGAGGGATGCCTTTCCTGCACTACTGGGAGGCTTTTGCAGAATTTCAGTGCTGTAAGGGTTGTAAATTTTTCTCTGCTTTCCAGTACGGATGTATTTATGGCCGGTTTGCTGCAGTGTAGGAAGTTTTACTCGTATGCCCTTTATCTGCTTACCGTTCCCAATAATGTTACAGATTGTCTTTGCTCAGGTAAACATGTGCTTTACTGATCAGCAGAGTTTGGATGCTCTGGATATTTGGCATAAGAAGTGTAGTGCTTGTGCAAAAGAAACCAACATTTGAGATAAGGGTGACTGCAGCCACTAGAGAGACATGATCACATTTACTAGGCCTAAGAACTGCAATGTACATAAATAAATCCTTTCAATTTGTTCCACTGGGCATTTTTTGAACACCTCTTCTCTCCCTGCAGTTCTGAATCAGCTAAATTGCTTATGCAGGATGTGGTGATACCAGGTGTGATGGGGGGTGTCACCAAGTGAGATGGAGGACTGCAGCCTCAGCACTTGCTGAAGCATTTCCACCCAGAATAGAACAACTGGGTTGAGAGTCTGAGATACCGTGGTATTTATGATTGGGTCAACAGATAATGCATATTTCATTATTTATATTGCAGGTCCATTCTAAGCTTTGAAACCTAAACTGGAAACAATATTTACAAAAAAGAAAATAAAGAAAGAGGCTTTTCTGAAAGAGAAGCTGCGGTTCTTAAGCCTCTTCTGAAGGAAAAGAACATAAAATAGCCATTGTTGAGTTGCACACATAATAGTAGCAATAGAAAGGATATTAATAGGGCAAAACCAGTGACAAGACAGTACATAGATTGCTTGAGGTGAGACATCATCCTGTGTCATAAACACATGCTGTTGTTATTTCTAAACTGGAAGACAGGGAGACCCTGGAAAAACACATAGAGATCATGCTGCGCAAGGTGCTGTACGGTCATTTGTTTTATTTTATCCAGTATACTGTGTCCACTAGTGCTCTCAAAACTATAATTCCAAACGACATTGTACTTCTTTCCTTGCATGAAAACCCATGTTACTGGTTTTCATTTTAAATGATGCATTTAGCATGCTACAGACAAATGATAGAAACATATAAAATTATCTGATCTTGTGAAGGGTGAACTGAAACTCATGGGCTGTCCCACAGTGTGAGTGTGATTTAAAATTATAAAAGCAGTGCTTATGTTTTCTGTACATGTATGTATTTTTGCACACAAGTTCTAGTAGCAAGTTTTCCATATGTGCTCTAACACAGGCTCTCTTTCCCATGAAAGACTGGACCAGGTTGATCTTCCAACCTGAGCTGTTCTATGATTCTATGAGCATGAAATGTTGATTGTTCAGTATCTTTGATGCAGTTTCAGGCTGAAAACAAGCATCCCTGGGCTGGATGTGGGATGGATGAAGTCCAGAATAGGTTTGCTATGTCCCCAGGAAGGGAAGAGTAATCCTCTGTGAATTAATAGCTGAAGATTTCTTCCCAGAGACCCAGTAGAAGAAAATAAGCAACATATTGTCTCTAGAAGTGGTCTGCTTATGAGGGGTCATTCCCTTTCATGCTGCTCACGCACAAAGGAAAGAGTAGAACCTGGCCTGTAGTCAACACTGGAAATCCTCTGTAGGCCTCACAAGGGCAGAGCACATTGATATTACTGACAGTGACTTGATGTATTAACTGAATCAATGGAGAATAAAGACATTCTTCTTTGAAACACAAGCCTGTCCGCTAATGACCCCCCAATACTCTTTAAAAGAAAGAATTCTTTGTGAAGCAGTCATCCTTCAGGGAATCAGTCAGAGCCTCTAACATCTAAAAATGCCCTCTAAAGAATTAAAATAGGGACTATGAGAGTAGGATTTTATCTTCTGATCTATGTGTGTGGTACGTTGTTTTGCTTAGATATGAAGGCTTTAAATATCTAACAAAATGTTACAGTCATCAAAGACTTAGGACAGGGATGGGTTTTGGCCCTTCTTTAAAAGAGGTTTTAAGACAGGGATAGTTCACTAGTGGGGAACAAAGTTCTGAAGGAAATAGATCAACATTTTCTTCTTAACCTCTTGCTCTGGCATTTTTTGTGGAAGCAGGTCTGAAATGTGATGTAACAGCTGAGACTGCTTTCCAGGAAGTTGTTATAACTTCTCTGTATAAGTACGAGTTTTCAGACCCATTCTTTTTTAGTATTTTACCCTTTTGAAAACTAATTTTGAGCACTAGCTATGCAAATAGCCAGACACAATTGAAAGAACTGTGGCGAAACAAGCAAATGTGGTTGCAGGCAAGAATGATAAACTGAATCTATTGCAAAGAAGAATTATGCTCAGATTAACAAATGCATGACTGTTCAGGGACAGTTCTGGGAGTCATCAGTATTTAAGTTTGAATGTATTCAACTCATGTTGTCACATGTGAGCTGGACCTGCATCAGAGAGATATTACTTGATTTGATGACTTTTTCAAGCTCCTCTCTGTTCTTTCTGCTCTTACTTCCTTTCAATGACAGATAGGCTCATCAATTGTTTCCTTGCTCACCTAGAAACATACTGTTTGTAACTCACTCACTCTGGCCCATTCTGTTGAGATGGTGTTTTCCAGCTGGAGCCTGCCAGCTCGCTCCAGGCTTTTCTCTAAGTAGTTCCTGTTGTTATTGCTTGTCTTCAGGTTACTACAGTATCATTCACACATCCCAAACTGTTGGGACTCTACTGTGCTGAGCACTATACATGCAAGCAGAACAGAGAGGAGAGGAATCCTGGCATGGTTAGTTCAAACACCTGCCAGAGGGAGCTGGACAAGCTTGAGGACTGGGCCTGTGTGAAAGTCATGAAGTTCAACAAGGCCAAGTGCAGGGTCCTGCACCTGGGTCAGGGCAACCCCTGGTATCAATACAGGCTGGGGAATGAAGGGATTGAGAGCAGCCCAAAGGAGAAGGACTTAGGGGTACTGGTGGATGAAAAGCTGGACATGAGCCAGCAATGTGTGCCAACAACATCCTGGGCTGCATCAAGAGAAGAGTGGCCAGCAGATTGACGGAGGTGATTCTGCCCCTCTACTCCTCTCTGGTGAGACCCCACCCCGAGTCCTTTGTCCGGCTCTGGAACCCTCAGCACAAGAAAAACATGGAACTGCTGGGAGCGGGTCTAGAGGAGGGCCACAAAAATGATCAGAGGGATGGAACAGGTGTTCTATGAGGAAAGGCTGAGAGAGTTGGGATTATTCGTCTAGGAGAAGAGAAGGCTCCAGGGAGATCTTGTTGTGGCCTTGCAGTACTTAAAGGGGCTTACAAGAAAGATGGGTACAAACTTGTTAGCAGGGCCTGATGCAATAGGATGAGGGGTAATTGTTCTAAACTAAAAGAGGGTAAATTCAGACTGGATATAAGGAAGAAATTTTGAACAATGAGGGTGATGAAACACAGCAATAAGTTGCTCAGAGAGGTGGTAGATGCCCCATCCCTGGAAACTTTCAAAGTCAGGTTGGAGAGGACTCTGAGCAACCTGATCTAGTTGGAGATGTCCCTGCTCATTGCAGGGGCCTTGGACTAGATGACCTTTGAAGGTCCCTTCCAACCCAAACTATTGTATGATTCTATTCTATTCTATTCTAAATACTGAATGAAAGCATGCCAGGTTGTTTTGACAAAGATTTTAAATAGTAGTGCTCAGACATCATTGTGAGGAACAACATTAGTGATGATTACTGAAAGTCTCAATAGAGTTGGGACTGTTCTGACTGATCATGATTTTGTTCTGTCTGCCTAATAAAAATGGGGAAGTTCCAGGTTTCACTGCATATCTGCTAGCAACCCTAGTGCAGTTATGTATCAAACCCAGTTGCTTCATGGGGAACATGGCTGAGAGCTGCTAATTGATGCAGCTGTTTTGCATCACCTGAGGATCTTAAAGGAGCTGTGCACTCCTGGAGATAATTTAAAACTAACAACGAAAAAACAGTTAGCCAAATTCAGCACAAGAAAGGAAAAAAAAATAAAGTGGTGTAGACAGAGGCTGTTCAGTGGGACATCTTGATTTGTGTGTTATTAGTGAACGTCCTAATTACTTATGTCTTTAACCTTGTCCTTAACTTCAGAAAATTTCAATACCTACTGAGGATTGCTAGCACCAAAGAAAGTCCACATTTGAGCATGAATCCCTGAAAATCTGTTCCATTTAAAAGGAAGGAAAAAAGGAAAAGAAAAAAAGAAAAAAACACCCCAATGAATTCTAAGCAAAAAGGATTAGAACAGTTTCTTCCTCCATTTGGAAAAGAATATAAATGTGTACAGCTGTAATTTGCAGCTCCTAACTAGATAGTTCTAAGAAACACATACAAGAAATTTTAGCAGAAAGTCAAGCACTTCACTGTGATGAATCAGTCCTTTTCAACTTTAAATGAAACAAACATAGTTTGATGATTTTTCTCATTCTGAAACTGCAGCTGAATGTGACTTGGTATTGAAAATACCTTGAGGTGCTGAAATGAGTTTTATCAAGCATTGTTTTACACCAGGTAATATTCACCAGAAGTGGATCTGAATTTTGATGGGTTTTCTGAGGTATTGTTGATCAATTTGCTTTAACACTGCCTCCAGAATTTGATGATAGATCAGTACAAATATGGTCGGAAGATGCTATGACAGATGGAAGAAGAGATTATCAGATTTGTAATTTTGAATCTGGTCTTTAGATAGTGGCATTCACAAGCAGAGATCTAAGCTTCTGAAAAGCTATTTGGGATGATTTTAAACAACTTCTGTGGCCCTGAAAAAGTAATCGTGAGGGGGAATTTGTTTGACATCTTTAACATTGAGTGGAACATTAAATTGAATAGACTTAATACATGTTCTTTTTGGAATAAAGCTTCAGTGTTACAAAGGACAGGAAGAGTTGGTTGCTTTTGTTTGCAAAGGAACAGATTTTGTCTGGTTTCCATTGGTGAAAGGAAATTCAGTTGAGGGGTTCTGATCTCCTGAGAAGCAAAAAAGAGTCATCAGAACAGGGACAATAAATAGAGCACTTTGGAAGTAGCCTTGAAAGCAACATTTGAAACAAAGAATGACATTATTTACACACCTGCATCAGCACCAAAGAAAGGTCACAATCTGTAAATGCACTGAGGACTACTGTAATTTAAAAACACTAATTCTCTGTAGTTTAAAATGATGTTTGTCTTGAAGTATATTATAACTAAGAGAGTATGAAACACAGCTGTCTTTCCAATGAAAGATTGTTGCTGATAAAAGAAATTTGTATTCAGCAGCAAAAGGGGAAGGTGGCATGGCCAGAAAGAACTTACATCAACATTCAAGTCAGTTTCTCAGGGTACGTTACATGCAACCTTGTCAAGCCTATTAAGCATTGTTTATACACCCTGTGTAAGCCCTTAGGGAATACAAAGGACATGCATCACATTTCTAGAATTAGTCTTGGGGATGAATGAGCAGAGAAGTCAACCAGGGCCCCAGCAGAATGAGGAGGACCTCATAGAAACCAGTTTCAGTTTGGGGCCTCTGTGTGCCTCAGAGGAAGAATGATCCTGAACCAGAAATAGGTTCAAAAAAGCTGTTCAGAAAAAAAGGCCTTCAAAGTAACAAATTAATTCCTAGCTATCCGGACTGTATTGGAAATTGGGACACATTTTCCATAAATATCACAGGCTACAAGTATTCTGATCAGCTTTTTCAGTAGCTAAGAAAATAAGATCCCATTAAATCTCTTTATTAGACATTGAAGATTATGCCATATGTTAGCATCCATGTAATTTCCTCAAGATTTGCAATGAAGGCATTTGATCAGCGATTAGGAGATGGACTCTCTTAGTATATGTCTTCCTCAATTACCCAAAGCAGTATATAACTTTTGATGCAGTACATGCCTGTTTAATGACTAGCCAGACTGTTAATTGCTATTACTTATTACTGAAGGCAGATAGCTCTGTGCTGTGTTGAGAATATTATAAATATATGGAACCTGTCTATTGCCTAACTCTTATTTCATCAGCCCAAAGTAACCATAAAATGCAACCATTCTAAGGTGAATCTGTTTTCTGACATGAAGGGACAAAGGTTCCAGAATAAGACATAATAGAAAAAGATGCTGAGGGAAAGCATATGACCAAGTTTTGCAGCTGAAAGAGTCATGTAGATGGAGAATTAAACTTTTCCTAGAAGTATGGAACAGGGCTTTTCTGTGTTCCTAGACTCTGTTAGGCTGTGCTCTGATCTGGTATCTACACTTGAAAAAAAGTTTTAGAACTACAGTATACTATGTAAATACTTCCATCTGTGTGAAAGTTGAATGGACCCCATCCTGAGGTTTTCATACTTCATCAGTATACTTTCTCAACCTGCTTGCTGCAGAAATCAGTGCTCTCTGCAGCAGTGTTATAACATATTGCTGTTTGGCAAGAGAAGGAAGAATCTCAGATGGGATCAATTTTGCAAACGACTTACTTCTAAAAAACACCACAGAGTGTAGTTCACAGAAACAAAATAACAATGAAAAGTCAAACTCAAGAACAGAGTCCTGGAGGCTCTGATGTGTCATTGATGCAAATAACTAGAAGATCCAGGGCCTAAGGAAATTAAAACATCATGCTTCAGTTCAGTTGTAGTGCTTAAAGTTATGTTTATTTCCTGCTATTTTTTCATGCAATCTTTAATATGCTCGCAGATGTCAAGGTAAGCGCTATTCTTGTTCATTAAAACATTTTGTGGATCAAGGCTTTCATGATATGCAAAGAGAAAACAATCTTCTCCATTATTTCTATTTTGACTGACAAATTAACTTGCCTCCATCTACAAAGAGATCTGGTGATAACAGAAAAGTATTGCTTTTACTGTGTACTATAAATATTCATTAGAGGACCTGAGCGCCCAGTGGTTGCTCATGAGACAAACCCTTATTAGAGCAACAACTGTAGAGTTACCCAACTACTTCATCTATCTTTTTGACCTGTTACACTCGGACCTTGATAACTCTGTGGCAGAGCCTCTTCATTACTTTCTTTTCCTTTACTAATTGAGTGAAGACCAAGTCCTTCATAGGATAAATCATTGTTTTGGTGTCTTCCTTCCAAGTTACAAAGTCCACGTGGAAGTCACTTCTTTCAGCTAGCTCTTAGTTTGGCTAGAAAAAATTGTATTTTGGCGAAAACAAACAAATAAACCATCACAAGCACTCCAAGCAAATAACTTATTTTGTGGGCTTATATGAAGATTTTGGTATCAATTGCAACACAAGAAGACTTGGTACATTTAGCACTCCTGATTAATAATACTGGTACCAAGTTTTGAACGCTTTTGCAAAAAGCTTTATTGAAGTAAACTATTTTTATGCAGTTAATTGGGATTTTGCATCATTCTCCTAGTAGTCAGCTGAGCTATCTATGGTATATATATTTATATCTCACTACATTTATCACAATATGTCATACATATCATATATATATATATATCACTAGATATCACCATTACCAGAAGAATTATCACAACTGTTCTGACAAAAATTTTTGCTTATGTAATATCTAATAATCAACATTAACAAATGAATTTTCACAATAACCTTGAAGTGTAGAGGCTTGCTAATGTAGTTGAGACAGTAGAGGTGCAGAGCTATAGTTTTGCCTGAAGCCAGATATGTAACTGTTGCACACTGGAATCAGAATTTTCGTTCTGTAGTGCTTCCAACAGCTGATTTACCCACACAAGGGTCCTTCATTTCATGCATCTGTAAGAGTGCAATTAAAGCATCATGATGCTCTGAGCAGCTGCTTCTGTGATGCGTAGATATGGTGTTCAAGGGGCAGGAGAAAAGCCAGACAGATGCTAATCGTAGAAGAGATGTCTCTTCAGAAACAATATCCTCTTAGAACAATTACGATTTGCCAAAGTCGAAGCATTTACTCTGATAGAAAGCAAGTGAAGCAATGAGGTCTCTGACTGATTGCATGATTACTGGCTTTTTTTCTGGGTGAGACCATGCCAGAAAATGAGAGAAACAACAAATAAGCAAAGGGAGCTACTTTTACTTAAATAATGGCGAATGTTTGAGGTCTTATGCAAAGGCTACTAATTTCCACAAAGTCCATTGGTTTATCTGGGCTTTAGCTTACATTTTATTTTGTGGTTAGAAGTAAAATTTTTGTCAAAATTCTCAGAAAAGTTCTTTAAATGCTCATTGATTGAGAATCTCGTAACCTGTCAAAGGCTTGGTATGAATGCAATATTTCTTAGGTAAGACAGAAGAGCTTACTTAGTCTCACAGTTCATTATTTCATGTTGGGAAAATACATGTAAACTGGTAAAACAGGCAGCCCAAAGGAAACTTCCAACATATGCTACAGTATTGATTTGGACAGGGACCAAAGCACACAAGGTCAATATTATGACTATGGTATAATGCTGATGGTGCAGTTACTGTGCAAAACAGGACCTTTTTTTGTCTAGACATTTAACCCATTGTGGTACCTGACATCACTGTAATTTCTTCAATGATGTGATGCCAGAGTCTTTCATGAAAGGTTATAAAAGAGTACTTAGCAATATCTACTTTTAAATCTTCTGCAAAAGAACCATCTAGAGGAAAAGAGTCTAAGGACAGCAATGCGAGTTCAGACGTGATACGTATCAATGACAGCTGTACTCTGGAAAACAGAGATTTATTTAAATAAAACGTAACAGTTTTAAGTGGCCAAGTATCATGACCATCTCCAACTACTCCTCATTTCTTTAAGCCAGACTCATCTTCTACATTTTAATTAACTATTTACCCTAACTACTCCTATGTCCCACTCTGTTTATGAATTCAGCCCTTTTCTCCTCTAATTCACTGCTGACTTGGTATATAGTACTATTTTTTTCCCTTCTTGGCTGTTCTGTTTCTAGTTCTCCTCTCTCTTCTCTGGATCCATTGAGATATCTTATTCCTTCTCCTATTTCAGTGCTGGAATTTTGACAATTATTCCATGGGTAAGAATATTGAGCTCTGTTGAGATATATTACCAATTCTGAGTAGGTGGTTGTGATATTTTAGCTCTAACCTGAGCAATCTGAGTATTACTTTATAATAATATCAAGAAAGTGTTTTTTAGATATAAAGGATGTGTTGTGTATAATTCACTGGAAATCTAAGCTCAGATCTCAAAAGCTAACAAATTGTCAAATGAAGTATTGCAAGTTATTGACAAAGGATTAGATAAGAACTTAGAACATTGTGCCATTGTCTAAGTCTGTGACATATCTTGAATACTGAACAGAGTTCTGGCCATCTCATGTCAAAGGATTTAACACGATGAGGAAAAGTACCAAGAAGGGCAAAAAGGCAGATCAAAAAGATGGAATGACTTACATATGTAGAAAGACCAAATAAACATTGAGTAGAATAAGTAGAAAACCATTACACATGATATGGTAAAAATTAATGAAATATAATGGAAAAGATGTATACAGAATGAGTATTCACTTTCTTGCCTCACAATAACTAGGAACTAATGCAATCATAGATAGCCAGGTTAAGAAAATGAATATTATCTTTCCACCAAAACAACTAGTTCAGTTATTGAACTCCTCATTGACATGGCATGTCTGGAGGACAAAGGTAAAGATGGATTTGAAAGGAGACAAAAGTAGCTCATGGAACAAAACTTTTCAGAATGTATTTTCATTTAACTGTGTTGTGACACAAGATAAGGATGACTCCCAAAAGGTGTTCTGCCTCTAATACAGAAATACTTTCCTCAGTATTTTGAATTTTTATTCCTGGTCCTCACTTTTGGGAGAAGCCATAGGCAAACATGGAACTCAATCAAGATCAATGGCAAAATTAATGAGACTGCAGTGATAACAGGGAACAAAAGCAGAAATGACTTTTCAAAGGTATTTTCATTAAATTTTTAATGCAGACCAACAGTTTTTAAAAACAAGTTTCTGAAGTGTGAGCTCACTTAATCCTCAAAATCAAACCTGACACTGACTTTTTTAACATGACTTTTGCTGCTTTCTCAGATCACCAAGCTCTCCAGCATTTTGCAGTACTGTGAGCCATATTGATTTCTCTCCATTTTTAATGAAGTCACTAAAAGTGAATATCACAATATCACAGCCTCCATGCATAATTCAGCATTTGTTGACACTGAAGGCAGCTAAATAAAGAGAATTTTATTGCTTTTAGAAGAAATTCCCAGAGACCTTCTTTATAGAGTTGGTGGATAAAATTCCGCTTCTTTTTGCCTTAGATTTAACAAAAAATAGAAGATTCTTTTAAGCCAGCTTATCTATTCGAGCTATTATACTTGAGCCATAGTCCTGTCTTTTCTGTCTTTTCAAAAAGTCTTGCCTGAAGGTGACCATAAATTTGATAAAGTACTTATTTGCCTAAGGCATATATCTTTCATATTCATCAGTCTAGCACAAACAGAACGATATGACCCATAGTTTTTAGTATTTTTCTTGATAAAGGTGGAGTTCTTGGCTGTTGAGGGGTTTCCTTCCTTAAATAGCTATTATGAATGGGAAAACCCTGAGGAAAAAAAAGGAAATTCTCTTTGAAAACAGAGAAAGTAACAAGCTGAGAATCTGCTCATCATCTGGAGCAATTCCTCCGTGGTGTAACTCAGATCATGAAACAGCTCTCTACAACCCTGAGTAATTTAATCCTCTGTTATCTGTCTCTCTATTGCTAACAAACTGTTTCATTTGGGCACTGAAGGCCTCTAGTTACGGACCATGTTGGCCTCCAAAACAGGGGTCTTCATACAAACTGCCTGTTAAGGATCCCAAAAAACCTGAGCTGCCAGGCTGTGCCAAGGAATAGTTTGCAGCATGTGTTGGTTACAGCAACCCAAACACACAGATGTATTCTAACCTTTTAGGAGCATAGACAGTCATGTTGCAGCAGCCAGGAGCTTACTAGATCGTGCTTGCTTTTACCGTTTATTACAGAAGAAGCTTATGCTCTGACACAGGAAGGTATGGTAGCAGAAACATGCTACAGTTAAAAATGTTTCATTAGAGACTCATTAGGTTTTCTGAATTAGCACCATATATAGTTCTAAAAGGGTGGTAATTTGGATGATAATCAACTCTGGGCTGGAGACCCTAATCACAAATCATCTATGGCCTGGTCCTGTTGTGGTATCGGAAAAAATCCCTATAAAAGGGCCATAAGATTGCAAGATATGAAGATAAGCTACGAAAATGGTGATTTCCCATGCTCCCTACCACAGAAATCTTCAAAGTCTTGTTTTACGTTGTGATACTAAGCCTGCAGTAGAGTAACACCTTTTTGTTTTCCTTCAAACCTGTCTTTTCAGCTCTTTGAACTATGGCTAAAACAGATTTGAAGAATTCACAGTATCCTGCAGCATAGATGCAAAGAAACAGCTGCTTTCATTTTTTCTGAAACCTGTGAAATAAGACAACAATTTTTGGTGCGCTTGGAAGGGAAGCTGAGAACTTTGCTCCTCAATATTTATTTTTCTGTTCATATTTCTTTCTAACCAATATTATTAATTAGCTATTGCATGTGCCCCTTGGGAGTTCCGATTAAGCCAACCACTTATGCAAAAATCAGTCTTTCAATGGCAGGCTTTGTTAATCTTCCAAATCCAATTTCCATTTCTCACATTCCAGGTTTATTGATTATACTCAAAATTCTTGGATCATCTGTCAGGTTTATTGCATTAATCTGTGTCTAATAACTTAATTGTCTTGAAAAACAGATGTGCTACTTCCACTGAATGCTAAAATTTGGTTACAGATATCTAAGGAAATGACAGCACGCGCACTCATGTAGTTATTTAGAAGCATTTAATTGTCTAAACTTTCACACTGAACTGCAATGAGATTATGAGTATGAAGGGACGAAAGGGTAAGCAGACTACACTGTGTAAATGAGCCAAATGAGGTCCTGTTTCTGCTGCTTTGCCACAGGGAACTTTTAGTTTTGGTCAGATTTTGGGATGAGCAACAGATACATTCTTACGAAGAAACCTTGCCATAGCCTTAAGTGAAGAGAGGATGCTGTTGTACTTGGTGTTGGGCAGGCACAACAAAAGCTAATTTCTTCTCTGAAAAATCCTAGTATTTAAATGGGCAGAAGCACAGAGGAAAAGAGAGGCGAAAAGTCTTGTCTGTAATTACATAAGCAAAACTATTGGAAAAGGAATTCTTTCCTATTTATTAGGAAGGGACAAAGAGACTAGTCAGCTGGTCTATTGGATGTCAAAGCTGTCCATAAATTAATGAAGAAACTGGAATTCTTTACACATAACTAAAAGGATGATTTTATTTGATTTAATTAATTTATTTTAAAAGCTGAAACTTATTGGCATAAATAAGACCACTGACATAGTTAAAATAAGTGGGCAGAGCTTATACAGGTGGGAGAAGAGTGAGGAAGGAGATGCACCTGTGTGTGTCAAGAAAGCATGCGAATATACATATTTTGTACAGTCAGCGTTCTAGTGCAAAGTAGAACTGATGAAAACCTCTGGGTAGTAAGGAAACAGAAACCCCATGAGCACTGTTCAGGTGGGTATTTACTTTGAGCCATCAAAACCAGGATATCAGCTAAAAGGCATCTTTGTGAACCACTGAAAAACAAAGCAGAGGCCAGGATTGGGTGTTGGAAAGGGTTATTGACTATCTAGCCATCTGCTGGGAATGGAGTACATCAACACTCAGACAATTTTTATATAGAAGGTAGATGAAACTATTAGATAAAGACTGTGTAGAGTTCATTCTAATCAAGTGATAGTAACTCCTTGAGGATGTCAGAGGAGAAGGTAGTTTCACAGAGAGTAACCACAAAGAATATATAGGGTTCACCATTCTAGGAACAGCAAAGAATAGCAGGGCCCAGTTCCAACTCAGCTGCTTGGTAATTAAGACTTCCCTAGTAGCTGGTACCAGAAAAAATACATATTGTCCTTTATGCTGACCATGGGAAACCTGGTATCTTCTCACATCACTTTCTTAAAAGCAAATGTACTACAAGGTGGATGCAAAGATGATTGAAAAAACCTTCCTTTCTCTTTGAATAGCTATTGAGGACTCTGCTGGTCTCTTGAACGCAGAAGAATTAAATTGCAGGAAAGGAGACTGAAATTGCAGTCTGGAAAAATGTGTGGCAGTAAGGATTGTGAAAACACTAGAAGACCTTATAGACAGAAGATGTGGAATGTTGTTTATTGTTACAAGTTATCAAGACTTTCGTAGACAAACATGACAGAAGCAACTTGGATAAGGATAATCTCGCCGTCGTTTACCAGAAGTGACAGAATGAGCACCTGAGGTGCTTTCCAAGCCTACAGTTTTATGATCCACTGATTCTTCAGGGACATATGATAGTCTGTTATTAGGTGCTTTTCCCATTGTTCTCCACTGTAAAATTTGGGGTTTTGTACTTGAGAATGTTTTCACACATTCACATTTCACATTAATTGACCTAAATGGTAATGTTACATTCCTGTTTCCATGTATCTTGTGAATGACTGTATGCAAATAAGAGCATGAGACCAAAAAATACAAACCACCAAATAGTAAACAGAGTGTATAATCAATTCTTCCAGTCAGAAAGTGGTCAGTAATGGTAATCCTGTTCAATAATTCACAAATCAATTAAAATAACATTATTATTCTCTCTTTCCACTTAGCAGTACCAATATGTAAAAGTCACTTGCCACCTAGTTAGGGAGAAGAAGGCAATTAACATCAGAGTAAAACCAGAATATTCATTTTCTGTTATATAATGTAAGCGTGACATGTTTTCCTACTAAGATGGAATCTTCAGTAACAGCAGGGTTGAGTTTTCACCTCACAGAGAAATTAAGAAAGAATTTCTAAAATGTTGCACTGACACTAGAAAACTTGTAATTTAATGTATAAACAGTGGAACCAAAGATGTCAGAGGTGATTGGAAACCTGATTTCTGTTATATTAAAAGTCAGCCAAAATACTTCTAGGAATAGTTCTGAAATATAAAGGGAGACACTTTTTTCTGCTTTGTTCACTTAGGCATCTGTAAGAGAGCATTCATGTTAGCATTTTGCTAGGATTTTTCAGGTGTGACTCTTGGTCTGCTTCTGAAATGGGGTTTCTCTCCTCCGCTTCTTTCTTTGTCTTCTCTTTTTCCCCGATAAGGCTCTGTTAGCAAAACTTCTCTTACTCTTTTCTCACTGGCCTCATAACCCGAAGGCAGTGAGGATGGAGAAAGCTGAATGCACTGAGTACAAGCCATCTCTTTCTGTAGAGCATAAAGCTGCCTTTAAATTAATAAATCCTGGCAGCAGACTTGAGACAGCCTTGGGCTAGCATGACTGCACTGCGTTCAGATGTGAGCCAGTAAGTCAGGAGAGTGTTGAGCTGCACCTTTTGTGCTTGCTGGCTTGGATTCTTCACACCTCTGTATTATGCTGTCTCTAACTGTGTTACTATGCTCCGTTTCCCAGTGTTAATTTGGAGTTTTTCACCAGTTTCTGACTGCTGAATATATTCAATGGCCAAATGGTCAATGACATTCTGTGGCTCCAGATGAATTAAAAAAAAAAAAAAAAAAGGAATAGCTATTTTTTTTTTCCTATTTATAAACATTCTTTTCACCAAACTGTAATATTAGTGTTTATGCTCGGAAATATCATGAAGTTGTTAATGCTGCATAAGAAGCAAGGGATAAATTTGATCTTTGTTTCCTAAAAATACAGCATTTAAGTAGCTGCCAGTTTCAGTCTTCCATCTTTCCTAGTTTACATTGACTACTACAGAATGTTTAGAAAGCTGTTAACCAATTTGTATTGATACATTTAGCTTCAAAGATACTCAGTTCCTTTTTATTTTAAGATAATAAGGGAGGGGAAATAAAGTGTAATATTTGTTAGTGCTGCTAGCAAGGAAAACACTGAGGCATGACCTCAGCTTTATTAACTGGTGCCAAGGAATCCACACGCGTAAATCCATGTAAAAGGCCACCGAAAGCTTGGCGTCCAGTTCTACTAGAAAGTCTTTAGATTCCAGTCCCCACGGAACTGCAAAATGTTGGGGCTTTTTCACTCTTTATTGATTGTGTCCTGGGCAGAAACTGTGATTTAAATTTTTTTTTCCCCTCCCTGTAAGAAAGCAGACATGCAAGGAATCAGATGCCAGACAGGAGTTCCTTCCTGTGTCTTTGACAAGATTTCTTTCAAAAGCTAACCAGCAAGTGTTTTCTATATGCACTCCATCATTTTCAGAATATAATAGGATGCAGAGCGTCTTTGTCAAGTTACCATTTCACTGAAAATAGAGCTTTGAGACACTAAAGTCTTCTGAAAATCTAGTGTCATGTTTGTCTTTTACTTCGCCCTCAGGAATCCCAGGCCCCGGAGGTAAGAGAAGAAGCCTACAAAGAGGACGAATTTCCCTTGGTCGAGGAGGACTGTGTGAGGGATCGCTTAAGTGATATGGATGTCCAAAAATCCATGGGCCCCGATGGAATGCACCCACGAGTGCTGAGGGAGCTGGCGGATGTCATTGCTGAGCCACTCTCCATCATCTTTGAGAGGTCCTGGAGGACAGGAGAGGTGCCCAAGGACTGGAGAAAGGCCAATGTCACTCCAATCTTCAAAAAGGGCAAGAAGGAGGACCCAGGGAACTACAGGCCAGTCAGCTTCACCTCCATCCCGGGAAAGGTGATGGAGCAGCTTATCCTGGAGGCCATCATGAAGCAAGTGGAAGAAAAGAAGGTTATCAGGAGTAGTCAGCATGGATTCACCAAAGGGAAATCATGCCTGACCAATCTGATAGCTTTCTACGATGACATGACTGGCTGGGTAGACGAAGGGAGAGCCGTGGATGTTGTCTACCTTGACTTCAGCAAGGCTTTCGACACAGTCTCCCATGATATCCTCCTAGGGAAGCTGAGGAAGTGTGGGCTGGATGAGTGGTCAGTGAAGTGGATAGAGAACTGGCTGAATGGCAGAACTCAGAGTGTAGTCATCAGCGGCGCTGAGTCTAGTTGGAGGCTGGTAACAAGTGGTGTCCCCCAGGGGTCAGTACTGGGCCCAGTCTTGTTTAACTTCTTCATCAACGACCTGGATGAAGAGTTAGAATGTACCCTCAGCAAGTTTGCTGATGACACCAAACTGGGAGGTGTGGTGGATACACCAGAAGGCTGTGCTGCCATTCAGCGTGACCTGGATAGGCTGGAAAGTTGGGCAGAGAGGAACCTGATGAGGTTCAACAAAGCCAAATGCAGGGTCCTGCACCTGGGGAGGAACAACCTCATGCACCAGTACAGGTTTGGGGTAGACCTGCTGGAGAGCAGCTCTGCGGAGAGGGACCTGGGTGTCCTGGTGGACGACAGGTTAACCATGAGCCAGCAGTGTGCCCTGGCTGACAAGAAAGCCAATGGAATCCTGGGATGCATTAGGAGGAGTGTGGCCAGCAGGACGAGGGAGGTTCTCCTTCCCCTCTACACTGCCCTGGTGAGGCCTCATCTAGAGTACTGTGTCCAGTTCTGGGCTCCCCAATTCAAGAAAGATGAGGAGCTACTGGAGAGAGTCCAGCGGAGGGCTACAAGGATGATGAGGGGACTGGAACATCTCCCCTACGAGGAGAGGTTGAGGGAGCTGGGCTTGTTCAGCCTGAAGAAGAGAAGGCTGCGAGGGGACCTAATAAATGCTTATAAATATCTGAAGGGTGGGTGTCAGGAGGATGGGGCCAAACTCTTTTCAGTGGTGCCCAGTGACAGGACAAGGGGCAATGGGCACAAACTGAAGCACAGGAAGTTCAGTCTGAACATGAGGAAGAACTTCTTCCCTCTGAGGGTGACGGAGCACTGGAACAGGCTGCCCAGGGAGGTTGTGGAGTCTCCTTCTCTGGAGATATTCAAGACCTGCCTGGACGGGGTCCTGTGCAGCCTGCTGTAGGTGACCCTGCTTTGGCAGGAGGGTTGGACTAGATGACCCACAGAGGTCCCTTCCAACCCCTACTATTCTGTGATTCTGTGATTCTGTGATCTTTGATAGGGTGTGAATCACTCACAGAGGTACCAGTTCATAACCCTAAGGCCATGCTGATGCTCCTGAAGACAGAACTCCCTGGATGACAAAGGAGTAGCATTGGTCCAGGTGTCTTTGTCCACCCCAAATGGCAGAATGTTGACTGACTGATTTAAGCAGAATAAATAGCAGTATAGGAACTCAAAATAGTTCCTATAGTCCCTTCCTAGTTCCTATAGTCCCTTCCAACCCCTACTATTCTGTGATTCTGTGATTCTGTGATACTTTTCCACTGACAGATTTAATAAATGTTAAGCATTTCTGTCATTCTTATGTTAGCATATTAAGTGTGAAAATTAATTTTACTTGCTAATTGAAAGATAATTGGTTTGGATTTAGGAACTGTCATTCCATCAGGGAAAAGGAACAAAAAGAAATAAGAAAATTCTAGGTCCACTGCAAGCTTACAGGAAGAGGTGGCATAGACTTAGTTCGGAAAAATCCACCTCTAAATTAGCAGAAAAGAAGGTATGAGATGAGTCTTGTGGACCAATCAGTTGAAGTCAATGAAGCAGAGCAACATGTACTTTCTTCTAAAAATATATTCCTTTTCTAGAGAGAGATTAATGACTCTATGAATGTATCTACCTTGTTATAGCAGAAAATAACCTTAACAGTTAATCAGTACCCACAGTGGACATCCACAGAGCACGAACAGTGCTGCTAAACCAAGATCTGTCCTTCTCTTACCTAGCACTGAAAGAAATGTGTAGATAAAGTGCAAGGAAGAATGTGAGGTATCAAGAATATTATAAAGCTTTTCTGCAGTCTATCCCTAACATATCACTTTGCTTATTACTGAGATGTCAGTTCTTTCTTTTGATTACTTCATCAAATTGAGCTCAGTTGTGCACTGTTAACTTCCTGGAAAGCAAAAATAACAAACCCTTGAGCTTTCTGCCATGCTGCTTCACACACTGAGATAGAGAGAACTATCTTGCTGTTCTTCTCCAGACGGACTTTCATAGCCCGCAGCTGCTGCAATGCTTGCAAAAACATACTCATCAGGGTCCTAGATGGGCTAAAACCATTTTCTACTACGATGCCCTGTACCCTTTCACTGTTTACTTGCTGCTTATTCTTCTCCATTTTTCATATATTTACACTGTAAACTGTATGGGATAAAGATCATTTTTCTATTTTGCATTTTCATACCACCTAGTACAGTGGCAGTCTGGAACAAAAATAGGAATAATACAAAATGTAGCAAACCTTTTTATATGTGCAGTGTTCTAAGCTGTTGGAAGGTCCATCTCTTAGTAGATTCTGTGGAAAAAAACATACAAAGCAAGATGGCAGAGATGATTGAGGCAAACAGGAGACTTTAGGAAATGAATATAACAACATTTTAGGTAATCTTTTCTAAGCTTTAATAAGAGCGTAAATGATTAAAGTGCACAGAACAGGACAGAAATAGCCAGGTCCTTTAAGGTGAGACCAGCTTAAGCTCAGCTTCAGCTCAGATCAACTTTCACTAAAGGCACAAGGGCATCTTTCTGTTATCTTTGTCTGGATTTAGGTCTGATCCTGCATAGCTCCAAGAAAGAGCAGCTACATATGCTTCATCATATATATCCCAGGTAAACCAAGCATCTGTGACTAAAGGTTGTATTATTTTCCCGAACTGAAATCCTGAGGAGTAGGAAGAATCCTGACCTCATGGTAATCCATGAAGGTTTTATAATGTAGTTCAGATGGGTCCATATTTCACCAGTAGTATCTTTATAACTCCCTGAATCTTATTTTTTTTTACCTTTCAGGGCCACCAGAACAGGGTGCTTCAACATTCCTATACAAGGAAAGCTCCTCACCTGAATATTTTTTTTTAAATGGCCTGTTTATTTCACAACATCTGTAGCTTAGACTGGTTTCAGTGACAATTCTAGCTGCTCAGCAGTTCTGAAAATCAGCCCAGTGGCTTTTATCCCCTTTTTATATCTGTACAAATAAAAGGTAAGTATTTTGCTATGACTTACAACATGGTAGTAAGAATAAAAACTTTACTGGTCGTTGTAAGAGCATTAAAAAGTCTTGGCAGAGTCACTAAGTTCAGTTATACTGTCCAAAACTAAACATTGAAGATCTTCAAACTCAATGTTAGGAGCATGACTGAAATACAGAATCAGCTGGTTAGTTAGCTATATCCAATCGTGAAAAACAGAGGACAACAGCAGGCAGACGTGTCAAAGTGATCAGAAAGGAAAAGCATATAAACAGATATTCACACATATATATTTAATATTACATAAATGTTACTGGACCTGGCCATAAGTGTTGAAAATCGGTTTGTTTAGAAAGGAATATACTGGGTTGATTATGCATCCCTTGGTACCAATAAGAATGTTTTAGATGAAATACTGGTCCATTTGCTTATAGACTATGTTTTAAGGGGAAAAAAATTCTGTTGAAAAAATAATTACACAAAAATATACCGCCCAGTAGGCGGTAATCAGCCCAATAAATTCTCCATTTCTAATCTTTCTCTTCACATGTAAAGCCTTGCTGTTTTCATATTTACCACAAAAGATATGAAAAGAATACTTATACATTCCTATTTATGCAATTAAAACAGGGATTACATTTAGAATAAAGAGTATAATATATATTCATGAGGTTCATAAACTCACAGGCAGGCTAGTACTTCATTATCATTTTGCTTTGTTTTTTACACAATTGATTAGAAGTTGATTAATCAGGGATTGACCAGGATAAATATCCTTTGAAGACATCATAAAATCAAAAACTTTGCCAGAAGAAACTACAGCTGAAATAGGCATAGAAGATAAAAGGTGAGAGGGAATTCAGACGGGGGCATGAATGACTTTATGAGGCAAGAATAGAATCCAAAATTCCCAACTGCCACCTCCAAAGTGCTGTCCACTAAATTGCATTAGTATGATTGCACAAGTCAGATCTTGAAATTTCTGTTATTTCGTATCTGTGTCCAGTATAACAGACACAGCCTTTTTCAAAGTACATGAAGTCAAAATGCAATTTGTTTGGGCTTTCTACAGAATGAGAGGTAGTTGTTTAAAAGGGAAGAGGAAAAAAATATAGTGCGGTTCAGTAAGTAACAGGAGACATTAGACCCATCAAAAGGGCATTTTTTCCAATCTGATAAAATATACTAATCTTTTGCCACCAGGAGAGTTTTTCTACTAATAATGAAGACATGAGCTTTAGTCTAAGCAGCTTTTCTGAGGAGTATTCAAGGTATGGTACAGCTGTCATGTCGCAAGCTCCTAATGCACTTGGAAACTTCACAATAAATTTCAACATGCAGTGGTTTGTTTGAGGACATTGGGAATACTCTAATCTACTATTTCAGATGTAATTTAGTTTTAAGAAGGTTTTTTTTGCACTTCAGCTGTGTTCCTGCCACAGTTGCATGCTGAGAGTATTGCACATCACATTAGATTAAGGTCAATTAGCAGTGTTATAAGGTCTTTTTTTCTTTCCTCTGTCTCCTACTCTCTCTTTTTTAAAATGAGGCAGCACTGAAATTTTGTGATTAAAACCCTGTGTCTTGAAGCATATCAAATGAGAGACCTTGGCTGGCCTCCAACTGTGATTAAGGCTATGATTTTTGGCCTAAAAGGTTGTGAGGACTCAGAACTTCACTGGCCCTTTAATCAGAACTGATTAAGAAGTGATGCTTGCTCTCTGTTTGGTACTCCATTACCTACCACGTGGCACTTGTAATAAGGAGATATTGCTCTGTCAGCAGCCCTAGGACAACTCAGTCTTTGAAAGACTTTGTGGACAAGATCCTTCAAACTGGTAGGAGATTTTGAGTATCTTATTTTTCAGTTAAACTATATGAGAGGAGGCTGAGATTTATAAAGTCCTTAGATTCCTATTGATGGAAAAGTGACTGTTTCCAAGGTATCTTTAAGACATAAGGAACCTGAGGTGTTGTAAAATTCTTGAGATGTTTGGTGTGGCTCGCACAACTCTCTCCAAAAGTACTGCACAGGCAGAAGAGGAGGAAAGGGAGCAATGGCAACAGATTGGGATTCACTGCTCTATAAGCAGTTTTAATGGACGACACAAAGAATAGAAAATATGGACAAGCAAGTGATGGCAAAGAAATATCCAATTCATTCTTATCGCATGTGCTTTCATATGTCTGCTGCCTCTTGGATGAAAGGCTACTAAAATCTCAGCTGGAGAGACCCCTCATCAGATTGGTGAGCAGATTTATGGAGATGCTTTATAGTTCAGCCAAGAAGTCGGTTATCACAGACCATAGAGCTCATGGCAAGAGTTTAAAATTATCTGGAGTGGTAATGATTCCACTGAGATAGGAAGATCACTCTCCATCTTTTTTTCAGCTTCGCAGCAGAAGCTGTATCTTCTAGCTATTGAAGACTTCTGAGAATCTTCCTGTGGTTGCTAACTGAAACAGGAATATCAAAGTTTGAGCACTTCTACCTCTGAAAACCATTTTGCTTACTTTTCTGTCTCTTTGGTTTGGGCCCTGGGAAAACACAGATTGTGACCTTTGTCCGTGTTAGTGTGTGTGTGTATGTGTGCATGTCTGTATGCAGAGGTATTAGTGATTTAAGTCTGGCCATGCTCTGTACAGTATTACAGCCTAGAATACCAGATGTGAAAGTGACGGATTTTGTCTGTTCCTGTGGTCAAATCAGTGACCATCGTTAGCCAAACGAATTGAGTATAAAGATTTCCATTGGCTTTATTTGGGGTAGGCCAATGATAACCTGGTGGTGTGTCAAAAGAAGCGAAGAAATATGCACTTTTAATGGACTTTATAATCTTCTAATGGATAGTCATTAGACGACAATTTTCATAATATACACACTCCAGGGCTATCTCATCTTGCTTTAAATGTCATACAGACTTGGTTATGTATTATTATGCCTACTAACATATATCATAGCCAGTGATGTTAATAGCCTTAATGTACTGGGCAATGTTTCTACAGACTAGTGAGTCTGGCTTCAGAACTTACAGTTTAAACAGAACAGACAATGAGCCAGAAATAAGTAAACATCCCAGAAAAAACCTTAGAACTAATAAGACCACCGAAGAATGACTTCAGTGGCTACTCTGTGTAGCAGTGTGTTGGCAGTCCCAGGAAAGCCTGGAAAATATGAAATCTAATTATGGGAGCCTTGCAGCTGAAATAATGCAAAGCTGTTAACTGTACCCAAAATGTGGCAAGATAGTAAATTAAAAAGCGGGATGTCTGTAGACAATTAAGGGACTAGTGAGAGTCTACACAAAGGGTTTTTGGTCTTTAAGGTGGTCAACCTACAGATGAGGAAATGACAAAATTGGAAGAATTAAAAGAGGGCCTGAACACCTAATGTGAATAATGGTTGAGACTTGCATGCATGGTAAGTGTACAGATAAAGTAATTCAAAAGTGCACAGTAAGAGTCAGCATAGAAGAGAGTAACCAGCTGTGGATTGCACATTGCATAAGGAATTTATACTAGAAATCAAAAGAAAAGCTCAGCTTGTATCCTTTATTTTTATACTGATAGACAGCTATGACCGTTGTCACCCCTGTGTGATCACCTCCTTATATTGTTGGGTTTGCTATGCACTGTGAAGTCCTGAACAGAGCAATAGGGATGACAAATCCAGCAATGTACAGAGCTGTGTGTCAGCACAAGGCTGAAAGTTTTACACCATTAGAAGAGGGGTTCAAAATTAGCCCCAGAAACCAACAATGGCCAGTGGGTAAGCAACTGTCCCTTGGATTTCGCATGGTGAGCTGAGAATCACTGGAGTTTCTAGGGTACCAGTGGTCATTGGAGAGTCGAGAATAGTTACTACTGTAGTGCAGTAGAAAGACAGATCCTGTAAAGTGCAAAAGCTACACAAACATTTGGCCAGTTAAACCAAGAAAGTAAATATACTAATGCCTGCCTTGTCTTTCTGAAAATGTTGGCTATGACCTGAAAGCTAAGACAGGTAGCACCAGTGACAAATTCTACAGGTTGCCTGGATAACGTTATGGATTAATCACATAGGTTGGATGTTTTTAAACAATCTGGTCTCTTGAACTTGAATATAGACTAGTTTAGGAGAAATACATGATTTTAGTACAATTTTCTTCAAATAGCTCAGGGAAGACAGGTTAACAAATAGCAAATAGGAATTATATATATATATATTTTGTTTCGCTTTAAAAGCAAGCAGAAAAAAAATGGAGACAGAATTTTATAGACCTCCAGTTCAAACTCAATCCTCATGAAAAAAATTAAAACTTAACAAGGAGATGAGTAGCAGTCAACATGGATACATCAGGAACAGATCATGTCAGATAAACATAATTGTATTCTGTGACAGGCTTTGTGGGTAGAGGAAAGCGGTAAATGCCACATTTTGTCAGCAGTAAGGTTTCCGAGTATCTTTTAGGATATTCTAGTATCCAAACCAGGGAAGCCCCTGAGAAAGAAATTGAGCAAAGGAGGCAGGAGACCTGCATGGTTAAATAAGGAGCTTCTAGCGGAGATCAGGCAGAAGAGAAAGGTCCATGGAATGTGGAAAGAGGGACAGGCCACTTGGGAAGAGTACAGAAACGTGGTGAGAGCATGCAGGGATGCGACGAGGAAGGCCAAGGCTCACCTGGAATTGAAGCTGGCAAGGGATGTCAAAAACAAGAAGGGCTTCTTCAACTACATCAGCAGCAAAAGGAAGGCTAGAGACAACGTGGGGCCGCTGCTGAATGAGGCGGGTGTCCTGGTGACGGAGGATACGGAGAAGGCAGAGCTACTGAATGCCTTCTTTGCTTCAGTCTTCAGTGCTAAGACTGGCCCTCAGGAATCCCAAGCCCCGGAGGTAAAAGAAGAAGCCTACAAAGAGGACGACTTTCCCTTGGTTGAGGAGGACTGTGTGAGGGATCGCTTAAGCAATCTGGACGTCCACAAATCCATGGGCCCCGATGGAATGTACCCACGAGTGCTGAGGGAGCTGGCGGATGTCATTGCTGAGCCACTCTCCATCATCTTTGAGAGGTCCTGGAGGACAGGAGAGGTGCCCGAGGACTGGAGAAAGGCCAATGTCACTCCAATCATCAAAAAGGGCAAGAAGGAGGACCCAGGGAACTACAGGCCGGTCAGCCTCACCTCCATCCCGGGAAAGGTGATGGAGCAGCTTATCCTGGAGGCCATCGTGAAGCAAGTGGAAGAAAAGAAGGTTATCAGGAGTAGTCAGCATGGATTCACCAAAGGGAAATCATGCCTGACCAATCTGATAGCTTTCTACGATGACATGACTGGCTGGGTAGACGAAGGGAGAGCCGTGGATGTTGTCTACCTTGACTTCAGCAAGGCTTTCGACACAGTCTCCCATGATATCCTCCTAGGGAAGCTGAGGAAGTGTGGGCTGGATGAGTGGTCGGTGAAGTGGATAGAGAACTGGCTGAATGGCAGAACTCAGAGGGTTGTCATCAGCGGCGCTGAGTCTAGTTGGAGGCTGGTAACAAGTGGTGTCCCCCAGGGGTCAGTACTGGGCCCAGTCTTGTTTAACTTCTTCATCAACGACCTGGATGAAGAGTTAGAATGTACCCTCAGCAAGTTTGCTGACGACACCAAACTGGGAGGTGTGGTAGATACACCAGAAGGCTGTGCTGCCATTCAGCGTGACCTGGATAGGCTGGAAAGTTGGGCAGAGAGGAACCTGATGAGGTTCAACAAGGGCAAGTGCAGGGTCCTGCACCTGGGGAGGAACAACCTCATGCACCAGTACAGGCTTGGGGTGGACCTGCTGGAGAGCAGCTCTGCGGAGAGGGACCTGGGTGTGCTGGTGGACGACAGGTTAACCATGAGCCAGCAGTGTGCCCTGGCTGACAAGAAAGCCAATGGGATCCTGGGGTGAATCAAGAAGAGTGTGGCTAGCAGGAGGAGGGAGGTTCTTCTTCCCCTCTACACTGCCCTGGTGAGGCCTCATCTAGAGTACTGTGTCCAGTTCTGGGCTCCCCAGTTCAAGAAAGATGAAGAGCTACTTGAGAGAGTCCAGCGGAGGGCTACGAGGACGGTGAGGGGACTGGAGCATCTCCCCTACGAGGAGAGGTTGAGGGAACTGGGCTTGTTCAGCCTGAAGAAGAGAAGGCTGCGAGGGGACCTTATAAATGCCTACAAATATCTGAAGGGTGGGTGTCAGGAGGATGGGGCCAAGCTCTTTTCAGTGGTGCCCAGTGACAGAACAAGGGGCAATGGGCACAAACTGAGGCACAGAAAGTTCCGTCTGAACATGAGGAGGAACTTCTTCCCTCTGAGGGTGACGGAGCACTGGAACAGGCTGCCCAGGGAGGTTGTGGATTCTCCTTCTCTGGAGATATTCAAGACCCGCCTGGATGGGGTCCTGTGCGGCCTGCTGTAGGTGACCCTGCTTCGGTAGGGGGGTTGGACTAGATGACCCACAGAGGTCCCTTCCAACCCCTACTATTCTGTGATTCTGTGATTCTGTGAAGCACAGATTAAATAAAATTATTCTTAGATAGATGAATGTTGTGCAGTTAGAATACCATATGTAAAGAATAGGTATTCATAGTTAACTCTCAATATAGGTTATTTAGGTTCTGCAGCAGTGAGCTCTGGATATAGAATTAATTGGTATTAAATTTTCAGACGATGTCTAACTGAAAGGACATTCAAGTATGTTGGGGAAAAAAAATCCAGAACGTTCAAATGTATTTTGAAATTTTTAAACTGACCAAGTAAATCAGATTAAATGACCAAATGGATTGTATAAATTCCAGAGGGTCCATTTCCAATTATTTCCTCAAAAAGGAGGTATTTTATGTCTATTTCATACACACACAGCTAATGGGGCTTGCACCGTAGAAATCAGTGGGAGCCTTATTGTTGAATGTCAAGCTTACAGGGACTTCATGTGGGCTACATATGAAGACAGGGTCAAAGCTAAAAGTCAAGCCAACAGCTTTTGAATTTGGATTCCATATTTTACTTAGAAGTCCATGTAACTTTTCTCATGGTAAGCATGATTTTTATTCCTTGTACAACTTTCCATATCTTTCATCAAGAAATTTCTCCTTAGAGTAGTCTTGGTTTATTCACTTTTTGCTCATTCTTCCTCCTTATTGGGGCTAACTGGACATTAAGACTGACTTCCCACAAAGGTACCTGAAGATTATGGGATGTTCCCAGGTCAATAAGGGGTAGTAGGAAGATAAAAGAGTTTCTACGTTGCTTTTAAATTCCCTTCTCTGGGTAATGCCAGGAGGAATATTTATAAGGCTTAGTGCTGACATCAGGATGTTTCCAAAGATTCAGCTTTTCTTCAGCACTACTTTTGCTATATCATAATTAAGTACATTATGCCAAAGGGGACTTAACCAGCAAATCTACTTATAACAGAAGTAGAACTTAACTAATCAAAAAGCAAATAACAGAAATATCTTTGTGTTTAAAAGCTGGAAATGAACTCCATGAAATCATTCCAATCACATGCAGAATGCAGACCACCTGTAATGGCATTCATTTTTTTCTTTCTTAAATGTTATTAGAACTGAAGACAAGTAGGACAGTGTCTTTTAAAGTTCTTCAAAATAATTTCCAGATAACAATGTTGAGTCTTTATTTACAGCTGGTTTTGGCTCAGTATAATTCCACTGACTTCATACGAATTAGTGCTGATAGGACGCAAAATATTTTTCGCCTTTTTTGGCGTGGATAGCACTGTGATTCATCCTACTTTGGTGCTGAATGAGGATATTTTAACTGCAAACAAATATTACTTGAGTTTATTTTTCTGAAGATTAACTTGAGTGAATGGATACCATAAATTCTAGAGGCTGGATAAAACACTTTTTGATACATCTTCATCAAAAAGAATTTGTTCACTGGAAAAATGGTGGTCTTCATGTATGCCACTGTATGCTGTTAGTGTTCTCAGATTATTTTCAGTGTCTCAGGTCATGTAGTAGATACCTAAGCTTTGTCATGGCTTCAATACATTTGAATAGAAGGTACAAATTATTCATACGGTGTAGTGTAAGAGGAGTTCTAGCACAAAAACCACTATAAGTGAGCTAACTAGTCATCTCTCAGCTTTTGCCTGTTTGTTTTTCAGTCTTTCATCCTCTTGATATTTTTTTACATAAGAAAGCCTCAAGGAGCCATGTATGCAACATTAACTTTTTTTGCTTTTATGTGCAGTTTTATGAGTATTTTGTTTAATAACAGACTCGTGGTGTAAAGATTTGTGATTACTTCAACAGAAGCAATTTACTGGTTTTAACTGTATTATTTCTAAAACATTTTCAGGCACATTTCAGGTTGACAAAATGGTATTCAGCTGACCATCAGGTATTTATCTTCAGTTGTATGTGCAGAGTTTTCTGACACTTCAGCACATCCAGGGTATTATTCTATGCTATGACATGGAGAGTGTTCTGACTAAGATATTTTGTATGGATTCTCATAGCTTTATAAATTAACTTTAGTCTCATTAGAGTAGAGGATGCCATGTAAGTGTGACTGAATGACTTTCTAAGTGATAAACATTAATTTTGGTTCCAAAATTGGCCAGAGAATATTCATCCATTTCTTCCTGCAGACATTCAGTCTGAAAAGAACATCAACTCTATTGAGCTAAAGAAAAAAACAATAAAGGATTTTAAAAAAAAAAAAGTTTTTTAAGAACTGTGTAATCCTAAAATCACAGAAATTGTGCAAAAAACTTCCCAAACACCTAAGTGGAAGTATTTATATGAGTCCAGGGAAATCCAGCAAATTTTCAATGGTTAAAAGAAGTATCAAAAAGTATGAGGCCACAGATAAGTAGCTGAATTAATTTGTTGCATTGATGTTCTCTATGCAAAGCAGTTGGTAGAGAGTCACTATTTAAAGGAAAAGCAGGTTAGAGGACTTTCTTTGAAACTGATTTGTCTGAAAAGGTCTTTCAATAGTTGAACACTAACTATTTAGAAGTCAAGGTCCTTTTCACTTGTGATATTTCTGAACTCAACTATGGTTGTAAGCTTTCATTAAAAGGACCTAATAGTGAGGGGGAATGAAAAGCGGTGTCTAAATTTTAAAAATGGCTCCAGGAAGTTACTAACCAAAAAAATGTGACTCTTATTCTGTGTTAAGTGGTAGACACTATAGGAAATAATGAAATTATTAGAGACGTGATTAACATGACATACTGGGAAGGAGTCCAAGCAATTTTTTGTGGAGAAAGCTTCTTCCTTGAAAAGTTCAAAACTTCCTGAAGTTTTTCAAAAAGAGCAAATAAATGAATAAGTATTACCTCTAAGGCATGTAAAGAGTTTTAATGAAACTAATCTGTTGTGAAATAAAAGGAATGAATAAGGAATAAAAAGGAATAAAAAATGTTGTCATGGTTTAATAACTGATTAAAATATAAAGAAGGATGGGGGCATAAAAAAGGAAGTTTTGACGTGGAATATTTGATCTCTTGGGTTGCCAAAATAATCCATACTAAAACCTGAGTTTGTAATTTTCTTAGATTATGTAGTAAAAAGATGAATAAAGATAGAGCAAAAGTGGCATAAATTTATTCACGACAATCCATTTTAATAAAGAGGTGACAAGGAAGACTGAAGATGTATCTCACTTAGGGACCAGGCAACGAAAAGTAGTGGTGGAATTTAGTGCAGATAGATAAATGCAAAAGCCTACACCCACAAAGTGAATTACTCTAGCTACACATACACTAATGGGCTATAAATGTCATTTTAAAATTCAGAAAGGAGGTCCTGAAGTTGTTATGACTATTTTCCTGAAAACATGAGCTTGTTGAGTTAGGAAATGAAAGCAGAAAATACAGTTACAATATTGTATAATTCCACCTTATGACCATTATTTGAAAACTAAGGCTGTATCTACTTAAGCATTTTCTTTCCTATCAGCTGTGCACTTCTGATCCTCCTGATCATCCCCACTTACTGTACTTGATTTATCCTGCAGGGCAGTCTTAGAACACAGAAAATTACTTCCTATTGTATGAAACTAAGCCATTTAGTGCTATCCATCTACTAATGGATGTTAGGCTACAGGACAAGAACAGACTCAGTCTACAGTTACTCCCACCTCTTCCCACATATGTATAATATATATTCTGGTTCCTCAATTGCTCTTGACTGCTGCTACTATAGGACTGCACCGCTGGTGAATGTATATATGGCATTTTTCATCCAGTCTCTGAGAGAATATAACAAACCCAGCCAGCGTATAGAGAAAGATTGTGCAGAGCAGCAAGACGGTAAGGGGGAAGTAGCTTCTGTATGAAGGTAGTCAAGGACTCCTGCATCGTAGAGAGGAATGTGAAAGACATGAAGACGAAAGAATACTCATTAGACTTGGAGAGCTGGAAGACCTTCAAAAGGCAGCCAGCCAGCTATCTAGAGAAGTGTAGTTAAAACCAGAGACTAATAGCAGTGATATTCAGAGAAACCTCTCACTCTTTGAGGAGATAATAATGGTTAGATTTCAAGTCACTTTTGGAAAGCATAGTCTTGTCATTGTTTCTATTTTCAGCAAGGAAAACTGAAACATGAAAAAGGAAATGTGCTTTTCCAAGGTCATGCAGGAGGAAAATGGCTACGACACAAAATGCATGTCTCCTAAAACTCCATCTCTGTGCGTACCCTGACACTAATGGGAGTCCAAGCTTTGCCCGGAAATAGTGGTGGATGAATCAGGTTCTTCATTCTCTTCCAGTAAAGGATGTTCAAGACATAAGTGACTGAGGGCCTGGCAGTTGCATGGTTAATACTGAAATATTTTAGACAAAGTAGAAGACAGGAAAAGGCCTTCGTTATTTCAATTAGAAATGTAGGCCATGTATAATGAATTCAGGCAGGAAAACTGTTCCAGTCAGAGTCAGTTTAGGTTCAGAGGAGGGTGAATTGAAACTCTTTCTGAGGGCTACTCCTGACAGCAGATGAAATAAATAACACAGCATAACTAAAAGAACTGTGCAGATGGTGAAGGATTGTTATTTATTAGCTGCTTAAATCATCTTACCTTTTTGCCAGTCTCCTATTAGGAAGGAGAAGGTAGGGATTTTTAAAGGGAGAAGTAATGATTTAACAATTATCCTGAGAAAATTAAACTATGAGGCAGTAGAACTGACAGGTACTGAGGAGTATGATAGGTGTCCATTTTCCATGAGCTTTATTCCTAACTAAGGGAAAGCTGTTCTGACACTAGAGGGTCATTTGATCTAGCAGATAATCATAAGGTAACTGAAAGCTGGCCATTAAAAAAAAAATCAAATGAGAACAAATAAAATGGACCACTTTTTTTTCACGACACTCCAGGTAAGGTACCGGTAGAGCAGAGGTAAGTCTCAGGGGGATATAAAAGGATGCAAGGTATCACAAGTCTGTCTAAAATCTGTGGCCTAGTTCAGCTGCAAATTGGTGGAATTTATATAGGGTTTCCAACAAAGCAGGATATTTTTCTGTGGTGGCTTGAATTTATTTTGCTGGAGTCATGCAGGAGTTCATGACTTTTCTCATGTATACTTCCATGAAGCAAATACTTTTTTCAGGGGTGGTAATAGATTTAGAAGGCAGCACTGATGAAAACAAGCATACTGAAGACCTATTTTCTGTGCTATTTTTTCCTACACAACTTTTGTGTAGGTCTGAACACTGCTTTGTGCAACATTGTTCTTCTCACATCTTTTATTGAACTGCTGGTCTGTTTGGATTACAAGCAGCCCAGATGTCTTGTCTGAACATGTTCGTACTGACAGATATTGAATAACTTGAACTCTTTTGGCCTTCCTTGAGTGTAGCCAGCCAGAACTCCTCTCAGGGGCACCTGACACTAACATCCAGAGTCTCTGCACTGGAGCTGGATCACATCTGAGCAGCAGGAGAATGTGTAGAGTGGTCAGATATGTCTGTCCCTTTGCAGCAGTCTGTCCTCGTGTTCTGTAGGTGTTGATACAGTACTCTGCCTAAATATAGTTCTTTATTTTAAAATAACACTAAACTGATGACAGTCCTCTGGGGACAGCTGCTTTACTCTAGCACACATCAGTCATCATTGTACCGTGTAAGTAGGTCCATTAAAATATGCGGAAATATTCCAAAAAATGCTTTTCCGCAAGATGACAGCTTTCTCTTGCCCTATTTTTTTCATGTTTGGCAGTTTTTAAACCATACAAGTTATATAATAAAGATGTTCAACATGAGGTTCTGAAAACTGTGAATTAGACCCAATTTTCGAAGGAGAGATCGATGTTTAAGTTGTCTTTTCATTCTGAAACCTTTAACACCACAATGCCTAGACTCTTACAAAGACATTTGAAGCTGAACAAGACTACATGCATTAAAAGTATTTAAACTATCTTAAAGTATGAAAGTACCAAAGATTTCCAGGAAAAACCTGGCTTTGGTAATGCTGGCTGATTAAACAAGTAAACAGAGCATAATTTATTATTTTCAGACTAGCTAAAGGGTAGGTTTCCAGGCTGTCTTCGGGGGATTTTTTTCAAGCGCTGTCTTCTCTTGTGTGCTCTTTCCTTCAGAGTGAGACATCTAATTAAATTTATGTTTAACAAGTAGTTATTTTGTTCCCCGTCTAGGCACCCTGTAATTTTGCCATTAATAGGATGAAAAACATGCAAAGTATTGCATTTTCTACCGACTCTGTTGTTACTCATTCTTGTTGTAGGTCCTGCTGGACAACCATCTATTCCTCAGCCTTTTGCACTGTCCTCAGTCCCAGAGCTGAAGTTTGAGCGACCCTTGCTAACCCAGTCTGGGAACTATCTATTTTCCCTGACTTTGCCAGGCAACCAGGGTAAGAGTTTGTCACGCTCCATCCCTCATTAGTAAACAGCTATTTAACTGCCGCAAGTCTCCACACTAATCACTGGTTGTCCTTTAAAGCTTCCTGTAATGTTGTTTCTGTTTGCTGGCTTTCAGCCGGTCACGCGTTAAGGACATCTGGCTGGCAATCTATCACGTTGCTTTATACGCCGCAACACAGTTTGACTGACACAAGCTGACATGATACCACACTTGGTAGCAGAACATGACAGCTTAAAATACGGGAGTGGGTCATACTAGCCCTCTTAATACTTCTTACTTATTTCAGACCCAAATTCACCTCCTTTCCTATATGAAATAAAAACATCATCTGCTTCAAAACAAGAAAAAAAAAGAAATCCTTGATGCATTACAGCTATTTCTTTGCTTCAGTAATGGAGATTTCTGGATCACGCTATTTACATGAAAATTTGGTATTACTAATCCTTTTTAAAAAAATACTTCTTCTAGTCTTTGTTGAATATTTGAGGTCTGGAGGCCGAAAGCTTACAGGGATAAAGCAGGTGGGAAATGCTCTGAAGACAGAACAGATGACTGAATCCCAGCTTAAGTTTCTGTCCTGCTACAGTCTCTGTATCACCCAAGGCTAACCACATAGGCTAGATTTTTAAAGGCACTTGGATGCCAAGACCTCATTTGAATAAAAAAACTCTTAATACTTAATACCTTTAAATAGTTTTAGCCTCCAAGTAAGTCTAGTTTCTCTTTGTCTGAATTTTCTTTTTGGGAAATTCATTCTCTTCTCCCCAGCATGTAGAAGTATTGCAGGCACAGCTGGGGAATATGGGTGGAAAGTATCACTTTTAATTTTCCCTATTCCAGTAAAGGCTCCAGACTTACAGTGTTCTGGGAACATCCTGGTAAAAGGCCTTCAAATCTCCCATGTTTTTCTGAATGTATCATTTTTGCATTCTGATACTATTGTTTTGGCATCTGGCATTTACTTTGCTTGTGGAGATGCCTTTACTCACAGTGTATCGTATAGCTATAAGCCGTCTGTGTTTTAAGTTCATTTCAGGCATGGTCTGTTCGTTGAAACTTGAATTGTATGGCAGTCTGCAGCACAGAGGAAGCTGCTTTTTTTTTTTTCTTTTTCATCTGTTTTTCTTTCTATTTTTTGTTTTTTCTAAGAAGAATCTTGTAGTGTTACATATAGATAGGAAAATCTCTCTCTGTTACAGATAGTCTTTCTATTGCTTTTCTTCAGTTTTGGCCACTGTAAACTTCATTTTTTTAAATATCATCCTGTCTTTCAAAGCTAAGAAACACTATTTGATCCTTCCTATCTCCAATTCTCCACCTACCCAGTTTTCCCTCGTTTTTACAACCTCCCGTATGCATTGTCATGGATATTTAAGAAGAGAAAAAGATTTCCCTGTTGACAGCTGTGACAAATGTTCATCCGTTATTTCGTGCATAATTAAATGATTTTCTTAATTGTATCTAATTAATTTTTAAACTCTTTTAAGTTCAAATTAAGACACGACTTTCAATAAGATAAGTTTCTCAGAGTTATGAAGGAATTAAACCACATTTCTTGTGTTTCACTTTGAAACTAAAAGGTAAAATTCAGAAGGGTATACCTAAAACAAAACAAAGGTGAAGTTGTACGGAAAATACCCTTTGGTATTCAAAGCTCAGTTACAGACTAAGTCCTACCACTTCTTACATTTATGCATAAATAGACACCTCAATGGAGCTACTGATAAGAAGCACATAAATCATACTTAATAATTAAATGCATCTTTCATGCATCTAAAATTTGGGGTCACATCTGCCTGCCTTGCTACATCTGGCAGAGCGCAATAATTAGGTTCTCTCATAAAAATGGATTTTACAAAAAAATGGTTTTTGCACAGATTATTACCCCTTCAAGAAATTTCAGATCTGTTGTTAATTGATACAAATAAAAACAGCTCTGCTGAAGCCAGTTGAACCCTGCCGAGGCATGCCTGCAGGGAATCTGTCCTTCCATTCCCAAGTCAGATTTGACAAGAATTACATGACCCACTGTTTTTTGCTTTGGCAATCTCCAAAACATTTGTTATAATTTTGCCTTGGGGGAAAGGGTTCTTTAGTCTATTTTGATTTCAAATATTTTGAAATAAAAAAATTGTTAAGGCAGTAACAAAATTTAAACCACATTTGTTTACATAGATAATGCAATGTTTTACTAAAAACATTAGAATGGTTTCGTTTTGGTCTAAAACATTTTCCTACAATTAGCACTGTCTAAATCTGTTCAAAGGCACATGACTTTTATCTACTTATATTTATACAAGAGGAGAGTGTATGCTTTCAACACATAGAGACGAAGTAGAATTTCTTCACTCTGGGTAAGGGAAATATTAAAAGAAGAAGCGATTAATATAACTTATTATGGCCTTTTGCACACAGTGGCATTTCATCTTGAAAACAAAGTTAAATGCAGTATAGCTGCTGTTTGTCCCTTACCTTTCTGCACCCTGAGGGACTTCGTCAGATGACTTGGTGCTTGGTGTGGAAAGCAGCTACAGAAGATTGAATAAGGGAATGATTTTGCTCTCATTCATCTTTTTTTTAAGAATGGTGTCCAAGATGGAGGATGAGTGTACACTGATGTAGGGGAGTAGGTCAAGAAAAGGTTTCTGTTTGCTTTAATTGAATCAAGCTCAGAAATACTTCTGTATAAATCTGTTGTACCAAATCTAGCCCTATAATGCTAGGACTGATCAGGGAAAAGAAAAAATCCTGAAGGGAACTGAATTTTCAATGTTATCATATGGGAAGAAATGCCTTCTCGACCCCAAGTTTATGTCCTGAAGAATAAAACCTGATAGAAGCTGTCAGTTTTATCTTAAGCTGCAGAGCTATAAGGATTATTTCAGCCGAGGATCTTAATATTGGTCTCTGCCTTTGCACAAGAAAAGACACTTATGTAAGGAGACAGCGTGAGCTTTAAGAATTAAAATTAACTTAAACTGTAGACTCTGTATGGTACAGATACTTTTTCTGTCTGGATTGACACAGATGCTGCGAAATTTTCCATTGCTTCTTTAACTTTGGCCAAAAAAATAAGTGAAGGGTCAAAGGCCTGAATAGAATGCTGCAGTTAGGTTGTCTGGTGCAGTCCCTGGTGGGAGGGGGCAGTGGGGAGGGGACAGCTGTGGCTTCTGAGTAGCATTCCCCCTTCCCATTAGGAAGATTTGTCACTCTGCACTCCGAAAGCCTCTGCCACTCCTGAGATGGCTGTGTTTTTCTAAGGCTCTGGAGCAGATAAACGAAGCAACAGGGCTGTGGCGATTTCCATCTTATAGGTCTTCCTCTTATGCGCAGCCATAGGCTGATCTCCAGGGATCCATAGCAGATTTGTGTCCTCTCTCAAGTCAGTGGAAGGGGACAAGGGGACAGACTAGGGTGGGTCTCAGTGGAGCTGTAACTTGGGTCAGTTTCCCTCCCTCTGCCAAAATGGAATGGAGCGGTGGGTTTCTGACTTATTGGTGAGATAGCTGGGTGGGCACGGCACATATGCAGGGGGTTTTTCTGGAGGTGGTGGTGGATAAAACAAATAAACCAAAAATAATGAAGACAGAACCTACAAGCTTCCCATTCCTCTCGGTGCAATAAAATGTCTGTGCCATTGTATGTAAACAGTATATGGATATGAATATAGGCATGACAGAGCCTAGGTGAAGGAAGCCCCATCTGCCACTTGTGTCAGAGTACCACAAAGGCCACCCATAGACTTTCTCCACGCAATGAATGACAAGCATGAGGATGGGGGAAGCAGGGGTGTAAGTTACCTGAGAATTATGTTACTTAATGTTAGTCCACTGTAGCTGTTCCCGTCACCTAGGAGCAATTCCTCCACTTTCCTCCTGTTACAGTTATCCAGGGAGAGAGCATCCTCGCTTACCAGGTACTTGCGGGACTGAGGGTATCTCATCTGTGAGGAAATATTCTACTATCCTGGTTGCAAAATGATTCAGATTACGGAATGGAGAGAAAAGGAAGTCGGGGCTTTTGAGCCTGCAAAGGACACGTGGAGTAGGAGGTGGCCACGTAGTCCCAAAGAAAGAGTCAGGGGAATTATTTTGTCCAGACTGATTGCAGAAGAGTCATTTCTTAATTGCAACTTGGATATTAAATTAGGAGATGCACACAGCATGCATCTAGAGATGCTGGAAAGCATCCAAAAAAGTGGGTGGCAAGGAGGGGTGCAGGAACAATATCAGATGAGAGAGTGAATCCTTTAGACCAATTACATGGTCAGGATACGAGGTGGCCAGGACTTTTTGACTGATTCCTGAAAGGGCCGTTGTGGAAAAGTACAGAAGAGACACCTCTTGGAAGAGAGAACCATGTATTATGCTTCCTTTGCTTCAAAAAGGAGGAAGGCCAAGGGCTTTTTTCCCACAAGAAAAGCTGCACAGCAGGTGGTTTGAAAAAGTGCTTGCTATTTGCCTGTCTTCAGCAAAGTCTCTGGGAAAGAAAAGCCACATTGCTACCTTGTTTGGAGAGACTAAATCTAGGAGAAAACAAAAAGAGAAGTCAACTGAGGTCGAGCTGACTGTGTGGCAACAATAAACCAATGTATTGCGCTTTCAGATAAAATAAATACAATGTATTGCCCTCCACAACTTGCCATGTGTGAAAAATAACAGCTGCAACTATTGGCAGCACAGTCTAGATCAGATTTATTGATCCATAAAGTTTTACCTTGGGAAATGGGGGTTAGAGCCCTCTGAGGACTGGCACAATGTCTCTATCTCTGCATGACTCAGGAAGGGCCAGCCAGGAGAGGGAACACTGCAACAAACTACAGGTGGAGATTTATGGGGCAAAGTAAACTTGGAAGGACATTTCGCCATAGCTCGCTGCTGGAGACCTAAGCAATGGCTCTTAGTTACAGAAAACATTTTGGAGGAGGCTGAAAATTGTCCTAGATAGAAGATAAATAGGGGGAATTGTGGACTGATTAAAGAGGTCTTGGTCTTTCACGTGTTCTTGTATATTTTCCACTGAAAATTAGGAAATGGGAGAGATCTGGGGAGGAAAATGGCTTAAAGGCCTAAGAAAAGAAAAAAAAAAGAAAGAAACAGAAAAAAGATGTTGGCTGGCAAGCGTAGGTCTCTCTAGGCAATTCCAGGTACCTGCAGTAAAATACTTTCCTAATCACAGTCACAGCTGCTTACTTGACTAGATGGAACTTTTTTATCAATCCAAAACACCAGCTTTAACAACTTTTTCAGTTTGCTATGACCATGAAAGTTCTTTCTGATATGTTTTTATCAGCCTTAGAGATTCATGTCTTTCCAAAACTAGGCTTTTCAAATGAAATGAATGATTTTTGTTCAGTTTTAAGGAGTCAACCATAAGATATCCAGCATAAGACATCCTACAGTGGTCTGTTGTTCAGTAACACCATCCTCATTTAAACCTTCCTAAAGAAGGGTCTTAATAGGCCCTAGGAACTCTCAGTGGTTAGCCTATGATCTCGTAATGATAGCACAGACTACATGTGCAGGTGAAACTGCAGTGCTCGCAGTTCCTTATTTCTACTATCAAGATCTTTAAACCTCAATCCAAGAGTCTCTAGGCAGCTAGTAATGTTGCCTTTGCAATTAGCACACGTTCAGCATTAAATTTTGCCCTAAATGGCTTAACCTTCCCTTTTAATTACAAATTAATGGTACTCATCCTCACAGTATCTTCTACAATGATATAAATTGTATCTATTAAGAAATGTATTTTATGATAATAAAATATCAGCTGAAGAGTAGAATTACATTTTTGGGGGTTTTATGATAATGCAGGAATCGTTTAATAGTAGTTGTGGCGTAATTATTTTAAAATTATGTAAGCAGTTCATGTGTAATTAGATTTTTCTTTTAAATGGATTAATTTTGTATGGAATATTAAAACACTGAGCTGTCACACATTATAGGAAAATAACGTGGCTTGACAAACAATGAAGCAGAGTTCTTAGTAAATATTCATTAGAATATTTTTAAATTATCTAATACTTAAAAAGATTAGTTACAGGAATACTCAGAAGTCATGAATGATAAACAAACATATTTATTAAGCTGTTGACACCTTACATACAAAACCTACCGTTGACAGCCATTCCTGGAGTCGAAGCAGAATTTTGCTCATGCTGTAGTATCTAAATAGAATCTTAGAAAGTTGAGAAGATTATAGAAACACTCCAGTGTGCTGATAAGAAAATTCAACAGAGAAATACATATTACAGATTTTAAAAATATCATCCTGTTTATACATTTTAAGCAAGCATGTCAGTATGTCGTTTATGGATCACAGATAAAGCAGAAAAATATCTTTCATCTTTAAATACTCTCTTTCTGCCCAGTCAAAAAACCCTCCAGAGCAAAATGCACAAAAAGGGACCCCAGTAGAAAGAAAGAAAATTATGTATATAAGGGGGGTTGTTTCTTTTTTACTAGGCTAAACTTGGTCATAGAACCAAGTTAGAATTAGAAACTCTTGGGAATTACAAATAAGTGAAGAAGCATTTTGAAATACATCTTATCTCTAATTAATCATGTAATACTCAGAACAAAGGCAAAATTTCTTCAAAGTTCCCAGCTTTCCCTTTCATGCAAAACAAAATATTTCCTGGGCTCACTGGTTCAAATACTATTTAATTTACAATTGAATTTTCCTCCTCCCGTCCCCCCATGCCAAATTATTTCAGCAGCTTTGGCCTGTCTTCATGGAAGTTTCTTAGGAGAATTTGCTTCTGTTTTTTACCAACTGTGTAGTAGAATTTTTGTACTAATCAGGGTTTCAAATTTTGGGTTCATAGTCACCTAAACCCTGTGGCACTTTATTTCAAAGAGCCCTGGAACTGCTGATGAGCAGCTATATGAAAGTAATTTTGGTATCTGTGTGTCCAAGTAGACACACAGTCAACAAGAGCCCTGCCTGCTTCTGGACTTGCAGCTGTGAAAAGGAGAATATGGGAGTTAACAGAAATTTTCCCACTGTCAGAGCTGAAGCAGTAGTGCTCTTGCCTTACTCCTCTGCTGCTGTCTGTCTGGTCACAGTGTTGGTTTTTCTTCTGTCTGAAATAACATCGTGGGCAGTCTGTTGGTTTCCAAAGGGAGCAAATGATTTTCAGGGTCTGGATTATAGCCGAGGAGCTCCATCAGGTTATTGCAGCTAGCCAGCCCAGCAACTGAGCTGCAATAGCCGTTCTTGGAAGTCTTATTACATGTGGCAAATAGAATTTAAGAAAACTTCTTTCAGGATTTCAGTGAGGGCAAATTAAGGTGAATGAAATTATCTCTAGACTAAGCACATGCCCATAGTAGCTACCACAGCTTAGTTAGTCCTGGGTTATCAAATCATGTCATATAACCTTATTACAATTATGGCATCACAAATCTTTGTTAAAAGACAACAGTCTTTTTAACTTTTGCAACATAAGAATATATTTATCAAATACTTTGTGACCATTCAGGCTTATGAACGAAAGAGTGCAAATGAAACAGGTTACGCTTTATTAGCGGAAGCACATGTACAGAAATATATTCTTAAGAATGTTCCAATGCTGTAGAACACAGATAGAAATTAGGACCTGGTTAACAGTCTTAGCTGAACAAGGTATGTCTCATATTTTGTGTTACGTGTCCTTATTTTATTGACATATAATATATTGTCCGGCATATCACATTAGAGAGCTTCCTCAGCTGATGCAGAAGGCTACTATGAGCTTTTTTAATGCAAATCTCTCCTCCAGTGTCCCCTCTGCTGTAAAATTTGGGAAACAAATGAGATCTTGATGAATAGCAGATTAAGTTTATTGGCAGTTACATTTATTTTTCTATCATTTATATAAAACATGAAGTATCAATATATCAACCTCTATGTATGTGACTGTAACCATATTTTTCCAGCCTGTGCACAGTGCTTGTAGTCTAGGCTCGTAAGCTGTTTGGGAAAAGGCCCTCTGAGTGTTTAAATAACTCTCAGCACAATAGAGCCTAAAGGATAATTTGTGCCTTTGGGCAGTACACTCATGTAAGTATGGAACATCTGAAATATGTTCTGGAATATGGAACTGAAATTTAGATGGGAAATACTTGTTATATAGCATATGTTATGATCAGCCTAATTTGTAAGTACTGAAGTTGTTTGTTTTCAGAGAGACATTAGGAAATTTATGGGCAAACTCACTATAGCTTTGGCTCAGATTTACAGTGTTCTTCAGACACTTTCCTCCCATTGATTTCCAAAGGCACTGGGGACAGACTTACATGGCTTTAGTGACCATTACCACTTATTCTTTTTATTAAGGGGCTGCTTTGGAGCAGATAGGTCCCATAGTATCTACCTGCTCAAATAGCGATTAGTCATGCGATCCACACCACGAGGATGAGCCTAGGGAGGCAGAGATATTTCTTACCATGATCAGAGGCCAAATTGACAGAGTTTTGTCAAATTGAAATCTATACCCGGACACTGGTTGCAGACTTGACGGTTGAGAAACCATTGATGTTCTTTCCAACTCAACCCAAATCTTAAGATTTAGATCTTAATATAAGGGAAATAGTTTTTGTGTGGATGGAACAATGTGTGGAGGGTAAGGCTGGAGTGGGAATGGTGCGTTTGAACCTAGCAGCTAAGAGGCAGTTTTGTTAGGTGCAACTGCCCCGAATACAGACAGATTTGGGAAGCAGGCAGCAGCAGCAGTGCTTTATGGAGCTTCTTGGAGACAGTTTCAATAGCCTAGTTTAAAAATGGAACTGAACTTCCTGTATATATCTCAGTATATAATTCATTATGTGGAGCTTTGCTTCTGCATATCTTCTGAACACTGAAGACGCCTTTGCATGCTATAAATATTGATATTTCACATAAGACACACTAAACATACCCTAGGACTGAGGTGTTATTGATTCAGCCATTACTTTTCACCACATTTCTTCTTTACCCTTAGAAGATTTGCTACTCCCTGTATTTTGTAATTATTGCAGTCTTGAATTTTAAGTAATCCCAGGATCACCGCTGCATTTCAGCTAATAAAACAAGAAAGGCTAGTGTATTAGGTAGGTTCTTTGTTTTTGTTTTTTAATCTCAGGTTCATCTTTTATATTACCATATCTGTATAGATAACTAAGTGATTTATAATATATAGATACAATCTCACTGGCCATATGTCTACTTGGAGGAAAACCTTAGCTTGATCAGTACCTTCTGCTGGGTTCTATTTTACAATACTGACCTGAGAAGTTGTATAGTAATAGGGTAGCATCAGCTGTGATAAATGAAATCACCACCTTTCTCCTGCCATACTCCTCCACACCTTGAATATCAGCGTTGTCTTTTTACCAGTGAACATGTCCTGTCATCTCCACTAGTACACACTACTGAGTGTCCAAGAAAGTGCAGCTGTAAGCACTTAATATAAACAGCACCTTCAACCACTGAAAAATAATAAACTTTAAGGAGGGTTTCTGAAGCACATGAAGTTGTTCTTTGCTTCTTTAGGAAGTAAGTATGTAAGTGTATTTTCACATGTGTAAATGTAGCTATAGAGGAGCTGTAGAGAAGCTGATAGACGAAGAGTTTTTCCTCCAACTTCAGGAGGCTTCGCGCTTGCAGGCTCTTGTCCTACTGGGGGACTTCAACTACCCCAACATCTGCTGGAAAAGCAACACGGCAAGCTGTAGGCAATCCAGCAGGTTGCTAGAATGCATTGAGGACAACTTCTTAAGCCAGGTAATAAGCACCCCTACCCGAGGGGATGCGATACTCCACCTGGTGGTCACCAATGCGAGTGAGCTCGTTGGGGATGTCAAGATCGGAGGTAGCCTGGGCTGCAGTGACCACGCGCTGGTGAAACTAACGCTACTGAGGGAAATGGGAATAACGAAGAGCATAGTGAGGACCCTAAATTTTAGGAAGGCAAATTTCCAGCTCTTCAAGGAGGTAGTCAGAAGGACTCCCTGGGAAATGGTCCTCAGGGACAGGGGAACAGAACAGAGCTGGCAGATCTTTAAGGATGTATTCCACAGAGTGCAAGAGCTCTCGACCCCCAAGTGTAAGAAGTCAGGCAGAGAAGGGAAGAGACCGGCATGGCTGAGGCAAGAGATGCTGGTCAAACTAAGGAAGAAGAGGGAACTGCACAGGCAGTGGAAGCAGGGACTGGTTTCCTGGGAAGAGTTTAGAAGTACATAAACAAGTACAGTTGGATTTTCTAGACAATGGAGTACAGTAAATCTCAAAATCATATGCTGGCCCATTTAATTTCATAATTGCCTGCATTTTCTAAACGAAGCCATTCAATTGCTTTTTTATTTGTAGCATGGTCAGCCTGTAAAAGAGCTGAGGTATGAACCCACATTTTTAAGTTAGGCCCGTAACTATGAAAGCTTCTTTTTCAAAGGGTATCGTAAGAAATGCACCTGAAAATCTAAACATATCTACATAAAAATATGAGAAGGAATACTTTTTCACCTTCCAGGAAAAACAGGTTGTAAGAGCTTTCTCAGTGTCCCCAACCATCACAAATGTATTTTACTGTTTTGAGAGCAAGAAGCATGAGAAGACAAATGTGTAATTACTTCTTGACCCACTCTTCTGGGTTATGCATTTTCATGAGGTGCCATGTTTCGTTATTTGCATTGATATGTACAGAAGGATGGGGCTGCTTAGTTGATATTCATTTATTCAACAGTCTGTAATCTATATTTAATGGAGTACCAGACTGTGGCATAATAAACCGTTTAAAAAGATAGCTGCTGCTTACACAGGGGTTATTGCTTGAATAACCTGTACTTATTTTTCATTATGAAACTAAAAGAGCAAAGCATAATTCACAGAAGAAAATGAAGTTAACATTTAATGGCTTGAAAAATGATAGTGTACCATAATGCTGTGCAGCACTCTGAACACTTATAAAACAAAACAAGGGAGCAAAAAAATAAATACAAATAAAAGGGCATTAACAGTGCACTGTGAAATATGGGCACCAAAGAAAAACAATGCATTCCAGTTTGCCACCTGCTTAACAGGACCACTCAAAGATTGCTAATTAGTCTGAAACAAGTAGATTTGTGAGTTACTGAGCACGCAAACACCTCGCCTTAAAGATGTCACAAATGCTGAAACCTTTTTTGTTGCTTTTCCCTTCCTTAAGTTTTCCTCCATGGAAACAGAAGTTTTCATGTCATACATAGAAGTGCTGTGTGGACCTCTCTGCATAGAACTGTGGAAGCTATTGACAAACATAAAGATTGCCTCTACAAAGACATCTCACTGTAGGTCAGAAACCATCTAGGCTCTCTTTAAAGAGTTTTACTGAGCTGCAAGGTCTCGTTCCCAGGCTTCTGGCAGACTGAGAGAGGTGTGCCCTGGCAATCAGTATCAGTGAAGAAAACTGTAAAGCAGGTGATGGGATAATGGTGGGAAGCCCTAAATTTTGGGGTGCTTACAAGACTGACAGCTTTGACTATGTCTACAATAACAGGGTTTTCCAAGTCATCTCTCATAGAAATATGGGACTTATCCAGAGCAGCTTAGCTTCTAGAAACAAATGCTGTTGTAGTCAACATCTGTTAGCCCCAAAGAATTTTAAAGTGCCTCAAATTGGGAAATACGAGCTTTTTTCTTGATGGTAGCCTGATAAGCACGTGTCCTTGCATAAGCTGGAAGTTATCGAGTGACAGCAGCAGTGTAGTGTGGGTTCAGGGTGTTCAGATATTCCTCCTTCATGGAGATATGAAGTCCCTGACACAACCGTCCACTGGGACACCACTGGAGGGACCTAAAAACCAAATCATGAGATTGAAATGTCAGTTGAGAACCAAATCTGTGGCTGTATTGCCTGCTGGCATAAATAGATGAGTTCACCTAAAGGGATTTGGAAGAAAACTTTTTCCCTTCCAGGCAGCAGCAAATTGTTTCCTGCAAAGTGTGATGACCTCTGCTCCAGACAAAAGAACCACACAGGCTTTTTAGATGAACGTCAAGAGATAAAAAAATAAAAATAAATATAAAAGTAAAGCAAAACACTCTCAAGGCCTTTAAAAATATGATTTAATTGGTGGCTAAAGATTTCAAGTGCCAATTGGAGGTCATTGTGGGACTGAAGAAACTGGAGGAGGTTTTTTTAATCCTTGTATTTAAGAAGCTTTTTCTACTTGTAATGCTATCACTGTATAATTCAGTGAGTGAACATGATATACATAGAAAATTAGTGATCATCGTGCCGTGTTGGCTTTTTAAGCTTCCATTTTAAGTATATGTCTGATGAAGAACTTTTCTATTTTAGTGTCTTTCCTTCTCTCTTCCGGGATTTGCATAAAGACCACAGAAAGCTGACTCCTGGGATTCCTTGCAGTTGCCTTAAGGGCAATTGGCTATAAAAGAAAGGACTAAAAGCTAATTGCTCTGGTTTAGTCCTCAAAGTGCAAGTGAAGCTTGCTGCGAAATAAAAGTCAGGCAGGAGAAAGGCCAGTTAAAAAAGTCTATCTTTTGAGTTTACCTGGAGCTTTTTAGGACTGAAAACTCCTGTTAGTTTGTCAGTAAATCTCATGTTCTGGTGTCTACTGTGATGAGGTCCTGAATTTTTACTTTGTGGTTTAAATATTTGGGATGGTTTGTGCCTTTCCTTCCCTTGCTGTGGGAGTAGCAGGGGAATCAACATCAAAAACTTGATGGTACTGGGCAGAAGAAAAGAACTAGACTGACTATGGTACCATGCCTCTACAGTCTGTGTATCTGCAAAGTGTACCGTAATTGAAAGCTGAGTGTATGGTAACAACCATAGGACCTCAGCAAAAGGCATTTCTGATGTTCTTCTGTTGGCTTGATAAGTAAAGTCAATACAATGTCTTCCCACACACTTTTTGCATCAGATATGTAGCAAAAAATGGATGTTTAGGAAAGATTTGAAGATGATTCAATTTATTTGAGTTTGGGTGTGGGAGAAGTGCAAGGGAAAATTATAACATAGCTGCTGTATTCTGAACAGTTGACTCAAATAATATTCCTGTCATAAGATTTTTAAAATGTTCAGTCTGAAAAAACACACACAACACTTGTTGCAACATCTCTAAAATATCCTGGTTTTACCCTTTTATGTTTGTCATTTGACTCTACTATTTGAAAACAAAGTCGAGACAAAAAGTTTTCCCCTTGTCATTTTGAAATGTCAAGAAACTTTCTATGAATAATGAGTGGGGGAAGGAAATCACAAATTTTGGATTCAGAAATTTGCCTGAATCTCTACAAATAGCAGTGAAAATGCAACACATGCCTTCAAAAACTCCCAGCTGGCTCTATTTCCATGAAGAATTTTAGACTTAGATTTACTGACAATGTTGAACAAACTGTAGTTTGCTGCCTCATACTTCAAAAATACATCTTGATGTAATATATATATCCCAGAAATGGCAGGGTGCCTGTGTAAGCTATCTTTCTCCCCATACATGTTAGTTGTGTTTTGTCCCCTGATATTTATCCACCTGCAGAAGGCCAGCCAAAAAGAGCCCATTCTGTGTACCTTTTTGTCTCACTTAGTTTTTTACCTTCTAGCTGGTAGAAGTTATTGGACCTTTCTTGCTACCACGTCTGCTGAGGGTGATGTGAAATTGTGCTTAGCAGTTTGGAGGTGAGTGGAAAATCAGGAAGGGAAGAGGCCAGGCATGCTCTCATGACCTGATGAGATCCATTATGATTCCTTTGTTAACTCAGGCAATCTAGATGTTGGACGACCCCATAACTTCTACATTTGCAAATTTCTATCCTTCCAGTAATGAAAGATGAGATGGAGTTTAGCAGTAAGCTTATCTAAGAATGGTTTCTGATTTTGGAGTTTGAACACAGGCACAGCAAATTGTCTTCATCAGCGTCTGCAAACCACCTCTTACTGACAGAAGGAGAGAGGTCAGATCTGGATATGCCTTGGAGAAGGATGCCCTGAGGCTGGTAGATATATGACTTGCTAGAAAAAGAAGAAACTTTGTAGATTTGTGATATGTGGTATTGAAGGCCATAGAATATATTTTACATGTGCATATGCAAATGTTCATGAGTATAATTCAGAGAAGGTTGTCACACAGCATGAATGGAAATCCAGAAATAGTTTTCCCAGATTTCAGAGCTCCCTATTGAGACTGGTAAATTGCTGGTGCTAACCTTTCCGAAACAGTCAAGTGGAATTCAATTCTGAGACATTGTTTTATCTTCAGCTTAATGCTAAAACCCCTCTCTTTCTGCTCATTAACATCTTCATAGTTCGAAGTAAATCAACATTACTTTGATAAGCATGGGAAAGAAAACTCTCAACTGAAATATGCTTTAGGCTAGTAGTTAAAGCATGCATGCAGGAAGCATGGGTTCAAACTCACACAGGTGAAGGAGGAGTTAGGGTCTGGTGCTCCCCTGCTTTTTCTAGCAGTGCTAGCCACCAAGCTAACAGATGGAGAAACACCATCTCTGTCTCCTCTTTCTTCCACACCAGACCCAAATAGATAATTATAATCTGAGAACTGAGACTGCGATGATTCCCAAACAGCACTTAGCTGAGTGAGAAGCAAAGATGGCAGATTATGTTTTAGATATAGGCTTAACTTTGCAGCTCTTCATGTTAAATACCTGGGCAATTCCTGGTAATGCTGCAAATGGGCACAAAAAGCACCAGAGGTATTTCGCATGTACAAAGATAAGTGCCTCAAGGGTCAGAAGTGGCAGAGGTTTGACAGATGTCCCTTTCAGGCTGTGGTGTTTTGCTCGTGTTTCAGGTATCTGAGCCTGTTTTCTCAGTAAGTCCACTTTTCTAAGATAAAGCTGAATAAGGCTAACAAAATCAGCTCCTTATGTTCAGCATTGGAGAATACCAGTTGTCTGCAGGGGCAGATGGCTGTGGCAGGGATAGGACTCAGGTTTACTGGCTTGCCAGGCTGATACTGAAGCCTTTATCGACTAGGTCTATCTGCTGCTCCAGCGGCAGATGGGGGCTGAAAATGAAACAAAGAAACAAGTATCAGGGAAAAAGCGTCAGGGCATGAAAAGGAAACGGTTGCCATTTTTAAAATGCCATTTCACTAAATAATTGAGTTCCCCCTCCACATGCACACTTGTTCCATATGCTCAAAGTTTAATCTAAATGTTTCCTTCTTTTTATTACTTCCCTATTATCAGTACAAACATGTAATCTTGGGCTTACTGCTAAGTGTGTATCTGTCTTCAGGTTTTATGCTCTGTAATTCCCAAGGAAATCAGTTCCTGATATCTTGCATTGAAAAGCTGTGCTCACTCAGCAGGCTAGAGGAGATTTAAAACTGTACGCAATGATGATAATCCTTTGCTTAGTTACACTGGCGTAAAGCCTGAGTAATTTTATTGTAGGAAAGAGAAGAATCAGGGCTACTGTTCTCAGGAGGAGGTTCACTAATTATTTCCAGATAAGGTGGTGGGAGTAATTAGTGCTAGATATCGGAATCCGCACTCAATGTAATTTGCGTCCACATAATAACACCAACATTTACTTCTGTTCAACTTCTACCTTTTTTTTTTTTTTCAATTAAGGAGAGGAAAAAAAATACATGAAGTGAACTGTACACGCGTCTATTTGGACACTGCAGAATTGTGTCAGCCAATGACTTTTAAAGTATGAATGGATTTGTGTGATGGACAGCACTGGCAATTGGAGCACCGTGTAGTTAGTGCGGAAGAGTGGATTTCTGCTTGGTTTGAACGGAAACCAGTGGTAGCTTTCAGCTGCTCAGGTAGATGCTGTCCAGAACACTGGCCCACTTGCTGGTCTTCAGGGGAAACTGAGGAGGAGACACAGTCTGAGCTGATGGATATGTATGGGGTTTCCCATGTCTGTCTGAAGGTACATTTTAGTTCTGATTGGGTAAGAACTATTCCTAGAACTGTTTAAAAGTCTGATTTCTGCTCCAAAAGAAGCCACTGTGTTTCCAGACTGGTTTCCTTCCCACAATGAGACCAGTGCAGCTCAGGATATTTCACCTTTTCTTGTAGCAAAACATTCTGAGATAATTGGAACCTGAAGGTCCCAGGAATATGTTTCCCATAACATCCACAGAAGGATATGGAGGTCAATGTTGCCCCAAGTACAAATATTTTATTCTGTGTATTCTTCTAGAATTATTAGGATTTAAAAATCTCCCAGAATCTTCTGATTTCCAGCACCACCTCGAACACTAAGACTTCTTTATTTTTTTGAGAATTACTTTTGTTTGACCAGCAGTCTTCTTTGGGAGCTCACTCTGGCAGTGTGCCTACATTGCGCTTTTTCCTCTGTAAGCCAGGTTTTCAGCACAATTTTGTGCTTTGTTAACCAGACCCCCCGATATGCTGTTTCGCCTGGCTTTAACATACACTTTTGAAGATCGCTGGGTGCTGACACTAAGAAACACTCTGGTATTATAGCATAGTAGGATCCAGTTTTTATATTACACTAGTAGTGATCTCACAGTGTTTCATCTGTAATTTTCTTTTACTGAATCCTTGATATCTTCAAGTGTAAGCAGTGTGTAACTGTATCAGGCTTTCACGTGATGCTCCCACTCACCCATCAGGAATCATCTGGAGACCTCCCTTTTCATTTCCTGCAATCACCATGAGATGGCAGTTGTCAATTGCTGGATTTGCTTTACCCCATTTGAACCAAAATGACTCAAAGCTTATTGATCCTCGGAGACACCAAGATTTCCAGCTTCGCTGTTCGCAGCGTGCAAGTGTGAAACTTTACAAGTGACTTTTAAAGGCAGCCAAGGAATGTGTGAGACAGATTGTTAGGAAAAAAAAAAAAAAAACAGCCACCCAACATTATTTAATTTGATGGTGCAGAGCTTTATGCCAAAGTAAGACATGTGTTTGCTGTTAGCAATCAAAGTGGCTTAGCGAATGAAAAGTGACATTTTGTTTATGGGATTTTACAAGCAAGGTATCCCTAGGGAAATTAATTTGGCCCTCTGGAAAGCTGCCCTCCTCCATGTCACTTCCCCAGCAGCCCCTGCATTTTTTTACCACAAAGCTTGATATTAGTTTTTGGGTAGGTGGAACCCAGAGGGAGAGATGTGGGTGCAGCAGGTAGCTCCATACTATATTACAAACCCATGGCAGGTCTCCAGCACTTTTGTAGTACTCCCTAATAAATCTTCAGGCCACAGGTAATGGCCCAGATCCTGGACTGCAGCTAATGAGCTACCAGCCAGAGAACTGGGTTTTATTTTGTCCTTTCATAAAATCCCAGAGCACAAACCCAAGCTTTTTAAAATAGTGCTCCCCATACATAGCCTGAAGCCAGTCTAAATAATTTATATTATTCTTCATCTCTGTTATTCTGTGGGGGAAAAAAAAAAAAGGAAGCCTGAAAACTCTCAACTTATTTCTTAATAACGGATTGCTCCAATTTGTGTCTCCATTCTCTCTAGCTATATTCCCACTCCATTTTCAGCTGGACGACTTATTCTTATTTTTTCACAAACTGAGAGTTTTATAATTTTTTTCAATGTGTGTTGTTAAACAGCTGCTCCCCTCCAAAATGTAGGTGGCCTAACAATCATCATTCAGAAGTGCATCACTTCTCACTGACTTTTTTTTTTTTTGTGGAAGTCAGTAGTGCCATATATCTTGCAAATTTTACCATAGAGTTTTCAATGTAGTTTTATGTCTAAAAACAGGAGATGGTATGCTAGTTATATTACATTATCACCATGAATAGTTTAAAAAAATCAGTAAATTACTTCTTGGTTGATTATATCCTGGGTGTTCAAAAAATGGAAAGTGATTTACACTCTTAAAATTGCTGTGTTTTCAGCCATGTTCTTGCAATGCCAAGGCCTTGAGCAATGGAACTGGTCTTCCAAAGTCAGCTATCCCAATCTACAGGATTGATAATGCAGGATGAAATTGTGTTTTCCAATGCTTAGTTTACTCCTCATTGAAATGAGTCCCAGATTTGTCTAGGCTAGAAGGGACTGAGATGTGAAGGTCTGGGCTCTTATATCACAGGACATTAAATTCAACGCTGTTCTTGTAACAGACAATTTCAGAGCATAAAGTAAGATTTGGTTAAGGAAAAACATTGAAATATGGCTTTGAAGAGGTGATGCAGGCTCTACAATTTTCCTCACGATTTTTTTAGTCAATCTCTGTGTCAACCATGCATGTAACAAATTTCTCACTATTACTTATCTGATTTCAGTTTCCAGGCTCTGGTCATGCCCTTCACCAAAAGATTCAAGTGTACTTTATGCACCATACTTCCTCCCTGTGAAGATGCTTACATATTTCAACCAATTCACCTCTCACTCATCTTTTCTGATCAGTTAAGCAGATTGAGGTCTCTGAATCCCACAATCATACTTTTTTTGCAGCCTTAGGAGAAATTTCTGTGAATTTTTTTATACATTTCCAGTATTGTGCTACTCTTCTTAACTTGATTTTTCCTTGCTCTTCAGAATTTCTCTCAAAAAAATAATTAAAAAAAAGAAAGAGAAAGAGAAGTAGAGCTATTGTGCCAATACCTGGTATCTGGAAATCTAAAAAGCTGTAAAAGGTTAGAGCTTTAAATAAATGTAAAAGGTCCTCTAGTGACCAAATTTCTCCAATCACAGCCAGTTAAGAAGGAAAATTAATCTCATTCTCCCTTGGAGTTCATGGAGGAAGATGATGGCAAATGAACTTCTTGAAGTAACAAAATCACTCAGCTTAGAAGGGAAGACTCACTTTTTCCCCATTCCAATTAAAATTGTGGCATGTGTTTATATGGAGGAGATCAATTTTAATGGAAAAAAGAGGTCTGTTCCAGAATAGCCTATAACCTGCTGTTTCTCAGCAGCCTCTTGTTTATTGTCTGCCTCTCTCTAGTGAGTGCCCTGGTATCAAGGGGACTGGGCAAAATGTATTTTTTTGTCTGTTAATGACTGCTCATGACTGTGATGCTGCCGTCCCAATAATGATATCACCTGTCTGTTCCTCTCTTGCTGGGAGAGAATCTGTGCTTCTCAGAGTTATAATCCTCGGTGAGCTCCCCTCGTACCCAGTCTGCTGGTGTTTCCTTCCCAATCCACGAAAAAGGAGTAGTGGAAAGAGTAGTACAGAGAAGCACAAGACTGGTAGATTGATAGCCCTAGTGCAGCGTGGACAGATTGCCAAAATGCAATGTTAGGGAAGCACTGTGTACAGATTCAAGAGTTTCTAAGAGTGTGATACATTTGTAAGGAAACATATCAAAGGATAAAAAGAAATGAGAATAAGAAATAAACATAAGTAAAATTGGGGCTGGGGAGGATGGTATCCTGTCTTTCATGAACTTTTCCTTCACATGATTGTGTGCCCTGATTGGGAATTAGAAATCGGGATCCTGGGAGGAAAAAAAATTTGAATAAAGCGATCTGGAAGAAAAGAAAGGGTCCAAGAAATTAAAAACATTTTCAAACATTCTTTTTAATTCCTTAGAAGATGTCTGTGACACCCTGATGAAATAACAGCATCAAAGGGTGGAGAGCATAGGGTGCTAAGAGGAGAAGGTGAATTTTTTACTGAAATGTTTATTTTTCCGTATCAGCCTTTAGCAACAGAAATCTTTGGTACAGCCAAAGGCATTATGTATTTTTTTTTTACATATATATATGTACAGACTTGTGATATAGCTTTGACAACATTTAAAGACAGTTTAGTCGTTTTCTCTCTCCCGTCTCTCTTTCCAGCTCTTTCCCACCTGTTTAGTTGAGCAGTTGTTTCACTTCCAGCAACTACATATTATGCATGCACACTTCAGTAAAGCTAACAAGAGTTCTGCAGCACACGAGCTTTGTACATAAGTACTCCTCTTGAAAGCATAAAATCAAATTGAAATTGTTTAATAACAACTGCTTTTGTCATAACAAAAGAAATTAGACTCTCTGAAACATATTTTTTATGGGGACATAAACCCCGTAGACACTGCTGGTTTTTTTATTAATCTGATGATTCCTTAGATATATACACAAAAACATTTAAAGAAATTATTTATTTTGCCTGGAAATTGTCCTTTCTTGTGTGTTCAGTGAAATATTGCTGAATATAAGTTCCCAGTTTGGTTAATATTACACTTACTTGATTTATACTGCTGGGGCTGTTTATATATGTAGGCATATTTCTTAACAACCTGCAAACCAAAGTCTTAAAATACTAGAGCTTTACTAACATTTTTAATGCAATGAAAATGTCTTAGTTTTAGAGAGGATATTTTTCAAAACTCGCAGCAAGAATTAGGCTGGATTTTGTTTGTGACTTCTGAATCTCTAACTTTGGTATTCTTATTGCACTGGAAATGCAATTGTTCACTTAAATTAAGAATTTCTGGAGACGTATGACTGCTAAAAGTGAAATAGGTTTGATATGAAAATAATAAAAATAAAACTTCAACTATGATGAGCATTTATGCACAAATAAAGCATTTGCAGGAAAGTGCCAGTGTTAGTGGCTGGTAGCTCAGAATTTCATTGATGGATGGAAAAGAGGACATGTATTCTGTCTGTCTCCAAGATATGTGAACTTACATCTGCCTGCCAGGAGGCATTTCTGACTTACAGGACAATACCCAGTTTTGAGGGGGGGAACAAAACAAACAAAAACCACAAAACAAAACAAAAAAATCACTCCAACAATCTCTCCCACTTCCTGCTGGGATTACTGTTTGCATTTTAAAGGTGGAAGGGAAGAGGAGCACATCTGGACAGACAATAACAATAGTAAGTCAGAAAAATCTGACTACATCCCTGCATGAAACAGAAGCCAATCAGTGAGGTAAGAGAAGACTACCCAGAGCGCAAATATAATTCTGTATCTGTTAGCAGCCACTTAGTCTAGCAACAGAGACAAGGCACAGAGATGTTTACAAAATCTTATAGTGCAATTTTTTACTTCTTCAGGTTTTTTTGCCTTTTTAAAACCTGAGAAACTTAGTAAAAATAAAATAATTCACTTAATATCTCTAAGTTGCAGAGTCTGCACTTCAGGTTGATTTTTTTCTTCATTTTCTTAACTAAAAATGTTTTTCATCTGAAAATGTTCGTCCAATTCTTACAGCATCAGCAAATCAAGGAGAAAAGCCCAGAATACTACTTTGACAGTGTGTCTTTTTCTTCATACTTGCATTTGAAACAGCTCTGATCTATGAATAGGCTTTGACTTTCTGAGGAACGAAGACGGGACCCGGGGTAACACATGCTCTATTTCTGTGCCGGCTGATGACAGGATAGCTTGGCAAATGACAGAACTGGAACCAGGAGGGTATCAAACACACGGCAGAAGCTGTCACAGGCTCCTTGCTGTGAGTGCATGCAAGGGACTTCAAAAGCTGGAGTTCTCCAGGGATTCCTTGAACTCGTCGTTGTTTTTCCTTTTGTTATTGTTGTTGCTTCTTCCCCAATCAGCGCTCTCTGCCTGGCTTTTCTGTATTGCTACTTCTTGTTCTTGTCCCTTCTGAGTCAAACTGGGAAGATGTGAATATCTCCCGATCTTGTGTCTAGAATATATATGAATTTTTAATCATTACTATCATCCATTATCATCATAATTTTATTGTATTTATATAGTGCTGCTGGTCTGGCTGATGTTTTTATGAAGTTATGGAAAAGGTCCTAACCTGAAGGATTTTACAGTCTATTTGTGAGATGAGAAACATCACAGTCACAGCACGGTCTGGGAGCTGATGGGGAGCACTAGGATAATGAAGCCAGAGGAAAACATGGTGTCATTTAGGGCATATTTTCCTGTTAGCTTGAGGTCTTTTTATTGACTTGCCTTACCTTGCAACAGAAAATGTCTGTTGGTTTGTCTGGTCAGGAGTGAAACTCGCAGCGGAAATGCAGAGAGACAGAAAAACACAAAGGCAATAAAACCTCCAGGCAGACTTCATGCCCTTAAACTCAAATCAGGGTGACAGTCAGGTCCACCACACTTTTGTTGGAGCTATTGTCCTCTGGATTTGTAAACTTAGAAAAGCAGAAATTCCCAGCCAGGACTAGACACAAGTCCATCTCAGCCAGTATTATGTCTTAGACCACTTTGTTTAGAGGTGAGTATCTCTCTAGTTGACAGATGTGAGGCTAACTGTCCCAAGAACAGGTCCTGTCTCTAAGAAGCTTCAGATGCAGAAGTCACTGCAAACTTTTAAGTCGCATCACATATATTCTTTCCGTGGCATCCACCCATACCTCCCCACTTGTGACTCAAGTGAATATAGTTGGCTTAGGTCTCTAGAAAAGGGTATTAAACCAGTTAGAAAGGCTATCATTTTCCCCAGCTGACAGCCTGAGGCTACTATCAGCAGACATATGCAGATGTCACACATAGGCCAGTTAACAACAGGGTAACAAAATTCGCATGGCAAAATGAAGGAGCCATTGGAATAAATGTAGGCATCCGGGGATTGCTGTAAAATAGTTTTGCAGTAAAAACACAACCAGTATATCTGCACAGCACCTTACATGGGGACTTCCTGGTTTTGACAAAGGGAAAACCTGGTCTAGACAGGGACTAGTGCTGCAATAATTTACATAACAGCCGAAACATAACACAAGCCAAGAGCAAGACAGAGTCTCCTTTCCTAATTTGTTGGTATGCAAATTGAGGAGAGGTGATTTTTTGATTCCTGTCTGAAGACCACTTCCAAATTTCAGCAGAGGAAGAAGATGATGGCTTTGACTGCTTAATGGAGCTGGGTGCAATGAACAGATTAAATACACTTCCATCTGTTTCTGGGTGAAATTCAGCAAAAACTAGGGCTTAGTTTATCCTGACTATGTATGAAAGCACTTCTCTCTTTTTGCCTTGTTTTCACACTTGCTGCTACTGCTGGTCCTGAAATTGGAAGACCAGAAGCAAGGAGTCACAGCTGTCTGCTGGGGCTGAGAGGCAGAGTTGCACTGGAGCACAGGGTGCAGCACTTGTTCCTTGGTATGTCCTAGGGAAAACAACTTGATCCAAGTTACTGGATTTCAGCTGAGAAGAGATCTTTTGCTGCTTCAGATAAAATTTCTATCATGACAGCAGGTCTCCCTTCTGCTCATGGGAGCAGCTCCTTTCATCACTCCCTAAAGGGAGGGCCAAGACTGCAGGTGGCTGGTGAGACCTGCTGCCAGCTTTCTATGGGCCTGTTTGTTAGAGCCATTTTGTTACGGGGTAAGGATAAACGATATCACAAACAAACAAAATGGTAAAAACTCTTAAGGTTTTACTTTGGGCAGCAAAATTTTTTCAGAGCAGGATCTGCTATCTCATTCCCCCTTCCCCACCACACATATGCACACTAAGATCAACGCAGATTTGCAAAGGTTTTGATTTGTTAGAATTTGTGATGGGACCTAGATATTCTTCCGAATAACAAATTATTTGACATACGCTTCAGGGTTGAAACAGGTTAAAGTTATAAAATACTGAGCCTCCTCAGAAGTGATTATTCTCACGATTTTTTTCCTTACACGGAAGGCAAAGCCCATGTATGGCAAGGCAAAACATCTTCTAGAGCATTCGCATAAAAATTATTCTGATTTTTCCCACAAAAGTTTTGAAAAATGTTCCTTTTTTAAAAGATTTCTAGGAGAAAAAGGTTTAACTCTGGGTTTAAAAAAAAAGTTTGTGTATTTGCTGAGTTATCGAGATGCCCTCTATGTTTGTGTTCTCATTCTTTAAATTACATTTCTCCTGACAAACTCATTTTCAGTCACAGTAATGAGCAGATAAACAAGGGGTAGCGGTGGATAGCTGCAGAGTGAACAGAATAATTCAGACGGGGAACTTTTTTTCCCTGAAGAGCATGTCAGCTCTTAAAAATTTATGCATCTAGCCCTGAGATATGCAAGCCATATGCATAAATAAATAAGCTTTTGAATGTACACCATAGATTTTGGCAGTGCTGGAGATATCTGCGGGGGGGAGGAAACAGAAAAAAATTCAATTGTTCCTGGTTATTGAAGATGTACAATTATTGGGTGTAGTAATTAGATAATGAAGCTGTCCCTAATAAATCTATCTTATGGCTTTTGGAACTTTGTGTAGCCATAAGCGTGAGGTTTTTATTGAATGCAAATTTGGGTACCAAGATCTTTTGCTGAGAGTGTTATTAGCTTATGAAATTTTGAAGTTTTGAAGGCAAAGCAGGTTCATCCCATAATTTCACCATCAAAGGCAGAAGAGACACCAGCTAATGATAAGACATTTAATAGATACTTTGCCTTTCCAACAAACTAGGTAAAAAAACCCCAAAATCTTCATGTAGTGGTGCACATCCATCCACCTGTCAACAGCTGATAGCCTCATCCCTTAACTGGAAAAGATCACTTAGCCACCTCACTCACTGCAAGAAACTATCTTGGTGCTTGGATTTAGAGGTGTATTTATATGCTTTGTTGAACAGCAGTCTTAAAGTATTCTGCCATATTTCTGGGACAAGGTGGGAAGAATTTCTTTGTGGGCCTTTGTGTGGGGAAATCCTAGTCTACTTTCCAAAGTCAGTGTCATTTCTGTTCTGCAGGTGAGTGTGTATGGAGTGTTAGTAGCTGAGCTGGTATGGTGGTGGTGGGTTTCTTGCAATTATATGAGACATTACCCTGCTTTTGGCACCATTAGTGTGCTTTTGCATGGTGACAAGTCCTGTAGGTTTTACTGGCTGCCTGTCAAGTGAAGCACTGACTGAGGAGACCAATGACCTCTCCAGCTCCGTTTCCCCTCCTTGGTGTCCAAACCTTATGGAATAATACTCTTAAGGTTACTTTCAGTTCATAAATGCAGGATGTTGTGGGTTGGCAGGCAGCTCTGGTGGAAGCTAAGAGAATACTTGTTAATGGCAGTGAAGCTCAGGGTCTCTTGAAGGTGTGCTTTGGAACTATCTGTCTTTCCAAAAATACTGCTTTATTAACTGGAATACAATATTGTCTATTAAAAATAGAAAGAACTGAAGAGAAACTGACAGGAGAAAAACACCTAGCTCTGCAGAGCTGGCCTCATCCTTATCTGGGTATTGCTAGTCCAGTACCATACTTAAAAACAGTTCATGGTTACACTAGAAAGAAGATTTGCAATGGATTTTTTTTGCCTTGAGAATGCAATCTGTAGGAAAACAAGGTCTTTTACTGACTTTTTCAGTCATTGATATGACAAGTAACAGTATGTTAATTTCATAGTTCCTTTAATATTGGGATGCTTTCAAGAATTGAATGAAAAATGCTTCTTTTCCTGGGAGAATCATGTACTTTTTGATTTTGTATTCCATCTTTCGACTTTTCACTTCAATCCCTCTAAACTGAAAGTACTTTTCTTCCTAGTAATGAAGGAGATAAGCTTTTTAATATAGGATTCTGTTGTCACTGGCAAAGTTTTTTGAGGTAAAATGATTTTTTAATTCCAAATTCCATTTAGTGAAAGAAAAGTAACTTCTAAAGCCATTATTTCTCATCACTACCCCTTACAAGATATTTCATTCATGGTTTTCAGAATGCATAGCCAGCAAGTTAGATGCCAGAACTTAGAAAACCTGCAGGTCTTTTTCCCCTTTCTATATGTTGCTTATACCTCAACAGCATGCAACTTCATCACTCTGCCAATAGCCTGAGCCTTGATGGTCTGCATGTCAGTTTGAATGTATCCCTTCCTTCTCTACCTCTGAGATGCACAAAATCACCATTTGTTTTTTTATTAGGTTGCCCAGTAAACTGCTTGAAGTCAGTGTTTGTATATGACTTGAATCTAGACATCAGGCTGTCCTCTGTCAAGGGAAAAATTTGGGGGTGTAATATTCCGTTTTCTAAAATTTTATTTTTAATGCATTCTTTAGAACAATAACAGAATAATTCATGCCATCTTTGGCAACAAAACTTTGATCTGAAAAGCAAACCTAATATTTAGCAGCTGAAAAGTTTCCTTTGAATGTTTTCCAAATACAACATTCCATTTCACTTTGCTTTGAAATGTTGAAATTAATTGAATGACTGTATTTTTTAATGAAGGCTTTAATGAATTGCTTTTTGGTTTAGGGTTTGTTTGGGTTTTTTTGATTTAGAGATCTAGAAACAAAATAGCACTTTTCATTTTTTTATTAGACAAAAAATCTAATTCCCTCTCTTACTCCCCTCTTGTCCCTTCCTCATCTGTTTGGTTCGTGGTTTTTTTTTTATTTTTTAGCAAGAGAAAACACTTTTTTAGTTATCCAGCTGTGGTAGGTAAGTGATGGTATGTGATGGCTATTTGGTAACGGATTATTCACATATATTTCATGCCTTTGTTAGCTTGATTTCTGTCACCTGTTATGTTATACCTTTTGACATGGAGCTCTTCAGAACCGTGTGCTTACATGTCTGATGGTGCAATATATCCCTGAGCTGGCTGAGGCTCCTAAGCCATGGCTCTAACACAAGCCTTAAATTGGCATAATAATTTCCTGATTTATTATGAGGTTATTTATCCCTTCTCATGGCAACGGTACAATAATATGTGCTACATTTGCCCTTGGAAAAGTAGCGTTTCTTGGGTCTCTTCATTCCATGGTGCTCCTAATTTGATAGGTTTTGAGGTTTTGAGTCTCACTGAAATCTCTTCTGACTTGGGCCTGAAAGTTTATAGAATTGCTCCCTCGTGTTTTCATTCTTCTCCTCTTTCTTCCATACACATGCTTTATACACTTCAGAATAAGCATTTTCACACATTATTCATGATCTTTCTAATGCTTTGTCTCCCATCTGTGCACATCTGATATCAATTTTAATCAAATGTCCGTAGTCTTTATTTATAAGATGGAAACTATCTCTCAGTATATTGGTTATTTTTTCCTTATGCTGTTATTACCTTCACACTCTGATTCCTGAGACAACTGGTCTTTTACTAAGTGTTTCTTCCTAGTTGTCGTATGTTTAGGGTATTTTTCCTGCATGACAAACTGTTCTCTTTTTATATTCATTTCCCATTTCTACATACTTCCTTGCTCATCTTGAAATCTTGAAATTTATCTTACTTCTTACATCACATCAATATCTTTAGTGTGACACTGGTCATTGGCCCTAGCAAGGAACAGAAAAATAATCATGCATTCTCCTAATCACTCTCCTGTTTTTAATCTTCCTTGAACACATCACCAAAGCAATTTTATCCCTGAAGACCTGGGGCACTATCCCAGCCAACACAGGGTACATGCTGAATGCACTCAGAATATAGTCCAAATTTCTTCTCTACCAACCTGTGGAACCCCAAGCATTGCCCTTAGGTAGTCAGAGGGGAAAATAAATGGGAAATTGGCAGGTCATATAAGGTGCGTAAAGCTATAGCAGAAAGCCAAATACCACCATTTAAAGCAGTGACTAGGAGTGTGCTGCCTTGAAGAGATGCTCAGAGCAGGGGCTCTTGGTGCCAGTACTGGCATCCCACGTGTTCTGCATGTTTGATGCCTGAAACATCATGCAGAGGGACTGGGTGTGTTGTGGGAGACAAAGCCTGTGATGTCCCATGCTTGTAAACACATGCCGTCAGCTGTTTTGTCGAAATGCTGCAAAAGAACCTGGCGGTCAATTTGAATGTAATAAAGATAGTGATTTACAGCTATTGAGACGTGGTTCAGTAGCACTAAAGTTTCCATTGTGGGATGGTGCAGGTATTTTAACACCTGTTTTGGTAGAGAACTCAACCACCTTCATTGCTTTTATTGTGACAGCATCTGTTACTACAAGTTTGGTGTCTGAGAATCTGTGTTTGAAAAGAAAAGTAGTTTCGGCCTTAGTCTGGACTTGTTTTCCTCAGCAGCTTTGGAAGATGAATTCTGAATGTTAGATATAACAATCTCAGGGATTTAGGCTTGAGAGCAAGAGACTCTGGATTGAAATGAAGACAGGCAAAAATAAAAAAAGATAAATGCATGATCTTATAATTCTGCTGAATCCCAGCAAGCAAGTGCACATAAACTTTTAAATGCTAAAGTAAGGATTTTAAAATCAATGGAGTGTTTAATAGAATTCTGTACAATGCATGCAAAATGGGGGAAACGTGGCAACAGGCAAATTTGGAATGAGTGAAAGCTTGAATGTGGCTTGGTTACATAATTAAAACTAGACAAGCAAAGGACAATGTCAATAATTCAACCAAGAAGTTACAAAAATAGTGAGACACCACTCACTTGAAATGGCACCAGGAATAGGATCAGCCAAAGGAGGCTGATTGTGTCTGAAATTGGATCTCAAAGCTTGGCTTCAGCGTGAATCCTTTGATGCCTGAGGAAGGCTGAACTTGCACATTGGTGTTCCCCTCTGCAAGACCACCAAGGGAATCAGCATGGCCTTGGCTGTCTTCACAGCCCTTTCAGAAAGGTGCTATTGTGAGATCTTTAATTTCTGCCATGTTTGTGGAAAACTGTTCAATAGATTCCAAAGAAGAGATGGGGAAAGGCTGGTACCCCATCCTCACCCGCCAGCCCACCCCCAAACACATGCAATTACATGGACACTGCTTACTTAAACCAGGCTAAGACGTCTGTGCACTGTACATACTCACAAATTCATTTCATATAAGCAGTTTAAACTCCTAAAACAAACCAATTTTCTCTCCTTTCTAAAAATAGCATTATTATACATCATGGCCAGCACTTATTTTTTCCTCAGACTGAAAAATAATTAAAAGCTTCATCCTTTCCGTCCCTCTCCCTGCCCAGCTCTACAATACCTCAATCCATTTTTACATTGCTATTACCTATTTTAATCCATCCATACTAATCCTGTGGTGATCTTCAATGATTTCAGTGCAGTGAGTCCATGAGATGAGCCTGTAAGTCTAGGATGATTTGTAGGATTGTCTTTTTTTTTCATTGCTGGTGTTCTTAAAGAAAAACAATATTTTTCCCAAAGAAGGATGTAGATACATTTTCCTGGCAGGCAGAGAGGAAAGAGTTTTGTTATGATTGAAAAAAATCTCCGAAGTTGTGAGGATAAAAAATGATGAAATTGGGTTGCAAAAATATTGAAAAGAGACTAGGCCTACTCGTCGCACAAACGAAAGCGCAGATATTCTGTGCCTGTTCCTGCCAGCATGGATACTTAACAGGAATTTTGCACGGTACATGTTTCTGAACTCACTCGCATACATATTGTAGCATTAACACATCAAAGCTTATCTTTAAGGCCCATGAATTACCCTGGCATGATTATGCTGCACGTAAGAACAGAGACGAATGCTGATCTGGAGTACTCTGTATACCCTAGGGAGCTCACTGTTGGCAACTGTGGGTAAGGCTCCATGAGTGGGAATCCATAGGATAAAATAATACGGATTTACAGCGAAAAGCAGGCCAAGTCACAGTACAGTTACTGAGGGGTAAAAGCAAGTGGTTTTGATGTAGAACAGACGTCTAGTATGACACTAGAAACATATTTCTCTAACTCTAATTTGAAAAGTGTTTTTCCCTACATGAATGAGCACATAAAATTACACCTTAATTTCATCGATCTCCTGATCTAGGAATGAACCATGAATCTCTAAAGACTAAATAAACAGGTATCTATAATTTGACTTGTAAAAACATTCTTTGCATCCTGTTTTCCCTGGATAAACAGTAAGGATGCAGGAGAGTACCCAACCAACATTGCCAGTGATGCAGTGTTGCAGTTGTCTGAGGCCAGTTCCAGCTCACCGATGGACCTCTGCTTTCTTTTCAGAGATGGCAAAGGCAGAAGGGTGAAAACATAACTGGGTAGAAGAGGTCTTAACTCTCTTTGCATCACCCTGTTATAGCTGCTTTGCTGGATGCGGCAGTGAAGGAATTCCGGCTGCACACAGGGTCGGACTGTCCTTAAGGACAAAGCCCCTTAACATTGGTCATACATATGTACTATACATGTAGCTTCTCTGACTGCAGTGAGTTACTCTCACATCCGGGTACTATTTAACCATCAGGAATGCCAAAATCTGTCTCTTTATTGCTGACTTTAAATTCATGTTTGATCAAAGCCCCGTTGATACCTCTGTCAAACTCGCTGCTAACTTAATCCCTACTGCTCTCATTTTAAGTCACTGATTCGTTTCCCCCTGTTATGTTCAGCCTGCTGTAAACACCAGCACTTTCTGTAAGTCTCTTTTTTCTCCCTTCTGTTTAATAATCTCCCCAACCTTTTTCCATGATAAATGTGTTCATATTTCTAGAAAACTTCATGCTTATTGCTTTTGTCATTTAAACCCTCATAGCACTGTTGCCCTCTGTTATCATCTCTGTTGAGTAGCTGTACCACGATGTGATGCGAACAAATGCTCATTTCTCTGCATTTTCATGCTTCCTTCTCATGTGTGTTTCTAGTTATAACCCACAATTTACAAATAGGCATCATTAGCAGGCTATTCTATACAAAGATTATCTGTGATGAAATTGGCCATTTCTCTGGTTAAAGAACAATCTCTACATTGCATGGACATTTGTTGTCTTTTATTCTCTATTTACTAAATAATCTGACTGGAAGATGGTTTAATGTATGGATTTAGTGAAGCTCTTAAATCCGTAGGCCAGTTTTGAGGTAAAACTTGACACATCCTTCCCAGAGCTGTGTGATAGATCCTCAGGCAAAAAACTGCTTAAATCTTTTCAAACTCTTGAGTCTTCCTGCAAAGTATAAGCATAGACTTCTAATTGTCCTCATTTTACATTTTATTTATATATTGTTGTGCAATAACTGTTATGTCATAAGACTGACTAGAAGTAGACAAAAGTATTTTGGAGAACAGTAAACTTCTAAAATTGTTCTAAAGTCAAGAAACTATCCATAAATCAGGGATTTAGTTGTGGAGATGCTTTTATACATACACACACTATATATATATTTATATTGTACTGTACTTTATTAATATTATTATATTTTATTATTGTTTTAGGGAAGCAAGTAATCAACCAACACATATTGTACTGTGAATATACATAACCTCTCTATAAATTATGATTTGGATTAAAAACATGTTTAAAAGCCAGGAAATATAAGTTGGTATCATGATAATTGCATTTTGAGAGAAATTATATGGTTGCTTTTTTTTTCTTTTGTGTTTACAATGGCCAGAATAAAAGTCCTCATGATTGATGTTAGCTTTCAATTCTATGACTTGTGCCAGTTTGTGTCACAATATTTGACTGATGTAAGAGCGTATTATTTTTTGTTTGGATTTTTTTTTTTTTCAGTGATGTGTGACAACATCACTTCGAAATCAGTACAGAAGCAGGGCAACATGTCAGCTTGATTTGTTTAGTTGTTTTACTCTTAACACTTCTCATCATGTTGGTAGAATGATCACGTAGCTGGCACTAATGTCATAATGCAAGGGCCATTTTAATCATTCAAGGGATCTATATAACTTTACAAAGAAAAATAGTTTCTCCATATTTGGGAAAGTATGTTTGCAGGAAGTTATCCAAGACATGCCCTGAATCAGCAAGAGAGTTTATAGGTTAGGTCTGGCTTAACCTTTTCTCTTTCCTTTATAGACCAGATAGGATGAGCTAGCCTGTCTGATTCAATATTATTCATACATTTTGCAAGCTGCTGAGTCACAAGAAAATGCTGATTTTGATAACAGCCTTTTGCAAGAAGTGAATCTTCATTAGTCGCTTCTGTAGACAGACCCTCAATACATGTAGACTACTAATTTGTGCTACGTTTTTGGTAATTGTATTTCACTGGAGACCATGGTACCTGGATTAGAAACTAGTCATTGATATTACTCAGTAATTTAAACTGCAAACAAAGCAGCACTTACAGCTGTTGTCCCTGGTTTGAGTCTTTGTTATTAAATGTTGTTTTACCTGGGTCTGGTTTATGTTGGTAGTTTAGATTGCCTTTGGTGGGCTTATCCTTGAGTCTTCTGCACCAGAAATTGTAATGTGGAGTCCTGGTTAGACGAGAGAGGACATAGTCTGGTGTATTGAGCAACCCAGGCTTTGTCCCAGAGATAGACCCGGAAAGCAGCGAATGCGAAACCCTGCTGAGAGAATAAAGTGGCGAACACGGAACACTGGTGCTGCGGGACTGCTGCATCACCGTTTCCTGCCGCGTCACCACTTCCTGCCACAGCGCTGCGTCTGGCCACGTCGCCGCTTCCTGCCACAGTGACGCTTCCTGCCACAGTGCTGCTTCCGCATCGAGAGATGAAGCTTTGCACCAATTGCAGCAGTTTTAACTATATATAGTTAAGAGTAACTAACCAATTAGAAGCCATAATTGTTATGCTATATATACCCTGTTTTGATGACTAATAAAGGAAAACGATCTTACTCACATTGGGATGGTATCGTTTCTATTGTTTCCGAGTTCCCACTCCGACAATTGGTAGCAGAGGATGGTTAGATGAGTTATGGATTAACCTCTCTGCGGCAGAGGAAGGGTGATTTCCCTACAGGATCTCCAAGAATGCGGTAAGCAGTGAAAAGAGGGGGTGGGAGACGTCGGCTGGGAGTGGTGCTGCCTAAGCAGGCAGTCACGTACTGCCGCCTCCCAGAGAAAGGGGCCCGCTGGTGCTGCCTGGCGCAGGCACAATTTAAGGTGGAGGCCGGAGCCGCAGCATGTAGGTGGACGCTGCAACAACGTTGCTCGTCGGTATGCTCTCGAAGAGAGGAATAGACGCAATAGCAAAGCAACACGTGAAATTGATTAAGTTGGGGCAGCGATGGGGTCACTTTGTGGACAACCGGCTACTGTTTTCTGTCTTGGAATAGCGAGGGTTAGGAGAGACCATGTGGGAAAAGACAATAACGGGAGAGGATAAGGAAGAAAAGGAGATAAAAGCTGTCCGGGAGCTTTGGCGAACTGTATTAGCGACCTTAAAAGCTATGAAAGCGGAACGGGAGGTAGCTTGCGCAGCGGCATATATATTGGCTCCTGAATCCAGAAAGGGGAAAGCGTCTAAGCCTGGGACATTAGCACGGGTTTTCGGCTTAACTACGGTAAAAGGGATGACTGGAACTACCTGTAAATCGATTGCCGAGATTCACAGAATCACAGAATCACAGAATAGTAGGGGTTGGAAGGGACCTCTGTGGGTCATCTAGTCCAACCCCCCTGCCGAAGCAGGGTCACCTACAGTAGGCTGCACAGGATCTTGTCCAGGCGGGTCTTGAATATCTCCAGAGAAGGAGACTCTACAACCTCCCTGGGCAGCCTGTTCCAGTGCTCCGTCACCCTCAGAGAGAAGAAGTTCCTCCTCATGTTCAGACGGAACTTCCTGTGCCTCAGTCTGTGCCCATCGCCCATTCAGGCGAGTGCAGAGGGTAATTCAAACTCTGTGAAAGGGGTGGACGTCTTGCCGGAAGTTGCTGTTAGAGAGACCAGGCAGAGGACTGACCTCCATCCGGAAATGCCGCAACCCCCAGGGAGAGGGGAGGAGTGGCTAGTACCACCCACAGAGGGGGCCGGGGAAGAGGCGCTGCCTGACCCGTCGGCCCCCCCTCTCTATCCTCCGTTGCCACCCTCCAGCGAGGCGTCTTCGCCCTCGACCCCATCTGGCGGTGAATGGAATGAATTGCAAGAAAAGAAAGCGTGTGATCTTTTACAAGCGGTTTTGCAGTGTCTCCAGGAAATAAACTTACAATTGCAGCATATGTCACCCACCGCCAGCTCCTCTCAGCAAACAGATGAGACTCCTTTTCCCAAATGTTTAATCGGGCCTCCAGCTTCGGTCAGACCTGGCCACTGGAGCGGTGTCATAAGGGATGCTATCCTAGATGGACAGTGGAACGCTGCTTCCAGTATAGGGGATATTCAGGCGTTAGCCTGTCCTGTGGTACAGGTTAATGGTCGTGGCAAATGGGAACCACATGACTGGAAGATTTTGCCACAGGCCCGTAGCACCATAACGCAATATGAGGTGAAATCTGAGGCCGCTCGACAGATTGTTACTTGGATTTTTTCTGCTGACTTGATGTGCCTGTATGACTGTTGGAATTTAATGTGATTGTTGCTCACCCCTACTCAGTTCTTATTGTGGGGGTCGGGGTGGCAGTAATGGGCAATAGACGAAGCAATGCAACGTCAGAACCAGCAAGATCCTTATCATGGAGTAACACCAGAGATACTCATCGGACAAGGCGCCTACACTAACTTGGAAAGGCAATTAACCTACCCCGCCCCTGTGCTTCAGTTGTCGGCGCGTCTTGCTCTGGAAGCTTTCCTTGCACTGCCTGGTTCGTCTGCTCCACCCTTTGGAACCATAGTGCAAGGAGCCACCGAAAGCTACAGTAATTTCATCGACCGGCTGTGGGACGCAGTAATGAATCATCCAGATTTAAACGATGAGAGCAAGCAGCAAATGTTTCAGGTACTGGCTTTTGATAATGCCAACAAAACTACAAAGCAATTACTTGCCAGTCTGCCAAAAGGAGCAAGAGTTGAAGAGATGTTATCCAGAGTAGAGAGGGCTGGTGCACAGAAGCAACAGGCGACAGTTGCTGCTGCCTTGCGAGGTGCAGTCAGAAAAGTTGTCCAGCAACGACCCAGCGCTCCACAGATGAAACAGCCATACCACGGTAGCTGCTATCAATGTGCAGAGGTGGGGCACACCCAGCATAACTGTCATAGCGCCGTCTGGTGTGAAAAATGCCAAAACGCTACCCACGCCACAAAAGCATGCTCGGGAAACGAGAGGAGGAGCGTGGAGAGAGGCCGCGTGCAGAAAGAAGTAAATCCTCCAGTCAAAATAAGAGTTTTTTGCAACAGCCTCAAGCCGCAACCAGAGGCAAATTGGGAATCGACTTGGAAACCACAATAGACATCATCCTTAATGACACCACCATGCATGAGATTCCTAGCAGCGCGGTTGGGCCATTGATTAATTAAAACAGCAAAATAGAAGGACTTTTAGTAGGACGTTCCTCAGCAGGCATCAAAGGACTTCTTGTCAATCCTAGAGTCATCAACACCGACTATGCGGGGCAAATTCACATCATGGCCCATACCCTTTGTCCTTCTTTGTTTGTCCCAAAAGGCAGCTGCATAGCACAAATTGTAGGGACAAGTAATTCAATCAACCATTCTGCAGCGAAAACTCTCCGTGGGGATCAGAGCCTCGATTCCACGGGTCCTGCTGTATGTTTCACTACAAAGATGGACCACCAGCCCACCATGTGCGTCGTAATGAGTCAGAAAAACAACTCAGTAGAAATCTACGCAATGCTAGACACTGGAGCTGATGTCACGATTGTAAGTACGATTGTCTGGCCGGAAGAGTGGCCAGTAAGTGCTCCCACAGCAGCTATCGCAGGTGTAGGGAAACAATCTACCACCATGATGAGCAAACACCCTATGCAAATGACTTTTCCCGAAGGGCAAGAAGCTAATTTGAGGGTCTATATTATGCAACTGCCTGGAACCCTTACAGCCCTGATTTGGCGCGATGTTTTAAGTCAAATTGGAGCTGTGCTAACTACTACTCCTTTTTAGTCATGGGCACTGGCGAGCAGTTGCCCAACCCACCATTCACCTGGCTTTCCAATGAACCCGTGTAGGTTGACCAGTGGCCCATGACAGAAGAGCGACTGCAAATAACAAGACAATTAGTAGCAGAGCAACTCGATACAGGCCACATCAAACCTTCAGTTAGTCCGTGGAACACCCCCATATTCGTCATTCCAAAAAAGAGTGGTAAGTGGCGTCTTTTACACGACCTGCGTAAAATCAATGAACAAATGCAACCCATGGGAGCCATACAACCTGGAATGCCATCACCTGCTATGCTACCATAGGGTTGGCACATAATCATTGTTGACTTAAAAGACTGTTTTTTCACTATTTTTTTGATCCACAAGACACTCAGCGATTTGCCTTTTCAGTACCGGTTACCAACAAAGCAGCGCCTTCAGAGTGATATGAGTGGGTTGTCCTGCCACAAGGCATAAGAAACTCACCCACGTTGTGTCAACTTTATGTGGCTTGGGCCTTGGCCCCACTCAGGAAACAGTAGCCGAACACGATCATTTATCATTATATGGATGAAATCCTTTGTTGTCAACAGGAAGCGTTCTGTGACGATTCCTTGACGCAGCTGACTACTGTTTTAGCCAGCAAGGGCCTTGTTGTCGCTCCAAAAAAAATTCAGCGATCCACACCGTGGAAGTACCTTGAATGGCATATTTCTGACGCCAAGATCCAACCACAAAAGGTGGAGCTGACAAAGAACTTGCGCACACTAGCTGATGTACAGACTCTACTCGAAGATATCCAGTGGGTGCGCAACTGTGCTGGTATTTCCAATGCTGAAATTGCACCGCTGACGTCGCTATTACGCGGCTCACACCCCAGCACTAAGGTCACACTATCAGAGACACAACAGACAGCTGTGCAACAAATCGTACAGAAACTTCAGACAGCCTGGAGTGCTAGACGACTTCTAACCCTACCTGTCTCCTTGCTTATTCGCAACCAAGAAGGGTCACCCTGTGCCCGTGTTTGTCAGTGGCAAAACAAGAAGGGGGAGACACAGGACTGTGTAGTGTCATCGAATAACCCTGACTTTGCCACTGACAAGCCTGCAAAGGGCGATGATCCATTTTACATATTAGAATGGGTATTCTTAAGCGTGCAGCCGAAAACTAGGATACAGACATGGTCAGAGACCATAGGAGAGCTAATCAGAAAAGGCAGGACACGGGTAGTGGAAATGACAAGAACCAGATGACATCAGCATACCTGTCAAGACAGCAGACTTAGCATGGTGGTTGAGGCATGCCCTACCTATACAGGAAGCCGTATTAGGCTATGGTTGGAGGATACATTCTCAGCAACCAAAAGGGAAATTGTGGCAAGTCTTGAAGCGTAATCAATGGCTTGACAAGCCCAAAGTTCAGGAGGAACCACTGGCCGAAGGGGTTACAGTATATACAGATGCAGGCAAGAGGCTGCATAAGACACTCTGTGCCTGGCAGGAGGGGGGCCAGTGGTGTCATCACATGATACAAGGACAGGATGGGGATTCACTACAAACCTTGGAGCTGACCACCGTGGTCTGGGCCTTAACTAATTGGTTAAATGAACCTTTGAATGTAGTAATCGACTCCCTTTATGTGGCCGGAGTGGTGCCACAGGTAGCAGATGCCTTGCTTAGGGAAACGGTTAACCCTGTATTAGGTAAGATTTTTATCCAGTTGCGGACCGTACTGTCTCAACGGGCCGCGCCTTGTTGTGTCATTCACATGCGTAGTCATCAATGGGATCTGGGACTAGGGCACGGTAATCAAATTGCTGACAATTTAGTTAGTCCCGCATGCCCTATGCCTCCAGTAGACAAGTTTCAACAAGCCAGACAGAGTCACGAGAGTTTCCATCAAAATGCAAAAGGTCTGCGAAGGCAATTTGAGCTAACAGAGAATGAGGCTCGTTATATTGTACAGACCTGTCCCAAGTGCGAAAATCAGGGTCCAGGGATAGACCAAGGGGTCAATCCAAAAGGTCTGCAGGCAATTCTGTTATGACAGATAGATGTTACGCAAGTTCCAGAATTTGGGCGACTGAGATCGCAGTCCAGTCTGGGTGCCTAGCCGAGCCGTGAAGCCTGCTTTGAGTCAACAAGGACAGTTAGCCGAAGAGCAACAAGCAGACTCTCATGAACAGAACAATCAAGTAGAAATAACCTGAATCAAGGGAGAAATATATGAACGGTCACAAAGAGATATTTGTCGCCAACATCAACTCTGACGTTTGTAAGACCTGCAAACCTTGGATTTTGTGTGTTTGCTACATTTGCCAAGGACGATAGTGGTGTCGAACATCGCTTGCAAGGCGTTGGTGTGATCATTACTTTGTAGAAAAATGCAGCGTAGCTCACATTTTAGTTGTTACAAGACACGAGGTGGAAAAGAGTGATAGTTACTTTAGTAACCGCGCAGACTGGGTAAGATTAACAAACCAAAAAAATAGAACTCTATTGGTAAACGGTCTTGAATGTAACCAAAGTAATCTAGTACCTACTATTTGGACCATCCCTAAAGCAAAATGGGAAAAAATGAAGGTGCAATCCTTATGTCTGTTTAGATGGAAACGACAAAAGAACAAGCGGTTACCCTGTTAGTTGTGCCTTTTACTCTTTGCCAAATAGTTGTAAGAGGAGGAGTCCTTCACCGCATTGAGCCCAAACAGAACCTATGGGTTACTTGGGCGAACAGAACGGGCCAATCAGCATTTTGCGTATCTCTTAATTCTGCAACAGAACCTTTTTGCACTTGTTTAATAGGTGTACCTAGTTATAATGTTAGTCATTTTGCTAACTCTAATACAGGCAGATGTGCGAAAGAGACTCAAGTGAGTAATTGTAGTGTAAAACTCATACGAGGTCTAAACCGTACATTACCCTGAGATCCTCAAGACTTAAATTTGCTAGGGTCAATGAGAATTGGTAACACGACTAACAACTGGACTCAAACGAGTTTTGTGTTCGCAAGGCCCACCTTTACGGGAACCAATCATTTCCGTTCCTTCAGCTGGTCAGAGTGAACTAATGTCACTCCGATTGCTTCTCATTATGACTATCAAGGCCGTTCTGGAACCGTCACCTTTTGCGGTACCAATGACACAAACAAAAAAAGCCCCCAAAGCGTAGGCGCCTATGGAATGGAAATGAAAGGTGGTTTTCCCTTGTGAAATAATGATACGCCCAAGGCCCTGCCTCCTGATGTGTTCTTAATCTGTGGCGACAGGGCCTGGCAAGGAATTCCTCATAAGGTCTATGGCGGCCCGTGTTACTTAAGTCAGTTGACATTGCTAGCTCCAGATCAACAGTGGTAGAAAAGTGTAACCACGCGCCCTAAGCAAAGCATTACAAGTCTTTCTCCTAACTGCGATAATCGAGTTACCCTTTCAGGTGCCACGGAGCGCGTATTTATGGCACTGTTCGTGCCTGGTGGCGCCGCCAGCTCAGCATTAAACCAACTAGGGAAATTGGCATGTTGGGCAACAAAGCAAGCCAATGTTACCACAAAAGTCTTATCATCTCTGTTACAAGATCAGAACAGTCTACGACATGCAGTGTTACAAAATAGGGCAGCAATTGATTTCCTACTATTGGCCCAAGGACATAGTTGTAAGGATTTCGAAAGTATGTGCTACATGAATTTGTCTGATCACAGCGAGTCCATCCACAAACAGTTACAGTGGCTTAAACAGCACACCAACCAAATACAACAAAATGAAAGATACTTTGACGGATTACTCACCTCGCTCTTTAGTAATTTACCCACTTAGCTTAAAGCGTTAATTGTAAAAAGTTTGCGTATATCTATCGTGTTGATTGCAGTTGAAGTTATAATATGTATTTATTTTAACTGTCTTAAAAAGGCTGTTTCCAAGATAATCGACTATACCTAGCTCGCTCAAAAACAAGAAGGGGGAATTGTGGAGTCCTGGTTAGACGAGACAGGACATAGTCTGGTGTATTGAGCAACCCAGGCTTTGTTACAGAGATAGACCCGGAAAGCAGCGAACGCGGAACCCTGCTGAGAGAATAAAGTGGCGAACACGGAACACTGGTGCTGCGGGACTGCTGCATCACCGTTTCCTGCCGCGTCACCACTTCCTGCCACAGCGCTGCGTCTGGCCACGTCGCCGCTTCCTGCCACAGTGACACTTCCTGCCACAGTGCTGCTTCCGCATCGAGAGATGAAGCTTTGCACCAATTGCAGCAGTTTTAACCATATATAGTTAAGAGTAACTAACCAATTAGAAGCCGTAATTGCTTTGCTATATATATCCTGTTTTGATGACTAATAAAGGAAAACGATCTTACTCACATTGGGATGGTATCGTTTCTATTGTTTCCGAGTTCCCACTCCGACATTGTAATATTCAAGTTGATGATTTTCAAGACCATATGATATCTCACTTTTTTTAAAATCTCTGAAAGTAAAATGCTTCCAGTCTTGTGGAAGCGCTCATCAACCTTTCTGTAACAAAATAACTCTATTCAGGATGATTTGGAAGTTTAGATTGAAAGAAGGAGGGACAACTTGTCTGCTGATTGCACTGGGAATATCTCACAAGTGTCAACTTAATCTTCACTGAATGTACGTTAAACATCAGTCTTTCTGATTAATTTATATAGGTGTCACCATCTTGCTCAGGTTTTGATTTCAGTTGGTCCCTCTTCACCACCCCGATTCTAATTGGCTAGAATTAGAAAGCAGACTCTCATTCTGAGCTGCAGGTACACAGCCCATTGCTTGCAATGCCAGAGAGGATGGGTAGAGGTGTCCATTGTAAAGTGTGCAAGTAAACATCTTGATCCACTGACAGAAGTGATTCACAGTCCTGAGACTGAGGTTAGACGACTTTTGTAATCTTATTTCCCAGCCTCTTAAAAAGCTCAGCTCAGTTTTCTTTTATGCTTGTGTTTCTTTGATGCTTCCAGATGTTTATTTATGGCGTATTAAATATTTATTAATGAGGTAGCTGGAAGAAAAAATATTTTTCTCTGTTTATTTAAAGACATCATCCTCTGGTAGAGCACATTATCATCAATGTATTGATCAAGAATTAAAAAAAATATTCTTTAAACTTTCCAGTTCTTCCAGCGGTGTGGTGTTGTTTTGTTTTATTTTATTAAAATTCTTGTGGGATAAGAAAATAACTTTGGGAAAAACATGAGAGGGATCTGACTTCACCTGTTTATTTTGATCATTTCAGCAATCCTGTGATGCCTTTGAGTAAACATTTTCTTTAAAGTATTTCATTACTACTATTCTTCACGTTCTCTGCAATATGAGAGTTTTTCAGTTCTATCGTGTAACGTCCATATATATTCACCTGAAAGAAGCCCACACTGCACCATTGATTCTTGCTTTGCTCTTATCTATTGTTCTTTCACGCTTAATAGGTTTCATCCATGCACAAATATTGTTTTAGGCTTTTTGCCAATGTTTAGTTCTATGAGCCAATTTTCTGCAGGGTAGTTACAGCAGCTCTCTGTGAAGAATGCTCTGGCCTTCACTTCTATCGAGAGACCTAAACTGGTGAACCTGTCTACATTAATATGTAGTGTTAAGAAGACACAGATCATTATTGGCCTCAAACCACAACTGAAATGTTTTAACTTTTGCAAAATAATTTCCAAAGCTAGAAATTGCTGAGTTTTTACTTTGCTGTACCTTATCGCTTGAATGAAGGAAAGACACCACATTTCTCAGAGTACTTCATGTCTCTGGTTGGTGCAGCATGGACCTGGATATCTCTGTCCCATGTCTTCCTGTTAGTTCCCTGCAATAAAAACAAGAGAGAGACCTGAATCTTATCTACAGTTTATTTAAGTATGTGGACAAATGGATGCTGGGAACTACATACTCTGAAAACCTGTGAGAACCTAGACAGATTTTCCTGTTTTTTCATATATTTATTGTGTGCAAAGGTAGGGTTTTTATTTGTTTGTGGTTGGTGGTTTAGTTTGGAGGACGGGGGCGTGTTTGTGTGTGTGTGTGTGTTCAGGTCACTGTTTAGATTGTGGCCAAAAACATAGAAACTGAAATTCACGTTAGCTTCAGTTCCTGGCCATTAGGAAATAGACAAAGGAATCCAATTTTTTCTGATTCTAAGGTACAATGATATGCTGAAATCAAGCGAGTTATCACTATCTGAGAGAGGATATGTAACTATAATATCCTAGGTCGAAGATTATCGATGATTTTGGAGAAGTCTTACTCAAGTCAACGATGTGTGATGGGAATTGGTTGTGATGAATATGCAACCTTTTGGCAAGTCTGATTCTGTTTTCTGAGGACCTAGAGCTCTTCTGGAGTGATCTGTGGACCCTGTTGTACCTTAATCTTCAAAGGTATGGTATGATGCATCAGCTGTCATAAATTTTCTTAAATGGCGGGGGGAAATATGAGGACAGGGTGTCAGAAACATATTTAAAGAAAGAAAAATAGTCTGTATTTGAGTCTCTATAAGGCTAGTTGCAAGTTCCTCCAGGATTAAAGACACCTTTCTAATGAGTCTGATAAATGTTGGATGCAGCCCAAAGTATAAATATCCATTTATGTTTTATTCTATTTTTTTCTATAGGTATTTCCTCTCTGTCATACTTAAAGTTAGCAACTTGAAAAATAGGAACATGTTATTCTGAAGTGTTAATCACCTCCCACACTAGTTTGACAGATCTTGCAAAAACGCTTTGTATAGCAGGATAAAAAATATGCAGTTCCTAGAATAACCTTAACAAGCATTTAATAGTCAGAAAAACCAACAATGTTTTTAATAGACTTGGAAGAACAAAGCTGCAAGTCAAAGGAGCATTCATTTCAGAAACAGAGGTTATCAGAGAACAATGTGTATCTGTGTGGAGGGGAGGGTCATCAAATCAATCCTTGCTGTTGTTACTTCACTTCTGGTTATCAGCTTACGACAGAGCAAGTAAGTATGGAAGGACAGGGAGGGAAAGGGGGGACTTTTTAGTCACTGGTCAGAATACAAAGGATCAGATATTTATGGAGACATTATTCTCTGTGGCCTCCTAAGAGAAAACAGAGATGTCTGCAAAACCTCTGCACTCTAAATTACTGCAAGAAACAATGGTCAAAGTTTTTTGGATTTCTAAAAACTTTTAGCAATTTTTTTAACATTAATTACCGAAATTATATGCAAGTGATTCGTTAGAGGGCTTTATCACTGTCAGGCAATTATTTTGATCTGAAGAGTTTAAAATCCCCAGCAAAGTTGAAGCCAAAATGTTGAGGCCATATCCAACCCTGATCTAAGCAGAGGAGCTTTGCAGCTGCTCAGAGTCTCTGTGCTGCCTGATGGAGTGAGATGATGCTAAACAATGCTGATGTCCCCTTTTTCCTCTTCTTCACCTTGAAAAATATTTGTTTGCATCATACCATGCTCACTGTTTCCAGTCTTCTAGTCTGTGTGTTTTCCAAAAGTGGATCCGTTACTTGGTGTGCAGTGAGACAAAACACACACAAAGATAGAGATACTGATTTTATTACAAAGTTGTGCAAGTTTGGGTGCTAGGTGGCTTTTCCACAAAGCTAGCACACCCAAGCTTCCAAATTAACAGTTATTTATACCAAAAGCATTAACATATTCAAGTTCCTAATACGTATGCACTGTTATTCTATTAAATGATTGGTTAAAGTCCTTTCGCCCAGCACGTCATTTAGTACGCACGCTTAGTCGTTCTTCAACTTCATCATTTGACTTGGTGATATAACTGGGGCAGGTGGTCTGTGAGTCAATGGTCGCGATCTCCCCCTGCCAGAATTACCTTTCCCCTAGTTATCTGTTTCTTTTGGCAAGTCTAAGCATTTCTTCATAGTTTAGTTGCTCAGCTAGTAATAAACTTCTGCTCTTGACAGCCATCTCCTGCTTATTAGACAAGGGCACCGTGTTTAGATATGATTAACTTCTTGGCTGGCTTTAAACCAGCAAGGGTAAGGCTATACAATGGATATCTCTAGCAGCAGTCTCTCAGGACAACTTAGTTTGGATAATATGTAGAGACATTAGACAAAAGTCCATGGAGGCTTCTCCAGTTCCTTGTAAAGCTTCTTTAACATACCAATCTTACCTTTGTTCTTTGAAGACAAAGTGTTAGTCTAGTTTAAAAAAAAATAAAGTACTGTAAAGAGATGACTAATATTTCTGTGACTACACTGACACTTCTAACAAAGACCTCAAGAAGAGAGTGCTTCCTTATGGTAAAAAAAGAGAACAAAAAGCCTGAACTACACACACTCTTTGCTCATTAAGTTCTTTTACGAGTTATTACATCTCTGAATCTTTTTCCCCAACTACAAAATGTCACAGATGTCCTCTATTTGTAAAATACTATGAGAGGAAATGCATCAACAAATGCAAGCAATTAAAAATTTTATTTTTTTGTTGAGCTTTACAAATGTCACACGGTGGTTGTTTCATCTGTTTTCAGGCTGGGTATATAGAGTCTCAGTAACTGGAGAGAGAATGTTAAAAACCTGTGGTGTTTAAATGGCAGATGTAGAAAGAACCAGAAGCTGTTGCTCTGAAATTTTACTCTTTCCCCTCTAAAACAGTCTTTTTGAGAACGACAGTAGTATTATGTATTCATTTACATTTGTGCATAAGAATACTTTGAATCATATCGATTATGAGGAATACATTAAATGTACTGGTGCCAAATGAATTTACGGCAAATATTATTGATTTCAGTGAAGTGTCAGCTCGAGATTTTTGAGTGGTTTTTTTGTTCATTCTTTTTACCTGTGGCACTTCAAAAATCTCATAGGAAAAGGATAGGTCTTGGTGTTGAACAAAGTATTTTTATTTTAAGCATTTTTAACAAAAAAAAATACAAGTGGAAGACACTAATTGTGGATTAAGATGTGTAAATTTTTTTTTCAGGATATTTCATTTCAACAAAAGGAAATGCAGTATTTCAATTTTATAGAGATTACTTTTTGGATGTAAAAATTATTGAGGACATCATGATGTTGCAGAATGTCATTGTATTTTCTGTTTTCATCAAAAAGGAGGCAAAAGTGAAAAACAGGTGGAAAGCGTCATTTCGTACCACCTTTCAAGCAACATTGTTTTCTAGTGTGGTCACGCTGTTTGGATTCCCAGAATCATGATGAATAGCAGTTAAATTTCACTCTAGATACAGTAGGATATTCACTCCATATGACACTTTCTAATGTAAGAAACTGCATTAAAGCCCTGACCAAAGTCACAATACAGCTGGTAAGTGGTTTTCCTTCTTTCTGACTGGAGGTGCTAACTGATAACTAGAGGGGGAAGACTGGCTGTTATTCGTAAACAAGAATCAGCAGGAAGTTAAGGAAGTCAGTAATTGCATTTTTTCAAAGAGAAAGTGCCTCCACCTGGTGTAGGTACTTACAAAGCACTATGGGAGAGCAGTAAGCATTTTGGAAGATAAGCAGCAGAGTTAAAGTTCTTTGTGCTTTCAGGGCTCTGCTTCTGTCACAATTATAGGGTGGTTTTGGATCCTGACTGTTTATTGTGAGGAATTCTTGGGATGATGAGGTGAGCATCAGGGATCCTTCGGAGGCTTCAGTTCATCAGAAAAAATGCATAGGGTGAATGCAGGAGACTGCCCAGCAGCTTAGGTGATCAAATAGGCTGTGCATGATTGTGAATTCAGCAAGACTGGTGATAAGGTAGGGAACCAAGCTGAAGTACGATATGCCTGAGGGGTGGAAGAGTTTTAAAATTTCAGTCTGTTCTATTTTTTTCATTCTCTGTGCCATACTCCCACCCTGTTGGCAAGGATTATATATTTGCTTCAGTTACAGGCCAAAATGAACCATTGTAGCTTCAGTAGGACAGTGGGATTTGAGTAAAAGTCTTCAGAACTAGAGGTGCTTTTTTTATTTTTTTTTTTCCTGTTATTACATAGCAGGTAGAGAAAGACATGGGATGAGTCTTTTGTTGATTGGTTCCAACCAGCTGGATTATTTCTAGTTGGCTGATCACGTCTCCTACACATAGCAATATAAATGATGGGCTTAGTTAAAATGGCATGTGCTTTTTAATTTATTTTCTTTTTTTATTAAGACAATCCAGCAGATTGCTTTATTTCTTTTTTAATGCAGCAAAAAGAGCATGAGTGAACCCTCCTGGACTCCTGATCCCCGGAGAGCAATCATGCATTTATGCAGACATCCACCTTAGCCCCTTCCTGCCCTTCTCTTTCAAAGTAATGTTTACTAGAAGGTACAATGCCAGCTGTGGTTGCTGTACAAGTGATGCTAATGTTGTGAGATCAAGAGGTATGCAGCATGAGTAGTGAGACTGAGGGAAATTCAGTTGCAGATGAACAGGACTATTGCTATGCCAGAAAGAGCAGCACTGTAGAGGGAAAAATCCAGTATCCTCACTAAGCACTGTAGGGGTCTGGCTTGATTGAAGGAATATTTGCATATATGCTAAGAAGCTAATCCTAGAGAAACAGGGCAAAAAGGTCTTTCATTTGCCTGTGTTTTCTATAGCGTGACATTCTCCTTTACGACGCTTGCAGTGTTGTATTGCTGTGTGCTGTTCTGTACAGTTAGACTGCTTCTTTGTGAATGTAATTTCTTTATATACAGATATATATTAGCTCCCTCAGTATGTATATATTTTATATGAGTATTCAAGGTGAACAGCTACCTACGGCCTTTTAGCAACCTTTTTGCTAAACTAAAGCAGCATATGTATCCTGCATGGATATTTTATTACTTTACTAGTCCTGTTGCAGTGGAGTTGGGTTTCTCTGCTATGCTTGGTGTGGCCAGACCCGCCACAGTCTGACTGTGGGAGTCTATGATCTGGCTGAAATTTGTCCTGTGTTCAACTTTTCCAGTGGAGTTTGGTGAATGAAACATTTTTCTTTTTTTGTGCTCCCCTACTAGTTCCTTCAATCTTACCCCTCCTATGTGACACTATTTCCCAAAACTTGTGTAAAACTGGAAACAAGAATAATACTGGCAAAGCAGGGAACGAGCTCCAAAATTGTATATCAGATAAAAGTCATCAAAGTGGCCAAAAATTGCTATGATGTTGCAGTCTAGTTTTAAGGGGTTTTTAGCAGCTAGTAGGAACACTAAATTCTAGTGCCTGCTATTCAGTTTGTTTTTTTTTCTTTATCGTTAACCATTGTAATTAAGAAAATGAAGTTTGTTAAGTTCGTGTGTGTGTGCATGCCTGTCAGTTCTGCCTAATAACTTGTGAACTTGTTGCCCAGTTTCAACCAAATTTGGCAGACAAAAATATCAGGGCTAGGGTGGTCTGATCATTTGGTGGGGTATGTGTGTTTGTGTGGGGATTTTTTGTGTGTTTGGGTTTTATTGTTTGTGTGTTTTTGTTTAGTGCGTGGTTTTTTTGTTTGGGTTTGGTTGGTTTTGTTTGTTTGTTTTTTTAATGGAACCAATCAGTGAATAAAGCCATAGAGGAGATGAGTGAATGCTTCCCTGGAGAGGAAAGCTGGGGGGTGAACTCAGCTCTGCAGTTACACACCTGAGAATCCACTGTCCTCAAATTTGGACTCTTCTGTGTCCCAGGACAGCTTCTGTGGAAGTGAGACAGGTGGGTTAGAGTAAGGATTTGGGCTAGAAAAAAAACTATTAAATGGATTTAAGGTTTAAAGATTATACTTTGCAGCCACCCTTTGATTTATTCTTTTAATTGAAGTTCTTATAGTCTTCGCATGTTCCATCTCCTCATATTGTACTTTTCCATCTGGTGTCTGATGTAGCTTCACCACATGCTTCAGGTCTCTTCATTCTTTCTGTAGCCTCTTTGTTAAGAGTTATCTGATAATGGCTGTTTGTTGTTATCATGAAAACCCACTCTTCTCCTGACTACTTTTCACTTGGGCAGGGCACTTCACAGCCCTTGAGATTGCAGAGGTATAAACCTGTTTGGTTTTCGGGGGGATGGGGCGCTCCAGTACTCTCTTTTTGCTGTAGCTCATAAAGCACCTTCTGAAATTAAAGTCAAGGCATTTGAATGAGGTGCAGTAACACTTAATTCACATTTTCTCCAGCTTGTCCTGTAACCAGTAATCAGAGGCATTTGTGATGACTCCTGTGTAAGACAGAAAGTGCTTACCCAGATGATTTGCACAGGGCAACCTGACTTTGTTAATTATAGCACTAATGCAGCCAAATTATTTCAATGACAAAAGAGGAGGGAGGCAGAAGAGGACTTTATAACAAAGCAGCTCATTAATTTAGGAGATTTTTGTGCTCTGTATGATCAATGTCATCTTGGTTTATGGACTGGGACTGAAATGTCCAGAGCTGGATGTCTGAGTTGATGGAGTTTGAGCAGGGCTGTAGTGCGTCAAGTCTGCAGTGAAGGGCTTCCTGTATGCCCCTGCTAGGAGGTCAGATTCCTTCCAGTGGTCTGCACACCCCTCTTGCCTTTCCATCCTGCACCCTGGGATTAGGGGTTGAGTGAAGACAGGTACCAGGAGCATTCAAATGCTCGGATAGCATTTCAGCTTGGCTGAGCTGCTTTGCTGACCCCTTGGTTGTTGAGGAGCACAATTGTGCAAATGGCTGAACTCCAAGTTTAACTAGAAACTTAGGAACAAAATGTCTGAACTCTACACTTTTCTGTAATTTAAAGTTAAATATATTCATGTATAAAAAGTTACTCTTAAAATGTCTTTTACCAATTAATGAAGCATAAACTTTCAAATCCAAAGACATAATAAAGTACAACTTTGAGACTATTCTCAAAGAAACATCAAAACAATTAATGTCTTCAGATAAATATAGTGCAATATGAAATAACGGAGTTGCCCCTCCCAGATAGGAGTAGTAGTAACAGTCTTTGAAGTCAGTTTAATAAAAGTAAAACTATTTCTGTTTTTTTTCCTCATTATTAGTTTGTTTTGGTTTTGAAAGTCAGTAAGGAAAATTTTGCTCTCCAGACATCTAGGCTTGCGCCTGCGGTGGACTCAATTTCTCATTCAAGTTTCTTTTACCTGTCCTACCCTGAGCTAAAGAGCCTCAGCTCAAAGAGCTGAAGCTTACTTGAGACACTAGAGCAAAGATCAGTTATCAGTGATGTTCTGGAGTTCGGAGTGTCTGAGACAAAACTTTGTGCAGTGAATTTACAAGGTTGATGGCTGTTGAAGGAAAGCGGCAGGTGACCTGTCTCCATTGACTCCAGACCATATCTAGAGACACGAAGAGGTTAACCTGCCTGGCCAATGTAATTGCTTATAGTTGAGATGTATGAACACTGCCCTCAGTATATTGACTGTGACAGGCTGATTCATGATGTAAGGACTATTTTTTTCCTGTGGCTTGACACACTGTACACTTCAGAGAGCAGGCTCTGAAAAGGCCCTTAATGAGACTTGCTGTGCTGACTTGCACTGCCCTGTTTAGCTTTACTTTGGGGCACGTTGAGATGTCATTGTTGGCATGGCTCACTGGGGATGCAGCAAGCTCTGGTGCTGGAAATGAAAGGGATTTTGTGCATGTCTGGACTCTCTCGTTGGCATGCTGCCTGCTTTTGACAACCAGCAAAGCAGGGACATTCTCCCCACCAGCTCAGATCTAAATCCCAGATATGGAGATTGATTTCCAGCACAGCCTGTGCTGTGTATAAATCCTGGATCAAACAGGCTAATCACTGTTAATCACTGCTAATCAGCATGGTGGGGCCTGTAGACCTTTGCAGCCCTGCTTACTGGCTAGGGGGGACAAACTGCCAGTAGCTGCTAAATCATTAACAGTTGCTGTTGAATTTAAGTAGCTGGTGGTGTTGAATTTAAGTGACTAGGGCTGCAGTCATATGCTGCCAAGGAACGAAATTTTCCAGAGCTACGGTGTCACTGTGCATTTTTCCCAGCACAGTTATGATTCTTGCTGAATATGCACTAAGCTGCCTTAGCACATGAGAAAACTTAGTTAGAACTCCTTCTGAATAACCTACTGGGTATGTACTGCTGATTTTTTAAATTATCACTTAATTATTTTTTCACAACTCCATCATAGGTTTTGCTACTGCACTCTGCTACTTATAATCTAGTGTTTATACTCAGCTCTTTGAGTAAAAAGAAACCTCAAACTTCATTATCTGTCCTTGGTGTTTACTGTATGGTTTACTCTTTGACAGCTGTGGAATTTGGGAACCTTTCTGGTAGGCTACTGTGATTTTCATGCTCATATTCACAATACACAGGCTTGATTGTCTTTCCTTTTTTTTCCCTATTTCTTTCTTTTTAATTTACAAATTGTATTTCAAAATACCAAAGCAATGTGGCAAGTTGCACAGCTGGAGAGAATTATGGCCCCTTTCTGGTAGTTAATGTACCCTGAGCTTTTGGCTTTGGTGCCTCATAATGCCATATGAGGCATGCAGTAACTGCCCAGAAACACATTTGTTAGCTGTCATGTCACTGCTTAATTATATCTTACTTCTGTTTCAGTGCATCATGCATAAGTCTGCTAAATGTTCTATGTAAATCCAAGCCTGATTTATTGTCTCAAAAGTACCTTGGAGAATACCAGTGGAAAAAAAGAGCTCCCTTTAATGTGCTTTCCTATCTGCAGAGCTCCAATTTACTGTAACTTTGTTAATCTTTGAATTGGTAAACAATATTGCATGCAGTGTGTAGCTTTAAATTAAGCAGATTGCTTAGTTATGTGCTTGTTCTCAGGTGTGCTGTGAAAATGAAGTTTTCTTTGTTTGCTGGCTCATATCAAGAGTTGAATTTGTAGTCTGTGTGTTGCTAGATCTTCCACCACCGTAATTCCGGGCGGTTTCAAGGCCATGACAGTACTGCTGATTTATGCCAGCAGTGTTCAGATCTTGATGCTATTGGTGATGGGAAACTATTAAAAATCCATTCTGAGGCTGCAGCTTTCTCTGTGTAAGTACCTGTATGAAGGGAATAGGGAGAGCAGGAGGGAGGAGATGTTGCTTAAGTAAGGAAGTGAGGTCTTGCTGGTGTGTGCTGGGGGTGTTGCTTGCAGCATTCTTCTCAATAAATTATTTTATTTTTCTCAGTTGTTGGCAGCAGCTTCAAGATGCTGTAAGTGCTTTTGCTGTCTGATGAGATTTACTGAGTGTGTATGAGGCTGGAGTCTGTGATCATTTGGCAGCTGCAGAGCTGTTGCTCTCTGCATGAATGGACTAAGGGCAAAGCAGTATCGTAACATTTTGGGGTGTGACTTTCTTTTCTGTCCTATGATGCAAAAAACAGGAGTCTTCTGTTTGCCAGTGAAGATAATGCAATTTTCCACTGCCTGTCCAAATGCATGACTGGCATGCTGTCATAGATGGCTACAGACTCTTTAGGAAAGAAAGACCAACAAGGAGAGGTGGGGGAGTTGCTCTATATGTGAGGGAGAAACTGGAGTGCATTGAGCTTGGCCTGGGGGCAAATGAGGAACAAGTTGAAAGCTTGTGGGTTAGAATTAAGGGACAGACTCATAAGGGTGACATTACGGTGGGTGTGTACTACAGGCCACCTGACCAGGAGGAGGAGGTTGATGAGGCCTTCTACAGGCAGCTGCAAGCAACCTCACAGTCACAGGCCCTGGTTCTCATGGGGGACTTCAACCACCCTGACAGCAGCTGGGAAGACCATACAGCTAGGCAGGCGCAATCCAGGAGGTTCCTACAGAGCATCGATGATAACTTTCTGATGCAAGTGGTGGAGGAACCGACAAGGAAAGGCACGCTGCTGGACCTTGTGTTAACAAACAAGGAGGGACTGGTGGAGGATGTGAAGGTTGGAGGTAGACTCGGCTGCACTGACCATGAAATGGTTGAGTTCAGGATCGTGCATGGAGGAAGCAGGGCGATAAGCAGGATCAAAACCTTGGACCTCAGGAGGGCTGACTTTGCCCTCTTCAAGGAGCTACTGGGAGGAATCCCGTGGGCCAGGGCTCTCGAAGGCATGGGGGTCCATGAGTGCTGGTCGCTCTTTAAACAACACTTCTTCCATGCACAGGAGCAATGCATCCCCCTGAGAAAGAAATCTAGCAAAGGAGGCAGGAGACCTGCATGGTTAAACAAGGAGCTTCTAGCGGAGATCAGGCAGAAGAGAAAGGTCCATGGAAAGTGGAAAGAGGGACAGGCCACTTGGGAAGAGTACAGAAACGTGGTGAGAGCATGCAGGGATGCGACGAGGAAGGCCAAGGCTCACCTGGAATTGAAGCTGGCAAGGGATGTCAAAAACAACAAGAAGGTCTTCTTCAACTACATCAGCAGCAAAAGGAAGGCTAGGGACAATGTGGGGCCGCTGCTGAATGAGGCGGGTGTCCTGGTGATGGAGGATGCGGAGAAGGCAGAGCTACTGAATGCCTTCTTTGCTTCAGTCTTCACTGCTAAGACTGGCCCTCAGGAATCCCAGGCCCCGGAGGTAAAAGAAGAAGCCTACAAAGAGGACGACTTTCCCTTGGTCGAGGAGGACTGTGTGAGGGATCGCTTAAGTGATCTGGATGTACACAAATCCATGGGCCCCGATGGAATGCACCCACGAGTGCTGAGTGAGCTGGCGGATGTCATTGCTGAGCCACTCTCCATCATCTTTGAGAGGTCCTGGAGGACAGGAGAGGTGCCCGAGGACTGGAGAAAGGCCAATGTCACTCCAATCTTCAAAAGGGCAAGAAGGAGGACCCAGGGAACTACAGGCCGTTCAGCCTCACCTCCATCCCGGGAAAGGTGATGGAGCAGCTTATCCTGGAGGCCATCATGAAGCAAGTGGAAGAAAAGAAGGTTATCAGGAGTAGTCAGCATGGATTCACCAAAGGGGAAATCATGCCTGACCAATCTGATAGCTTTCTACGATGACATGACTGGCTGAGTAGACGAAGGGAGAGCCGTGGATGTTGTCTACCTTGACTTCAGCAAGGCTTTCGACACAGTCTCCTATGATATCCTCCTAGGGAAGCTGAGGAAGTGTGGGCTGGATGAGTGGTCGGTGAAGTGGATAGAGAACTGGCTGAATGGCAGAACTCAGAGGGTTGTCATCAGTGGCACAGAGTCTAGTTGGAAGCTGGTAACAAGTGGTGTCCCCCAGGGGTCAGTACTGGGCCCAGTCTTGTTTAACTTCTTCATCAACGACCTGGATGAAGAGTTAGAATGTACCCTCAGCAAGTTTGCTGACGACACCAAACTGGGAGGTGTGGTAGATACACCAGAAGGCTGTGCTGCCATTCAGCGTGACCTGGATAGGCTGGAAAGCTGGGCAGAGAGGAACCTGATGAGGTTCAACAAAGGCAAATGCAGGGTCCTGCACCTGGGGAGGAACAACTTCATGCACCAGTACAGGCTTGGGGTGGACCTGCTGGAGAGCAGCTCTGCGGAGAGGGACCTGGGTGTCCTGGTGGACAACAGGTTAACCATGAGCCAGCAGTGTGCCCTGGCTGCCAAGAAAGCCAATGGGATCCTGGGGTGCATCAAGAAGAGTGTGGCCAGCAGGACGAGGGAGGTTCTCCTTCCCCTCTACACTGCCCTGGTGAGGCCTCATCTGGAGTACTGTGTCCAGTTCTGGGCTCCCCAGTTCAAGAAAGATGAAGAGCTACTTGAGAGAGTCCAGCGGAGGGCTACGAGGATGATGAGGGGACTGGAACATCTCCCATACAAGGAGAGGTTGAGGGAGCTGGGCTTGTTCAGCCTGAAGAAGAGAAGGCTGCGAGGGGACCTAATAAATGCTTGTAAATATCTGAAGGGTGGGTGTCAGGAGGATGGGGCCAAGCTCTTTTCAGTGGTGCCCAGTGACAGGACAAGGGGCAATGGGCACAAACTGAGGCACAGGAAGTTCCGTCTGAACATGAGGAAGAACTTCTTCCCTCTGAGGGTGACGGAGCCCTGGAACAGGCTGCCCAGGGAGGTTGTGGAGTCTCCTTCTCTGGAGATATTCAAGACCCACCTGGACAAGTTCCTGTGCATCCTGCTGTAGGTGACCCTGCTTCGGCAGGAGGGTTGGACTAGATGACCCACAGAGGTCCCTTCCAACCCCTACTATTCTGTGATTCTGCTTGTAGGGAACTGGATGAAGGCATTAGCCTTTTTCCGTGTGAATGTGAAGGGTTTTAGAGTGAGTCTATTGAATAGCCTGTTAATATAGAGGATGTTCTTGTGTTGTTGCTAGCTGAAGCCTGCGTCTTCTCACATACCTGCTTGTCTGATCTAACACATGCGAATGGGTGTTAAGGCTGGAACTTTTCATAGACCTGGGAGGCCTGGAAAAAACTTCTTGGGCGGCTGGGGGGAACAACAAACACCTCATAAATTTCTTGGTAAAGGAAGACGTTTTGCTTTATATATCTTGGAACCAATGAAAATTGTGGAACTACATTAGTGATTTTGGTGGAAAATTGTTGCCTAAGAAGTTATTGGACAGTATTCTAATAAGAAAATACTTAGGAATTAGCTGGTGGGAGGGTGGGGGATAAACAGCAGAAGTGAAAATTACTTTCCTGAATTAGTTGCAGCATAAATGTCAGAAAAACTGTGGACGTTCTGTCCCATTTTCATGGGGATGTTAGTATCTTAGTCCAAGTACAGGCTATTGTAAGTCCTTCAGTTAGAGAGTAGCAAAGGCAGGAAGGGAAGTACTCACCTTTTTATACTAGATTTGTTACTAAGGGTTTTTTAAGCAGACTACAAAAGACCAAGCACTGAAACGAAACTGCCATGTCATTTTTTGTTTGTGGATTGAGGCACCAGCTTTCTAGTAACTGTAACCACTCCACAAAGCTTGAAGTGGGTGAGATGGTATTTGTAACCAAGTCAACGGGAAAGTGGGTTGTGTATCCTGTGAAATTGGTTAGCCACGAAAAGCTATTGGGGTTAGCGTGGAATGAATCGGGAGTTGGTTCCTCTTGGAGTGGCACTAGTGAGCGAGGAAAGGAGGCTAGGCTCACTCTGGAAGCTAGGCTGTGTGAATGTAAACCCTTGAAAACAAGATCACTTTCACAGTATCAAAGTCAGGTTAGCAGTGAGGTTCAGTGATGGTAGGGGCACAGGTCTCTACTAAGGAGTTAAATCCTGCGACCTTGAGTGAAACCTTGCTTTGCTGAAATCCATAGATTTGTTTTAAAACATCTCAGCTGAGCCAGAATTTTATCCTACATCTCTTATAGCTATCAACATGTCTAATAGCAGCTAGTGGAAATAACAAAGTTTGGAAATAAGCTTTTAAAAATCTGCTTGGAGTAGGAGAAAACTGTGGAGAAATCGGATATTGCAGTTGCTTACAACTAAGTTTCAAAACTTAAGATTATGATTGCACAGGGTCTTTTTAGAAGAGAGATCAAATGTCTTTAAAAAGCTTTTATTCACGTAACATATAAGGTAATAAAGATACTTTTTATTTTTTTCTCCTTTCATCATGGTAGCTTACCACAGGCATTTTCCTTTTCATACTTCATAGTATAAAACTTGGTGCAACTGCATTGTTGTTAACCTTAGCAAAAGATAAACCAGGGAAGATTTGCATAACTACAGTTCCTTATCTTTTTGCTGTTTTCTCACCATGCCCAGCAGGCGTGGTTGGAATTCATCATTTACAGAGATTTTATATAATCTGTGAAACTCCAAAGTTTTACTAGGTCAGGAAGTGGCTGAAATCGGTTATTCTGTACCATTTACAATGGAATTTTTCAAAGTTAATACTTGCAAAACTATTTAATGAAGATGTCTATGTTTGTTTATATAAATACACATATAATCCAAATTATGCCTTTTATCTTGTTAGATTATCATACTTTATCTCAGTCTTCATAGTAAGGAGTGAAACATTTAATTATTGAGGGATAGGCTGTCTCTGCACATTAGCTTCCTCTAAAATTTAGTACAGTTGAGGGCTTAAACAAGGGTCCTGGTGTCATCGTCTTCAGGACTTTAGAAGGTGTTATGAGTAGACACAGGTAATTAGGAAGAGAGAATCCAAAAAGGTTGCTGCAGTATGCCAGCTAATGAAGTCGGCTGTGTTTGAGGCAGACCTTTGAATTCCATGTGCCTGAATTCTGCGTAGGCACCCAGGTTTCAGTTGTTTCATTGGGGCTTCTGTTTAGAGAGTAAAGATTTGTCCCTATGGGCTCATCTTCACAGAAGTCTTGTTTTGTGTCTTCTGTTTATAACACAGTTTTGTGATCTACCATGAGGACATAGCACAGGGTAACTAAACCAAGATTATAAAGCTTCTGGTACTCTATATCCTAGTGTTTGAGCATCTTGAAATGAAGACCCTTGATGCATGTGTCTCATGACGAGTTCTGCTGAATATCTAGTACCGTGTCGCTTAGGTACATTAATTTCTATTGAGGCAGTAGAGTCATTTTGATGATAAAACAAACTTTACAGAATGCAGAAAGACTGCAGATGAGAGTAAATTATTGTCCATGTAAAGGGAGATCAATTGTGCCTTAAAAATATTATTCTGAGATGAGCATTGAGAATGGAGATTAGATTACTATTTAACCTCATATTCAGTCTTTCTGTTTTGAGGTAGCTGAGCATCCAGAGCTAAGGTAAAAATCGAATATGATCATGGCAAAAAAAAGTATCCACCATTCTGCTTTTTATTTATCTTCAAGAGAAACTAACATTTTTTTATAAAATCCAAGTCCAGAAGAAAACATTAGATGATTTTATTAACTGGTAATACATCCTGGGCCATTAAACATAACTGGTAAGACCTCTGAATGACAGATCTTTCTAGTGGAGGTCCTAAATGTAGATTTTGGTGTCTGCATAAAAGAGGAGTTCAAGTTTTGCTGCGGGCATTCCTTCAGTGAAGGAAGGAGTATGGAAGAGTTACAGACTGTGTTGTTCAGGAAGTCTCTTATCCTATAATCTGTACCCTCTGTCAACCTCTGGTCAGTCTGTTTAGAGACAGTCAATTCAGACCTTTTCTGTCCATTAAGAAAAGGTTATGGGAGCTTTATATTTCTAATTCACCTGTATTTTGGAGTACTGCAGAGCGGCAAAGAGTGTCTTTCGTTTGCTATAGTTTCTGCTTCTTGAAGGACTCTGGGAGGTTTTTTTTTTTCTGGATGTTTTTGACATAGCCTGTTGGAGCATTCACTGTCAGCTATATAAATCTGAAGTCAAAGCTCACATGAGAAAACATGTGGTGAATTCAGCCATCTAATGAAGGGGAACAAGATATTATACAGATACGGTATTCTAATATTTGTTCTCACTTGAGAGATAAACTAATGTTTAGGGCATGGTCAGTTCTTGCTGACGGCCAAAGAAGAGAATTAAAACCAGACCTTACAAATATGATTTATTCCCTGCTCACCTTAGAAGAGACAGGTTGGTTTTTTATTTGGTTTTGGTTTTTTTGACATGTGAGGAAAGAGAAGAAGAATGGACATAATCACAGAATCACAGAATGTTCGGGGTTGGCAGGGACCTCTGTGGGTCATCTAGTCCAACCCCCCTGCCGAAGCAGGGTCACCTACAGCAGGCTGCACAGGACCTCGTCCAGGTGGGTCTTGAATATCTCCAGAGAAGGAGAATCCCCAAGCTCCCTGGGCAGCCTGTTCCAGTGCTCCATTCAGACGGAACTTCGCGTGCTTCATTTTGTGCCTGTTGCCGCTTGTCCTGTCGCTGGGCACCACTGAAAAGAGTATGGCCCTATCCTCCTGACGCCCACCCTTCAGATATTTATAAGGTCCCCTCTCGGTCTTCTCTTCTTCAGGCTGAAAAAGTCCAGGTCCCTCAGCCTTTTCTCATAGGACAGATGCTCCCCTCACCAGCCTTGTAGCCCTCCGCTGGACTCTCTCCAGTAGCTCCTCATATTTCTTGAAGTGGGGAGTCCAGAACTGGACAGAGTACTCCATATGGGGCCTCACTAGGGCGGTGTAGAGGGGAAGGAGAACATCCCTCGACCTGCTGGCCACACTCCTCCTAATACATCCCAGGATCCCATTGGCCTTCTTGGCAGCCAGGGCACACTGCTGGCTCATGGTCAACCTGTCATCCACCAGGACACCCATGTCCCTCTCCACAGAGCTGCTCTCCAGTAGGTCCCCCCTCAGCCTGTACTGGTGCATGGGGTTGTTCCTCCCCAGATGCAGGACCCTGCACTTGCCCTTGTTGAACCTCATCAGATTCCTCTCTGCCCAACTTTCCAATAAAACTTTACTTTGAAAGTCTAACTAGACTTATGAGCTATTTACACCCTGTCTGGAGTTAGGATATTAACAAAATATAAATGCCTCTGATAATCCGATCAGGAATACATTGAACACTTGCTGCTTGGAGATCATATTGACTAACTTCTTAGAGGTGTGTTGGATTTTTTTTTTTAATTCAGAAAAGGGCTTGGCTGAGAGATATTTTTAGATTTAAGAAGCTTTCTAATACCTTATCCTCTCAGCAAGGAAATGGAGCCAAAATTGCAACAGCTCAGTGTTGTTTCTGAGTTTTGATGGGGTGTTTTTCAATGTTAGTTAGAGTGTAATGAAGTTTGCCAGGGAAGGGCTGGATTAATCCTGTCCTACAAGAGACCTTTGTGAAAATAAATGTAGCCATGTAAGCAAGTTTTAAATAGGTATATCTGTCAGTCTCTGAACACAGGATTAATTTTTATGCCTACTTGATCCGTGTGGTACCTAAAAAACCATGAGCTTAAAGTGTAGGGAATGTATAGGAAAAATGTCATTGGATCATAATTCACCCTGACATAAGTGATGGGGAATTCATACGGATAAGTGAAGCCTTTGAGCGCGTGGGCTGTATTTATCAAATCAAGCTTTTCTATGAATACAAGATTTCAGGAGGCTGTGTTGCAATACACAACCTTTGTATTCAGGAAGTCTGTGGAGAAGGAGTTGATTTTTGTGAACATTCATTTGTGTCTGACATGACTTGTCCAGTTATCCAGACTCATTTATGGCTTCTCACTTGCTTGTATAGAGTATGCTGGTAAACTAAATTTTGTTTGCTAGTATTCAGATAGTGTTCTTTCATTGCTCTCCAGAATGTCTACTAAACTCACATGTATATGTGTGCTAATAGCAGAATAGCAATTTTGTCACTGGTGTTGTCCTTTCTCAGCTGTTGAGCTGCTGTTCCCCTGCAGTAATAAAAGAATCTAAGCAGAAACTGTGACCTGCTGCTTCTTTGATAGACAGCAAATCATTGGAATGAGCCTGCCTACAAAAACAAAAGGTGATTATTATTCATGTGGAGAAAAGTTCTGGATAAAGGAGATGTTTACAGAGATCAGAATGAGTTTGCAAAAGATTGCATCAGAGACTTGCTCCTTCTCTGAGTGCAGAATCTTGATGTACAAGAACTTACTCTGTGACCCAACTGTCTATTCAATTATAGCTTGGATAAATTTGCTTTACAGCTTCATGCCCAAAATCTTTAATTGCTTCAAGTGATAGAAATGCTATCAGTCAGTGGTAGCTCTGGTTTTGAAGTGTTAGCATTTTTGCCATGTCCTTTGTTAATAAAGGAATGTTGTTCCATCTACGTACACTTCTTTGGAACAGGCTGTCCAGGGAAGTGGTGGAGTCACCATCCTGGGAGGTGTTCAAAAAACGTGTAATGTGGCACTTCAGGACATGGTTTAGTAGGCATGGTGGTGATGGGTTGATGGTTGGATTTGATGAGCTTAGAAGTCTTTTCCAACCTTACTGATTCTATTATTCTATTGATGATTTATATGCTTGCTTTCTTCTTGAAGTATTCACGTTACTATTGTAATGTACAATGTTTCTTGTTTTTTCCAGCTCCAAGTCATATACAAGGAATGAAGCTGTCTCAAATCTCTGTCCATAAACCAATTTTTCTCAATGTACAATAAGTTATTTATCCTGCATCCAGTATGCATTTTGTAATTGACTGTATGGATAATATGGAAGTGGTGGTGAAATGTAATCAAGTCCATTACTTGCAAAATATCAGACTAAGCTTAGCCCACTGAAAGTTAGGTATCTGACCTAAATAAGTGCATAACACTGCATGTAGTCTTTGGACAGCAATCGGTCCTCTCAAAAGCTGGTTTGTTGACCTGCTACTAGTCGCTGACAGTAAAGGATATCCAGATGCTTAGTTAGTAGACACCTAAATTTTAGGCTGTTAAAGTGAAATGAGCTTTCAGAAGCGTATTTCCTAATTAGACTTTAATCCTAGAATCATAGAAAACTTTGGGTTGGAAGGGACCTTTAAAGATCATCTAGTCCAATTCCCCTGGTCAATGACTTTCTATAGTCTGTACTTAAACAATTTTTTTTCATACTCCATTACACCTGACTCTTTCCTTTCCCTTTGGTGTGAAAATTTGGTGACCAGCTGGAGTGTTACTGGAGACGTTATTCATCTTTGTTTGTGTCACTCATAATGAACTATCTTCTGATGTACTTTGGAGCTCCAGTGGTTATGTTGATTTATATCAACTGCAAATCTGGCCCAGTGGCTGTGACCCAACTATTGATAAAATCTGGCAGCTTAACTAATGCAAAGAAATGGATTTTTTAACATACATTTCTATTTGAAGGGTGGTCCATAGTCATTCTCTGAGACTGAGTTGTAATCATATTCATGTTGTTCAGATGATATACTATGCCTGGGCTTGCAATGTATCATGACCACCTTGTTGTGTTGGATACAAATACAATCTGCAGTTGAATAGGACTCTTTTTCACTGGTGTGTATCAAAATCTCTATTAATGCCTCAGACATTAATTAGCAAAAATACAAAGCGCACATACCAAGTTCTGTACAGGATCATCTATTATGCCAGTCTTGTATAGAAGCACTGGCATACATTTTTAACTGGGCAATAGATATATATATATTTTTTTTTTTTTTTAAGTGGAAGCAAATATTTTGGCTTATCTTCCCGTGGTATCTCAATGACACAGCCCAGGGAATGACTCCTTTGTAAAGGAGCAAAGCTTTATTTGAATCGAACGTTTGCAAATTTTATTTCTTAAACTCTGCTCCTGAATTAAGGCCTCTTGAGAGAAATGCTAAGACTTTTATATTACCTCCAAATAGCACAGACATCTGCATTGAAGATCTCCTTGGTGCCTCAGAGAACTGCAACTTCAATTTTCTTGGGTAAAATGTCGCTTCCAATCTGTGGCTATTTTTGACAGGGATGCTTTAGAATATTCTAGACAAACAGAATTCTCTCGATGTGGTTGGAACCTGTTTCTAGAGATGTTTATTGTTATTATAAATAATTATTATACGTTAGTATTAATTTGTAGTATATTTGTTGAAATGATCATGGTTTGGGGAAACTTCATCAAGACCTTTATAAGCAAAGACTGGTTAGCACATAAATTCCTGAATATGTGGAAACATTTCTCCTTAAAAGCGTGAAGAGAGAAAGAAACAGCCAGCCTCAGTGAAGACAGATGGAAAAGAAAGCATGTTACGCTGCTTAATTTTCTGCTGTCTTGCATATTTACTAAGTTTTTCATAGGCATGCATCTGTACCAGGTTGCTGCAGAAGTATTATGGTTAGATGTTCAGCATGACCATGCTGATATTCAAAACATTATCAGCCTTTTTACTTCGTAGTTAGGTGCAGGATTGACTAGAAAAGCACCCACTTTTTTGAAGGTAAAAACACCCAGAATTTCAGAAACATGTTTGTATGATGGAGTGAAAATAAACTTGTCTGATGTTTTTGTTCAGCAAAGCCTTGGAATTGATTCTCACTCCACTTTGCAAAAGGCTGCTTTTTGGAAAAGGCCACTTTTAAGACTGTTTGTAGGAGATCTGGAAAACTCATTTTTATTAGAACTTGAAATTGGGTCCCTTCCATAAGGAGCATTCATGGATTTGACAGAGATGTATCACTGTCTCTGAATCAAAAATTGAAAGTTTGGGAACCTAGTCAGGAAGCTTTTATTGCCTATCTAAGTATTTGGAACTGTACCCTGTCTCATATTTTTGTTCAAGTAATGATTGTTAACATAAATTATAGTTTTAGCAAGGTAGACTGAGGGATGGGGGAGGTGGACTTTAGCTTTTTGTTAAAGTTCACAAATCTTCAATCCAGAATCCTCATCTTCATGAAGTACAATATTTTAATGAGTGAAGTTTGATTTCTTTTTCATTTTTTTTTTTTTAAAAACACTGACCAACAATTTCCAAAACTAGGGAGAATGGGATAGGAATAGTCCACACATAGAAAAGCAATCTATAGGCAAGTAGATGAGAGGAAAAAAACCAGGTTAGTATGAAAATAAGTTTCCTAGGATTTAGTCCTGTCCGTATTAAAAATGACAATGCACTATTATGAATAGAATGGCTTGCCACATTAATATTGTATTCCACGCTCTGTTAGAAGCCTTTCAATGCTGCATTAAAAAGAATGTATGGGAATTTTAAATGAGCTATACAAATCTCTGTTTCACATGCTTGACCCTAATGTCACTCAACATGATAGGAGAACTGAATTTGTATGCTTGCTAGCTGTTGGCAACATCATCGCTTGTATTTGTCTGTATATAACTTGGTGAGTCTTACTGTTTGTTTATGATCCCTGCTCTGCACTGCTGTCACGTAATTCTTCCCATCAATAATAATCACAAATGTGTTTACTTAGAAGAAATATGGGGAATGAATCTGCTTTACTCCAACTGAAACAAACTATCATAAATAAGCACCTGTGAGGGAAATAATGAACCTGCTGATAACAATATGTATTTTTTGCTAACCAGTATTAAGCATTTAAAGGTATACCTTTTGAAACAGTGAGGAAACACCTGTTCATGGTAATTCTTATCTGGCAGTGACTGTACTAACGCATACCCTGCACTTTTTTTTTTTTCTAAATACCTTCCTATAAATAATGAGCCAAAACTGAATTTAGTACAGTAAGTGTAGATTATTTATTGTGTAACATAACTTAGACGGGATTTGTGGTCAGCCAAGAACCTTACTCTCCCTTTTTCTTGCTCTTACAGTGAAGCTGGGGAGAAACAATCTATTACACTTCATTAATCCTTTTAATATATGTTGTCTACATTATTTGCTCTTTACTTTGTGGTTACAATTAATATTTAACTTCCGTGATGCAAAGTCCACTTATCTATATTGAATTCTATTTGCTAGGCTTCGGTGTCAAAGTTCTGCCGGGACAGTGTTTGGAAGCCAATACCTCTTCTTATGCTAATGTTTAGGCAAATCTGTAAATTGCAGTTTCTTACTCCTTCATCAGCGTAATTGATAGAGATGGAGAACAGGAAGCATTATTTCTACCCTGTTTGCCTCCTTCATAAACAACTACCTGTTAACAACTTGATTTCCAATTTCCAACCAATTTTCTACTCAGCTTGCTCTTTCTTCTTTGCTGCTTAATTCTGTTGGTACAATTGACTACAGGCAGGTGGGTTTTTTTCTTATATATGCTGAGATGTAACTATCTGAAGTATAGTAGTTCTAAATTCTAATGCAGTTTCAAAGAAATGTATTGGCAAATTATTTGGGTTCTGTCTTAATATATATTAATGATAGTGCTTAACATGAAGTTCTTAATTTTGACTCTAAGTGTACGGGGGAGGTGTCTTACCATCATGTGAGCTCTCCAGTTGCATGTTTGATACCAGACTCATTTAAGGACAGCACTGCTTAGTCAGGGATCTCATCTTGTGTACCAGGAACTCCACATGATACTAATATTCAGAGAACATTGTTTCCTCTGTTTTATGTGCACCACTGAAACATCCCAGCAGTCTTTAAGACTCTTCCTGTTGACTTGGAGAGAATACTAGATCAGTGGTCATTTCAGCTATAGGAGACTTTATATTTAATTCTTACTCAATCACTCATGGACTAGTGGTCTACAGAGTTTATGGATGGGACTAATATAGTTGAGCAAAGACTTTTAAAATTTACTGTCACTATTTACCCTGGAAATAAAACCCAAATGTTGGTTGAATGAAGAAAATTCTCTTTTAAACTACCTGAGTTTTGCTAAAGTACTTCAATCTTAATTTCAATGTTTTACAAATTAATTATTTGACCTTCTCATAGGTGTTGCATAGTTCAGCTCTGGTCCTGTTCTAGCTTTGAAATCAAACAATAAGACTTCTGAGAAGTCTGAACGGGACATACCTATGTCGGTTTACATGAAGTGCCATCTTAGGGTGGAAACAATGTTTTCAACTTAGCAGAAATGTTAAGGAAGTAAGAAGGGGGGGGGGGGGGGGGGGAAATACCTGTATTCCCTGTATTCTCTTTACCATTTGTTACTTGTATCATGCTTTTCTCCTAGAAGTGATGATTTTTAAGAAAGGCAAAATTTTTTTTCTATACCAGGAAAAATGGGTCTGGAAATCACTAGATGGGATAATAAATATTAGTTCTGCCTCAGCATGGAAAGATACGAGACAAAAGTAGAGATTATGGAAAAAAAAAAAGCTTGTAAAATAATGCCTCAAGATGGGAAACTGGGACGTGTTGGAGGAAAAAGTCCTGGAACCTGATTCTAACAAAGTCAGTAGCAGCTTTAATGAAACCCTGGTCCTCATGGGGGACTTCAACCACCCCAACATCTGTTGGAGGGACAACACAGCAGGGCACAGGCAAGCCAGGAGGTTCCTGGAATGCGTTGAGGACAACTTCCTTCTCTAAGTGATAGAGGAGCCCACAAGAAGAGGTGCGATGCTGGACCTTGTTCTCCCCAGCAAGGAAGGGGCTGGTGGAAAATGTGAAAGTCATGGGCAGCCTTGGCTGCAGTGACCACGAAATGGTGGAGTTTAAGATCCTTAGGGCAGCAAGGCGGGTGCGCAGCAAGCTCACTACCCTAGACTCAGGAGAGCAGACTTTGGCCTCTTCAGGGACCTGCTTGGTAGAATACCATGGGATAAAGCCCTAGAGGGAAGAGGAGCTCAAGAAAGCTGGTCAGTATTCAAGGATCACCTCCTCCAAGCTCAGGAGCGATGTATCCCGACCAAGACGAAGTCAGGCAGAAATGCCAGGAGGCCCACATGGATGAACAAGGAGCTCCTGGCCAAAGTCAAGCAGAAAAAGGAGGCCTACAGAGGATGGAAGCAAGGACAGGTAGCTTGGGAGGAATACAGAGAAATTGTCCGATTAGCCAGGGAGCAAGTTAGGAAAGCTAAAGCCCTGACAGAATTAAATCTGGCCAGGGATGTCAAAGGGAACAAGAAAGCCTGCTACAGGTATGTCAGTGATAGAAGGAAGACTAGGGAAAATGTGGGCCCTCTCCAGAAGGAAGCTGGGGACCTGGTTACCCAGGATGTGGAGAAAGCTGAGGTGCTGAATGACTTTTGTGCCTCAGGCTTCAACAGCAAGTGCTCTAGCCACACCGCCCAAGTTGCGGAAGGCAAAGGCAGGGACTGGGAGAATGAAGAACTGCCCACTGCAGGAGAAGACCAGGTTCGAGACTGCTTAAGGAACCTGAAGGTGCACAAGTCCATGGGGCCTGATGAGATGCACCCGTGGTTCGTGAGGGAACTGGCAGACGAAGTTGCCAAACCACTCTCCATCATATTTGAGAGGTCGTGGCAGTCTGGGGAGGTCCTCACCGACTGCAGAAGGGGCAACATCACCCCCATTTTTAAAAAGGAAAAAGAGGAAGACCTGGGGAACTACAGGCCAGTCAGTCTCACCTCTGTGCCTGGCAGGATGGTGGAGCAGATCCTCCTCGAAAGTGGAGGCACATGCTAAGACACATGGATAACAAGGAGGTGGCTGGGGACAGCCAACACGGCTTCACCAAGGGCAAATCGTGCCTGACCAACTTGGTATCCTTCTATCATGGGGTTTCAGCATTGGTGGACAAAGGGCAGGCAACTGACGTCATCTACCTGGACTTGTGCAAGGCATTTGACACTGTCCTGCATGATGTCCTTGTCTCTAAATTGGAAGGATGTGGATTTGACAGATGGACCACTCATCAGATAAGGAACTGGCTCGATGGATGCACTCAAAGAGTTACAGTCAATGGCTCGATGTCCAGGTGGAGAACAGTGAGGAGTGGTGTGCCTCAGGGGTCAGTACTGGGGCTGGTGCTGTTCGATATCTTTGTTGGCGACATGGACAGTGGGACTGAGTGCGCCCTCAGCAAGTTTTCCAATAACACCAAGCTGTGTGGTGTGGCTGACATGCTGGAGGGAAGGGATGGCATCTAGAAGGACCTTGACAGGCTGGAGAGGTGGGCCTGCGTGAACTGCATGAAGTTCAACAAGGCCAAGTGCAAGGTCCTGCACGTGGGTCAGGGCAATCCCAAACACAAGTACAGGCTGGGTGGAGAGTGGCTCGAGAGCAGCCCTGAGGAGAAGGACTTGGGGGTACCGCTGGATGAGAAGCTCAACATGAGCTGGCATTGTGCGCTTGCAGCCCAGGAAGTCAACTGTATCCTGGGTTGCATCAAGAGAAGCATGGCCAGAAGGTCGAGGGAGGTGATTCTGCCCCTTTACTCCACTCTCGTGAGACCCTATCTTGAGTATAGCGTCCAGCTCTGGAGCCCCCAACATAGGAAGGACATGGATGTGTTGGAGCAGGTCCAGAGGAGGCCACGACAATGATCAGAGGGCTGGAGTACCTCTCCTATGAGGACAGGCTGAGGGAGTTGGGGCTGTTCAGCCTGGAGAAGAGAAGGTCCCGGGGTCACCTTATAGCAGCCTTCCAGTACCTGAAGGGGCCTACAGGAAGGAGAAGGACTTTTCACAAGAGTGTGTAGTGATAGGACAAGGGGGAATGGCTGTAAACTAAAAGAGGGCAGATTTAGATTAGATATTAGGAAGAAATTCTTCACCATGAGGGTGGTGAAATACTGACACAGGTTGCCCAGAGAAGCTGTGGATGCCCCCTCCCTGGAACTGTTCAAGGTCAGGTTGGATGGAGCTCTGAGCAGCCTGGTCTAGTGGAAGATGTCCCTGCTCATGTCAGGGGGGTTGGAACCAGATGATCTTTAAGGTCCCTTCCAACCCAAACCATTCTATGATTCTATGCAGTGTGGAAATCCAGTAAGATAAGAAAAAGGAGCAACAGATTTGGGAGTAGACTTTAACTTTTGGGAAGCTGTCTGGGAGCAGAAAGAAGAGGGGTTTTGTTGCACAGAATAGACAGAGAATAAAATTCATTTTAGGTATCTGCAATGCTATTGTCAAAAATACAGTGATCGAGGAATGGGAGGAGGGGGACGCACAGCAGTGAGAAAAACAGCAGCTGTTTGCAGGCAGAAGCCAAGCGCTGGAGCTGCCCTGAGTTCTGAGACTGTCCCAAAATGGTTACTCCCCAGAGGAAACTCAGGTCCATCCTTCAAATTAAAAAGAAGAGGAAACCGCTATAAAAAAGCCAAGCTTTGACAAGTCAGCTCCAGCCTGCTGTCTTCAATTTCCCTTTTGTCAGCAGAAGCTGTTGAGTGGCAACTTGGCAGCCCACCTGTGTTTGTTCTTCATGTTATTAAATATCAACCCTGAGCCAAATAGAGTCGAAGTTAGAAATTATGAAATATATCTTAAAGGGTCAGCTTCTACAAGGGTCACAAGACATATTGTGAACAGGATCAGTTAAGCAACCCTCTGTGTTAGCGGCATCTCTCCTGTGGCTTGTCAGGGTGTGGTTATGTTCCAGGTTTTAAAGTAATATTGTCTTGACCGTGCTTTAGTTAGTGGTTTACAAGTAGGAATGGTCTTACTCTAGCAGAAAACCACTTTTGCAAGAATGCTCTTTTTCTTTAAATGCAAGGGAATAATCTAAGCCGGAATTCTCTTCCTCCAGAACTATGTAGACAAATCTTTGTGTTCTACAGTTTCTTGCCCAAATGTCCATCTTTCATGTGCATAGATTTCAGCTGGTGTAAATTAGGGAATTATACTGTTATTCTCACCAAGCAATTGTTTCTCTATTCTGTACTCAGTCTATACTGAGTACTCTGTGTCTCCATTCTGTACTCAGTCTATACTGAGTTATCCCTGACTTGAGAGCATATCTTGATTCATATCTGTCTTCACTGACTCTACAGCAGTGGAGCAGTTGGTTTTGCTTCTTTCTTGTTTGTTTGGGGTTTTTATTTGGGGGGGGGGGGAGTGTTGGTAGGTGAAATTGTGGGGGTTTTTTCAGTATAGGATCCCTAAATATTTTTAGTTACTGACACAGACCACATATTGTGAATATCCTTTCTTTGGATAATAGCTTTTTTCTTCTTGATTTGTTTCAAATACATTGCAAGCAACTCTCTTACCTTATAAAAGTGCAGGATGAAAAAAACACTACAAAGGAAATGCAAGGCTGTGTTCTTTCCTGCGGCTCAAACAACTAGGTGAAGTCAAGCTGAACTTGACCTGTTTATTTCTCAGCAGCAAAACCTGCCTTTCTTAGTAAAGTATCAGATAACACAGATTTCACAGTATGCTTTTGTGTGTTTCAGAAACTGATATTTTAATCAGAGCTGTGGAATTGCTTGGGAATGGTTTGCTGTGCTAAGAGGGGAAAAAAGGGGCCAATTCCAGCACCCTCTGTTCCTCCATCTCCTTTGTGTAATGTATCACTAGTGTAAATTATTACCTTGGAACAAGGGGATAGTTTGAGTTGTACAGCTTGAGAAATTTCTTCAGATCTATGCTCAAGCTGACAAACAAACAAGGTGAGCAGGCTTTCCTTGATGAATTGTGCAATGGGTTTTTGAGCCTTGGGCTGGTTTGCAAACTGAGTGCTCCTCCTTTACTTCTCTGACGTGGAAATGTAACCTGAATTCTTGTCTCCTTGCATTTGGAACATTAGCTTGAATCACAAGTATGAGTTAATCAGGATGCACATTGGGTCCTATGGCCTAGGAATACCTCAGCCCACCTTTACATGAACTGTGATTCCGTCAGAAATACTGATCTTAAACCGAAATTCTGATCTCCTGTGTGCGTGTGAAAATCCAGGAGGCAATGAATTTCTGGCTCCCTGAGAGTAGAGATTGTCTTGGTCTCACTATTTTATTTCTCTTTTTAATTAGTATTTTAGGCAATGCTATAGAAATGTGTTCTTGCACTCAAAGTAAAAACGGGTTCAGAGTTTGTCACATTTTCTGATGTGTTGGCGTTTCCAGTAGGTATCTTTAACAGGAAGCTACAAGAAATCCCAGCGTGTGAGGCTTGCTATTACACAGTTAGTCCATAGGAGATGTACCAATACAGCACAGATGAATAAATCATACTGGGGGGAGGGAAGCTAGGTCACCTTGTAGTTTTTGACTTCCCCTGTGCTGAAAAACTCTTACTAGAGCAGGGCTGTGAATATTATGACGCAGGGAAAGGAAAGAGATCAGATCAAGAATATTTCAGCTGTTGGCCTTTCATGTTTCTGCTCCTCTTGTCCCCGTGGACTTGTGTTTGCCAACGCCCCAGTATTGTGCCAGAGCTATGAGGGGAAGGCATTGCACCCAGGGGACAACCAGACACTCTCGAAGTGTATTGCTGCACACCCTGTGCTATTCATACTCACCTTGGAGACTACCAACAGTAGAGGTGTGTCTGATGCCTTTGTTGCTGTCAGACACATTTGTCCGAAGAGTGCTCTGCTTAGTCTTTATCTGTGCCCGCTTGCTGCTCCCCAGGAGAGTGTCAACTGTAGGCAGAAAGCACAGCAGTATACATCTATTCCTCTGATGCTTTTAGCCATTGAAAATTCAGAGAGGCGACTTTGCAGAAAACATTCAAAAATCATCCTGAGGGTCCCCTTGCAGCCCTACCTTAATTGCCTTCTTCAGTTCAAAGTGCCTTTCTTTCTTTTACCTTGCTGTGCTGGAGAATCTCCTCTTACACTGCATTATTTAGTATCTCAAGAGTGGGCACTGTGACTTCAAATGCTATGCAGCCTCCAAGCTAACTTACTTTGGATTATTTAAAGGAAACGGATTTCTCTGTGGTTCTGTGGTAGCAACCAAGCTATAGGAAAAGGACAAGGTTTTGTGGTTATTTAGGGGTTGTTTTGCTTTTTCAGTTTTTAATTTCTGGAAAAAAAAAAAGAAGAAAAAGTGCTGGAATCATAGATACCAAACTTTCTGCATGGATAGAATGGTGATCTTCACTTTAACAATGAACAATTAGCTTAACAAAAAACTCTTCTTCTCACCTTGGCTATGATTTACTCCCCTACCCCATACTGCATAGTTCCAGTGGGCCCACATAAGCAGCTCCTCTTTGGCTATTCAGATCTTGGCTTAATCTCTGGGAATTACCACTTAAAGTATTAATTGGTGCCACTATTGTGTTACACTGAGGTGGGAAAAAATGCAAGTCATTTCTGTATATGCTAACAGTGTGTTAGAGGAGGGTTTTAGGAGTATTATCTGATTAAACCTTAAGTCTTGCAATACAAACCAAGAAAATCCTTCTCCCTATTGGAGGAGCTGCCTACTTATTGAGTATCAGATTACTTTCAGGGTAGATTTCAGTTCAGATGCCAAAAGATTTTCCAGATCTCTTTCATGGAAAGACTTTACTAGAAACATAATTTTTCAGATGAACTATCAATCCATGAGAAGAACCTTTGGTGTGATATTTGTGTGCATCATCAAACAAGGTGGGAATAGTGCTGAGATGGAAGTTCATGTCAGCTCAGTTTAAGTTAATCTTAAACACCTCTCTTGTTCTTGAAGTGCAGGCATTTCTGATGGTCTGTCTGTTTTGGATACCAAACCGAAAAGTGTGCATTTTTATTATCCCTGAATGTAATTAAAGGAGAAAGTGTTCAACTATGTGTCATGAGCTTAAAGACTGTGAATGTTTTTCTTGGAGTGCAAGTGACTTAGTCCTGACTTTTGGTATGAAGAGGGTGCTAATCTACACTGGCAGGTCTCAGAAACACCAAAGTGCACACATTTGGTGGAATATAAACACTAGTAGTCTCAATAGTATCAAAGATTAATGGTATTTAGTTTTCATTTGTTCGGTACACAGTAAAAACTTCTCATTTAAATTTAACCATGTAAGAACCATTTTGGCACTTGAAGTGAACATCCTGTACTTGCCACTGAAAAAAACAAGTCATGTAGTTTATTGATTAAAACTTATGAAAGTTTTTACTGTACTTTAAGAATTTTTTTTTTTGTAGTGATGTACCTTCCAATGAACTACTAATTCAAAGGATATAAAATTGAAAGCTCAGAGTTCAAGACGAGTTCATGATGATATGGTTAACAAAGAATCATTAGATGCTCTGGGTCTAAAATAACGTGTTTCTCTCTAGAACCTGAAATAGTTTGCAAAATCAGTAATTCTTGTTAAAGCTGGTCAGAAACGCCCCAGAATTCTCAGCTCTAATAATCACATACAAATGGAGGATGATTTGCCCAGGGTAACTACGCAGGCTATTCTATTATACCTGGTACGTTCTTACATTTTTTTCTTACACAAAGGAGATAACTCTGCCAGTTGTGAGCTGACATCCACCAGTCTTGCCTGGGTACAGCAGCAGGCATTGCTGTTGGGAATTGTATTCAAGATGTGTCAACACCCTGTGACCTCAGAATGTGAGGGTTTCGGTGGTGTTTGGTTGGGTAATGTCAGGGAATTGTCAGGATGCTATAGGTAGAGCAAGCTCATGGTCTTCTAGGTGCTCCCGTTTAGGTGTGCTCTGGCATGGCTGTGTCAGCAGGGACTGCTATGCTGGAAGGAACACTGTAGGTGGAATGTCCTATTTCAGTTACTCTTTTGTTTTGTTTTGGAAAGGGGAATTATGCTTCACAAAGCTAGAATTCTGGATTTACTAGTCATAGCCTATGACCTTAGGCTGTCTGTAGTGAAGTCTGCTACTTTCACCTCTGTCACGCAGGCAGCCCGCCTCTCTAGTCCGCAAGAAGGGCAGAACCAGGGTATGCTGTAAGAAATGTGCACAAATGCTGTTTCCCCAGCACTGTGAACTAATTAGGTGCAAGCTGCTTCTCTCTTGCATTTTTAGTTATCTTTAAAAACATGGTGATACTGTGAGAGGACCTCACCGTGGTCCAGCTTAGAGTGCAGGTGTGCGTGCATGAGTTCTGTGGATGCGTAGGATTCTTTCTGTGTCAGGGAAGGATTAAAAATGCAGTATGTTTTAAAGCGGGAAAAAAGAAACTACTTGGAACAACGAGCAAATGAAACAAAAGCCTCAAACACTTCCATCAATTTTCTGTTTTGCCTGCCTGTTAGTTGGTGTAGAAACTAATTGTTAGAGCATGATTCTGGACAGATTTCTGGGGTATACTGCCGACACATCTACAGCTCTTGATGAAAGAGCCTTAGTTTCTCTTGATGGGTTTCAAGAGCTTGCTGCTTTGAAGTTAGTGGCATTGCACTTTTTTCTCTCTACCAGTTTTCAGGCTCAGAAGTGTTTTCAAAATGTATATAGATGAAGGCATCATGCAGTCTGACTGCTGCAGTGGTGAAAAAGGCACAAGGGAGATTTGAGTAGTGACAAAGTTTTTTAGTTTCACTGTGAATCCATCAGTAGTCTTTGAAAGTCAGGAAATCTTGGTAAATTGCTACATTTTATATATTAACAAAATGAAGAAGAAACCTTATAATTTTTAACTCTGTGCACATTATCTTGGTTAAGAAAGAACTGCACTGTAAGATGCTTACACCAAACAGCTGAGAACACGCTCTTAGAAGATGGCAATGCAGCTTGCAACTTTGCTGTTTGCAGGCTGAACAGTACCAAAGATATGCAGAAGTCCCATTGTTTAGGAGTGTATGATAGCAATGCCAAGATATAATGTATTAGAAAAAGTTTACAGTTATGTTAAATGAAAGACTTTTATTCTTGCATTATGTAAACAATTATGTGTTCCTGAAGTACATTGGAGTGTACATTGTATCTTCTACATCACTAGAGGTGATCATAATAATATTTAAAGATTTATTACCACATTTAAATATGAAAATCAACAACTATAATCAAGAGAGCTATTGTGGCACTGGTAACATTGCTAGCCTGCTACCAGAGGCCATTATCCAAACTTATCTATGAGCTGCTTATTTTCTTTCAGTGTGCTTTGAGTATGGCTTTTTCATAGCTACGAAGTTATAAAAAGCAATAATGCCCCAAGAGATACTCCTGAAACCATTCAGAGAATCTCAAACCTGTCAGGATTGGATGTTTCAGCAATCTAAAAAATTTATCATTCACTGAAGTCTGATCAAATGAAGTCTGTATATTGGTTGCTGGATATAAATTATTTGGAAACCCAAGGATTAAAGAAGTTTCTGAACAACTGGAATGTGGGGAAAAAAAAGATTAAGCCAGGTTACCCCAACTCAATAAATTTCTATAAGTAAACCTATTTCTAGGCAATTGATCTTACATTATTCGTTATTTGTTTGAGATTTGAAAGGTAGCTAGAATATTATAAAAATAATGAAATTCTCAAAAGATAGTGCAAGTACAAATTCAAATACCACTACAGGTATATGGCTCAAAGAACACTCATATTTGTGAAGATGAATTTCATTCATTAACAATACATTGAGGAAAAACAAATGCATTTGAAAATTCAATGTTTTTTTAGTAACATTTTGTCTTACTTGTCTTAAGGAAAGTAGAACCCCCAAAATTCTCCCATTGTTCTGATTATTTCCCTGAAAAGGCGTGATTTCAGCTGAGATTTAGGAGGTCAGGAATAGCCAGCCTGATAATTCCTTCTTGAAGGGAATAGTAATATCAGATTTACACGCAGCTCTGATTCACTTTCTCCTTCCTGCGCATCACCCATAGGTCTTCGTGTTCAGAAGAGGTGTTTATTTCCATTGTAAAATAGGCATTCCTGGGTATGGATGAACTATATGAAAAGAAGTTTTCTGTGTACGATGCTGGTACGCTAAGGAAAGGGATTCCACATGTGATTTTGCCTAATATTTGAATCCCATCACTGCTGACCTGTTTCTGCTATGCAGCACTCTCTTCCTTGAGAGAAGACTGTGACTTTGCTACCAGATGTGAGAGGCAGGGCACAGAAGTACCAGCCCAGGGCTCCCTTAGGAACAAGCTTGTAACTGAGACTGTGCTCCGGCTCCTCCACACCTCAGAGTATTTAAAAAAAAAAAAAAAAAAAAAAACACAAAACAAACCAAAAAACACCCAAAGAAACCCAGGATTTTTCTGGTACTTGTTTCTTTCTTCATCAGCTTAGCTGTTATGGCTGCTATCTTTATAAAAGGGAGTCTTCATTAAAGCCCAGGTTTCCATCCTACTTTTCCTCATTTGTTGTTTACAGTGATTTTACAGTACCTTTTGGTCTTCGTACCATAACCAAATCATAGCTGCACATGGCTGTTTACAGTTAAAGTGCAAATAAGCCTGTATATACACCAGGAACATCCTAAGTGCTGGAGTTTTATGAAAAATAAATAATCCCATCTGCTTTATACCAGACAGAATATGAACAAGGTAACAGAATCTTGCCTGAGAAACAATTATCTTTTTTTTTTTTTCCTTAATATTGAGGATGTTTTGATTGCAAAAAAAAAATATGTTGCAGAAACAATTTAAAAGTAACAGCTAAATTTATGGAAAAATAGTAAAGGAACAAGATCATTCAACACATTAGAAACTGAAGTTAAATTATTTGGCTACAAGATTCATTATAGGATTCAAAATTTCCTAGATAGCACTCCAACTCAAAACAGCAAATTTGGCTTTCTGGCTAAGACTTGTCTCGGAAAGCCATGCTTTAGTGTCATAACCTATTTTAGAGATATCCCACTTGTTTAGGTGAAAGATGGGAAAATAGAGGATGCAGTGGTTGGGAGAAGGGGGAGAGGTAACTTGCAGGGTTGGGCTTTTTTCAGACAAGTTGGTTTTATAAGCAATACAAATGGGAATGCAGTAGTGAGGCTCTTGTATTAATACTTCCATGGATTCTCCTACAGGTTTGATTTTGGTTATAGTGGACTTTTTAGTTGCGTGACCGAGGGACAGAGGAGGGAGAAGTAATGCATGAAATGGTATTCAGGGATGACCTCCTTGATTTCTTCTCTTGTGAAGTGGAGCAGGAGGAAGGAACTCGCACATCACATCAAAGCAGAGAGACATCCCACGCTTGGGTAAGGGGAGTTTGGACAATGCTGAAATTACCTGTTTTGCCTTACTGATAGGGAAAGGCATATCAGTTCTCAAACTTGTGATATTCAGCCCAGATGTGGTCTGTGCAAACAGTACTCTGAACAGCTATTGTCAGACCATTTCTGCAAAAGTAACTAGGATGGTTTAGGACTTTATTCCTTCCTCCCTCTTCTCCCATCAGTACATTAGCACTGTTCTGCTGTCAGCTACTGTCCACATAGCAAAGCTAAGGAAAGAGATTATGGGATGGCTCCTTGTGTTTCTCTGTGCAAGGTCAGGTAGCTTGTCTGAAACTGCTGCAGCAATCTATGCTCAATGATGTCTGTTAGTGCCTGAGGACTGGCTTTTTTCCTGAAGCGAGGGCATTGTTTTTCATGAGATCGTGTGCAGGCAGAGAAATACCATGCAGAAGGGTGACTACTTGCAACCTAGAAGCTGTTGGGGGGGCACTTAGCAGTGGCTTTTAACCATTCCCCTCAAGTATACACTGACCTTTAGGGAAGGTGGTGGAAGAACAACCAGTCATCCCATTACAGTGAACAAACAACTCTGTCTCATCCCTCCTTGTGCCTGCGAGTTCTGCATGCACACTGTCACCCAGGTACACAGGCACCAGAGAAGCATGTTTGTGATAAGCAGCTTGTCTGGCTTCGTGAGTGGACTTGGTTTCATGACTTAATCCAAAATTTGCTGGAATAAATGAATACATTTCCTTTACCTTTCTTTGAATATGGACCACAAGCTCAGGTAAGAGCTGGAAATGATAATGACACAGATTTCTCTTGAACCCAGCAAAGTGGAGCTGGCTGATCCCCGGTGCCACTATCAAAGGAAAATAAATAGAAAAAAAACCTTCTTTCTGTAGTAGAATAGTGGCTCTTAAGGTGTTCTGAAGTCCTGTTACAGTCCTAGTGTAAATGACTGGGTAAAATAAGGACTTACTATTAATCATCTATGAGGTCATGACAGTCATTAGCAGGGCGTGAGAGGGTGCCTGAGTCATGAGATGCTGTTCAGGAACAGAGAAGAGAAGGGTGACAAAGACTGTCTCTGAGGCTGTGGCAGCTTGTCTGAGGCTTGGGGTCCATGGCTTCTGGTCCATCAGCCCTTCTTCCTCTTTGCTGCTGCATCGCTAACTCCCACTGCACTTTCCCAACGGCTCTGTGGCTTCCCTGTGGAGCCAGAGATATCCTAAAGTATGGCACAGAGCAGACAAGCCCTGGTACTATTGTGGGAAATAAGAAAAATGCATCTCTACTTCACGCTTCACATCTGCAGCAAGTCCATGTCCACTTAATTCCCTTATCTTCTTAACCCACTGTTTCTGAGGTGTGTCTCAGGGCTCCCAAGTGCCTGAGTTCTTTCTGCATCCAAGCTGTGGACAGCTGAAGCTGCCAAGTATCGGATCCCCTCCCTAAAGCATGGAGGCATGAAAGATTTTTTTTTTTTTTTTTGAAGGATCAGTGCCAGGTGGTTTTGTATCACTTTAATAAAATCTTACCTCTTTTTATATTGTATGTTTGTTCTTGGAAATTACAGAAATGCCTTCATGGAAGTTTTCTCAATATGGTTTGCCTGAGGTAGACAAAGGTTGCAAAATTGCAGTCCAAGAGTTGAAGTTTGGCAAAGTTAGAAGCAATCAAAGTTTGCTGTGATGGATCAGGCAAAGCCTGGTGTTAGGCACTGCTGTCACTTCTGATAACAGACAAACTGTTTAAAAAAAAATAAATCAGAAGTTTAAAAATTACATGGGGTTTTCTTGTGTTACCACTGAATCACAAAATAGAAGCTTTCACACTGCAGCACTTTGGCCATTGCATTCAATGCACTTTTTTTCAATTGTACCTTATGTATTCATTTAGTGAAAGCTTATAAATGTTTTCAGTATTAACGTATAGTGACTTCTAAAGGTTTTTCTGAAGTTCTGCAGAGTTGAGGGAGGAGAAAGTCTCTTGCAACCTGATATATGTGCTATTCCTCAAGTGTATTAGGTTGGCACTCCTGAAACTTTATTGAAACATGTTACTTCTCAGGTATTTTGACCATATTGAAATACTGTCTTTTAAAAACTAATTAATTCTTAAGTCTGTTGATCACAAGCAGCTTTATGGGAGTGCTCGTTGTCTGTTGGTGCTCCTCCTTTGGGCAGACCTCCCAGTATGGCAGTGCGGACCTTAAATGGCTGAAACTCCCAATTCAGGACAGGCGGTGTCACCGAAAGATGCCCTCATCACTTGTTCCCCTCACACTGCTTGTGCTGTATCTAACATTGATATGTTTACCTAGTAAGCTAGATCAGGGGGCTGATTTAGACAAAAATCTGAACAAAAGTTAAATTATTTCTTATCTATGTGAACAACTTGAATTTGAAGAAAGTATTGTTGTCTCCTGATTATAAAGGAAAAAAAGTGGAAAAGTCCTTCCCAGCTTTAGCTGTAGTGATGAATGAGTTTTCCTTTCTGCAGATTTCTCTCTTGGGCTTTCACAACATTAACTTTCATAGGCAGGGAAGTCGCATTAGGACTTAAATTTGCTCAGACTGAAGGGCACATTTTTTTTCTCTCTCTCTCTCCAAAGACATTACTTGTAGCTTCGTTCATGACAAATCCATGGAAACTCAGTCTAGATTTGTTTCTAACACAGAGGTGTAGCTTAACCCTGGAACAAACACTGGATGACATAAATTATGTTTATATGATTCCAAATGAAGGAGGAATGGATGTCAAGTACTCTGGACAAATTTTTTCATATAATGGGGGACAGAGGTAGAATAACCAATGCATGCAGGAGTACTATGGAAATGAGAGGTGCTTGTCAGGTTTGAATATTATTCATCCTCATATCCAAGGTTTATGAGACATTCTGTTCATAACACACTGTAGTTTTGTGCCTCTTAGTTTTAATTAACCCTGGTGTAACTTTGACAATTTCATTAAAGGTGGATGAGGGCAGCATTTGAACCATTCACAGGAGCACAAATGTGGTATTTTGAAAAGGGATTTCAAAAAACACAATCTGTGGCAAGAATCTTAGAGGAAATAAACTTTGACTGGATTTCTGAAAAGTATTGAGCAATTACCTGATTTAGGCTTGTGTTAGTGATTGCTGTGGGTCAGATTTCAACAAAGGTTGGGATTTGTTACAACTTCATATTTGTCTTGACCAAAAAACTAAAGTGGTTTGGCTTCTTTGACAGCAGATCTCAGAACTATCGGACGGGTTTATAATTTAGTAGAATCTTTTTCAGTTTGTGTTCAAAGGGGCCTTTCATTTGTTTGTTATTCAGGTTAGCTCTCAAATGTACTCTTGAAAAAGGCATTGCTCATGAATATCATGTGCTCTTTTACCCCCAAAAGGAGATCTTCATTTCCCAAGTATGTTTTTCTGACAGGCTTTCCCAGCAGAATAGCACTGCTCCTGCATCTCCTTCCTTAGATGGTCTGTTGAGGAAAGTAACTGTAGGGATCTGAAAGAATAGGTGAAAGCAGAAGCACAACATGAGACCTGAATAACCTTTTTCCAATGGGATTCAGAGAACTCCCTACAGTCAGTTCAATTCTCAGAGTGTAAGACTGAATACAAGAGGAAAATATCCACTGCATAATAACCTTTTACTCAGAGACAGCCATCCTAAGCAAATTTTAGTCAAGCACTGGCTAAAC